>NW_026652288.1:87020206-87063337 GCF_009828535.3 Hylobates moloch | reverse complement strand
CACCAAATCATTTTACACAATCAGCATAAAACTGATACCAAAGTCATGCAGACATTAGAAAAGGGGTAAATTTTGGCCTTTTTAGTTCATAAATAAAGATGCAAAACTTTTAAACAAATTACTAGCAAAGCCAATTGGAACAGTATAGATAAAAAATAATATCCCATAATCAAGTTGCAATTCTCAGGAATGCAGGGATGGTTTAATATCAGAAAAAATCTATAATGTGGTTCAATGCATTAACAGATTAAAAAAGAAAACCATTGCTGGGCACAGTGACTCACGCCTGTAATCCCAGCACTTTGGGAGGCTGAGGTGGATGGATCACCTGAGGTCAGGAGTTCGAGACCAGCCTGGTCAACATGACAAAACCCCATCACTACTAAAAATACAAAAATTAGCCAGGTAAGGTGGCAGGCACCTGTGATTCCAGCTACTCAGAAGGATGAGGCAGGAGAATCACTTGAACCTGGGAGGCGAAGGTTGCAGTGAGGTGAGATCATGCCACTGCATTCCACCCTGGGCAACAAGAATGAAACTACATCTCAAAACAAAAAAAAAAAAAGAAAAGGAAAGAAAACCATATAACCATTTTAATAAATGCAGGAATAGAATTTGATAAAATTCAACATAATACAAACTCATAGTAAGAGAACAGAAGTGATCTTCTTAGGCATAGTACCTATTATCAGAAAATGTTGGCAGTATCCTCTTTAAAGTCAGGAATGAAACATTATCATTACTTCTCATCAACATTGTACTGAAGGCTCCATTTATACCAAACGCCTAAGAACCCCCTCTTCTTCCAGTTTGTGTGCTAATCTCACCTCTCAGTCTGCTTTGCTAACTTGGTCTCTACCTGACAGTCACAGAGCATCTAGTTCTTCCAATCTTCCTCTCAATCTGAGCTGTACAATTGAATCAGCAGTCTTGAAATTTATGGATGTTTAGCCAGATACAGTGACTCACATTTGTAATCCCAGTACTTGGGCGGCAG
Source organism: Hylobates moloch (assembly GCF_009828535.3). Classification (NCBI taxonomy): domain Eukaryota; kingdom Metazoa; phylum Chordata; class Mammalia; order Primates; family Hylobatidae; genus Hylobates; species Hylobates moloch. The sequence continues at coordinate 87,062,340 of NW_026652288.1, read as the reverse complement.
AGGCAGGAGGACCAGTTGAGCCCAGGAGTTCAAGACCAGCCTGGGCAACATAGAGAGATCTTGTCTCTACAATAAATAAATAAAATTAGCTGGACCCAGTGGTGCATGCCTGTAGTCCCAGCTACTCAGGAAGCTAAGGCAGGAGGATCCCTTGAGCCCTGGAGGCTGAGGCTGCTGTGAGCCAAGATTGTGCCATTGCACTCCAGCCTGGGTGAGAGAAAGAGACCCTGTTTCAAAAAAAAAACAAAAGAAAAGAAATTTATGAATTATTGAGTTCCACCTTTACAAACTCCTATTTGATTAGTCTGGGCATACATAGCATGGGCATCTGAATTTTCTGTATCTCCCCAGGTAATTCTAATGTACAGCTCAGGTTGAGAACCACTGGATTAGAGTTAAAAAAAAAAAAAAAAAAAAAAGGAAGGAGAGAGGAGAAAAGAAAAGGGAAGGAAGAGGAGAGCAGTAAGTGATTCTCAAACATGGCTGCACATTGAAATCACCTATGACCTTTATACAACCCTGATGCCCAGATTCCCTTCTATATTGATTTTGAAATCAGAATCTGTGGAGGTATGATCCTGGCATAGTATATTTTAAAAGATTCCACATAGCTTTCTTATATGCTGTCAAGATTGAGAACAATTGCTTCTTTTTTTTTTTTTTTTTTTTTTTGAGACAGAGTCTCACTCTGTTGCCCAGGCTGGAGTGCAATGGCGCAATCTCAGCTCACTGCAACCTCCACCTCCTGGGTTCAAGCGATTCTCCTGCTTCAGCCTCCTGAGTAGCTGGGACTACAGGTGCACACCACCACGCCCAGCTAATTTTTGTATTTTTAGTAGAGATGGTGTTTCACCACATTGGCCAGGCTGGTCTCAAATTCCTGACCTCAAGTGATCCGCCCACCTCAGCCTCCCAAAGTGCTGGGATTACAGGAGTAAGCCACTGTGCCTGACTGGCACAAACACTTTAAATCCAACTGTCAACTCTGCATCTTCTTTTGTAAGTCGCATGGCTGCCCAAAGGCCCAAGGCTTCTCCTCCCTCACACCTGTGCCCATATATTCACTTCTGTCTACTAGGCAGCAGGCTCCACAAGGGTGAGGGTTGTGACTTTCCTGTGTGTTATATATGAGAGCTGAAGCAAAGTTTCTCAACTCTCCCTTAGCTAGAAATAAGATTGTTTCCACATTACTGGCATATTCTGCAAACACAAATGAAGATTAATGGCTAAAAAGAGAAGAGGTACAGGGGCGAGAACCCAGGGAAGTGTTGATATTGCCGATTTTAAAAGATGTGTAGGGGTGAGTGGGAAACAGCACAAGATGGGGAGGGGTCAGCCTATAGTGAAATATGCACTAGAAATAGACCAGCCCTCTCCCCTCCAGAAGCACAAAACTCATGGCAAGAACGGAGTCTGCCTCCACTCCCATCAAGCTCTGCACTACATTTCCCAGAAGTGACTTTATCCACGCTTCCTTTCCCCTCTTTTCCATCAGTATTAAAGGAGTGGGCCGGGTGCAATGGCTCACGCCTGTAATCCCAGCACTTTGAGAGGCAGAGGTAGGTGGATCACTTGGGGTCAGGAGTTCGAGACCATCCTGGCCAACCAACATGATGAAACCCCATCTCTACTAAAAATACAAAAATTAGCCAGGCCTGGTGGCGGGCACCTGTAATCCCAGCTACTCAGGAGGCTGAGGCATGAGAATCACTTGAACCCAGGAGGCGGAGGTTGCAGTGAGCCGAGATCTTGCCGTTGCACTCCAGCCTGGGCAACAAGAGCGAAACTCTGTCTCAAAAGAAAAACAAAAAATAAAAAATAAATAAAGGGGTGAAAAGGCACTCCCCTAACCCTCACTGCCACAGTGGTAAGAAAAGAAATCTTCTCACACCCCTACAATCCACATAGTAAGAAGGGACTTTCCTGCCTACGTGACAAGATGGGAATCCCCTGTCACAGAAGCATCTAGAAAGAAAGGGATGTCCGTCCATAAATAGAGTATGCACCTCTCAGCCAAGGAAACCGATCTTCCTTGAAGAACAGCTCTATCTACACGTTTCATACACTGTCTCACTGAATCTGCTTTATCATTCCCATTTTACAGATGAGGAATCTGAACTTGTCCATGGTCACAGAACCAGTGAGTGGTAGAACCCAGTTGTCAGTCAATACATGTCAGAATAGTTCCCAAATCATTTTTCTTCCATTGTAAAATGCACTGAGCTGTCCTTGTGGTCAACTTATTTTAGTTTTTTGTTTGTTTGTTTCCTTTTTTTTCTATAGGTGGGGCAAGAGGCAAAGAAGATGTTTTATGTTTTTTGTTTTTGAGATGGTGTCTCACTCTGTCTCCCAGGCTGGAGTGCAGTGGAGCAATCTCTGCTCACTACAACCTCCACCTCCCAGGCTCAAGGGATTCTTCTTCCTCCGCCTCCCTGGTAGCTGGGATTACAGTCACTCACCACCACATCTGGCTAATTTTTGTATTTTTAGTAGAGACGGGGTTTCACCATGTTGGCCAGGATGGTCTTGAACTCCTGACCTCAAATGATCCACCCTCCTCAGCCTCCCAAAGTCCTGGGATTACAAGCATGAGCCACTGCACCCGGCCAAGAAGATAGTTTTAAAGGGAGAAGTCAAACAAGATGGTAAAGGCTGAAAAATTGTTCTCAAAATGTTTCCAAAATACCCCTTATCATTTTGAGACAGAAGGCAACTCATTGTTGATCTCATGTTAAAGCAACACAGAATAACACCATAAACTTTTTCCATCTACCGTTACCAAGATCAAGGAACCTGGGATTTGTCTTTGTAAATATTATTGACAAACTCCAGGCCAGCTGGGGAAACCCCTACACAGCCCTGGGGAACACACTTAGCCCAGGCTATGTTCCCCAGCATTCTCCGGTAAAACCCAGCTTTCCCCAGGCAAAAGGTGAAGGTGCATAGGAAGTCCAACCCTGTTTGGGAGACTGCCAGACAGAGCCGCCTTCTCAGACCCACTCACCTGGAGCTAAGGTGCCAATACGGGCGTCACTTGAAAATAAGCAGAAAACCTCTGCAAGTCCCGGCACGGCCGCACCACCTCTGCAGTTGCTTCCATTGGAATCACTTCCCTGACTCGCTGCTATGCCAGTTTATTTTGTTGCTTATATTCGTTAGATGAAAATGATTTAATTAGGCGATTACGTGCGGGCTTGTTTGGTGTGCAGTATTACTCCTGCATTTTTTGGTTGTGTCCACGTATTTAAACCTCAGGAGAAAGGAGAATATTTTTATTCCCATGGCACCTGTCCTTTAGGACAAATTAAATATTGTTTTCTTTTGCTGCCTACCTCATGATCTCACTGCTTTGGGGCTGCATAATGAGAAAGAAACCATTTCAGTAATTGCCATATTGTGAAGAGCTGTAGGGAACGTTATAGCTACTGTATCATAGTACTTAAGTTTTCGTTTATAGGAATAAAAATAGTAATAGAGGAGAGTCCACAAATGCATTGTTTTTCAAGGCTGGCTCAGTCTTTGACTATCTGTGCCCCCTTGATAAAAAATGGCCAAAGATATGCAGACATAGTCTAACTCCTCTTTTTTCATCTGTGCACATTCGGGAGAAGCAACCATGAACATGAAACAAAAGGGGAAAAACACAGAATGTTTCAGTGCCTTGCATGCAACTGATGCTCAAAGAAAAAAAAGAAAAATACTTGGCCAGGCGTAGTGGTTCATGCCTGTAATTCCAGCCCTTTGGGGGGCCGAGGTGGGTAGATCACTTAAAGGTCAGGAGTTCGAGACCAGCCTGGCCAACATGGTGAAACACTGTCTCTACTAAAACTACAAAAATTAGCTGGGCGTGGTAGCATACGCTTGTAGTCCCAGCTACTCAGGAGGCTGAAGCAGGAGAATCGCTTGAACCTGGGAGGTGGAGGTTGCAGTGAGCCGAGATCGTGGCAGTGCACTTCAGCCTGGGTGACAGAGCAAGACTCCGTCTCAAAAAAAAAAAAAAAATAATAATAATGGCTGGGTGCGATGGCTCACGCCTGTAATCCCAGCACTTTGGGAGGCCGAGGCGGGCGGATAACAAGGTCAGGAGATTGAGACCATCCTGTGAATGGTGAAACCTCGTCTCTACTAAAAATAAAAAAATAAATAAAAATAAAAAAAAAATGGCCTGGTGCGGTGGCTCACGCCTATAATCCCAGCACTTTGGGAGGCCAAAGTGGGCGGATCACAAGGTCAGGAGATGGAGACCATCCTGGCTAACATGGTGAAACCCCGTCTCTACTAAAAAACAAAAAATTAGCCGGGTGCGGTGGTGGGCGCCTGTAGTCCCAGCTACTCGGGAGGCTGAGGCAGGAGAATGGCGTGAACCAGGGAGGCGGAGCTTGCAGTGAGCCGAGATCGTGCCACTGCACTCCAGCCTGGGCAACAGAGAGAGACTCTGTCTCCAAAAAAAAAAAAATTAGCCAGGCGTGTTGGCGGGCGCCTGTAATCCCAGCTACTCAGGCAGGAGAATGGCATGAACCCGGGAGGCGGAGCTTGCAGTGAGCTGAGATTGCACCACTGCACTCCAGCCTGGGTGACAGAGCGAGACTCCGTCTCAAAAAAAAAAAAAAAAAAAAAAAAAACTTGCTGATTTGATTTTTAATATGATTTACGTTCTAGGTCTTTTCAAATGCCCTCAGCATTAAAGACTAATGCTTCTGAACAAAAGCAAGTTCTCTCGTTCCCCAAGAGTCCCCTCTGTACTTTCCAACCCCCTCCCCCTCCAAACCACTCATACAATCCTTCCATAATTTTTCTCAGGCTCAATCCTATACATAAAGTACCATCTTTCTGATTAGGATCTCACACTTTATCATTTAGTAGCTCCTGAAATCTTTGCTCCTCCTAAGAATGCCTTTTAATCTGTCTCCCATACCCACACACACACTAGGATGTGATTCCTACCATTCCTCTTGAAACATCTCACAAAATTAATGTACTTATTTGCCTATAGGTAACAAAGACTTTATTTCATATGTCTGCTCCTTGTTGTTCAACTGCTTTCCCCCATAATGATACAGCAGCGAATATAGTAAGAAAACAGGAATCCATCTGCTCTGTTGGAGACAATCTCTATACCCAGTTTGCTCCTTGTCTGCAGTGATACTTATGATGGCATTTAAGAGAGCGTAGGGAGAAAACCAGACTGGAAACTTGCTATTTCAGTAATCACAAGCAAAAACAGGGCATCTTGCCTGCCTGTCTGTCCTCATTGGTGTCACAGGCACAGGTTACACTCGTCCATGCCCATAAGAAAATATCAGAAAATGACTGAACCATGATCGCTTTTTAAAATTGTGATTCACATATCATACTCATCACATCAAAGCCGTCATTAAAAGCCTCTTTGTGGCCAGACATGGTGGCTCACTCCTATAATCCCAGCACTTTGGGGGGTTGAGGCGGGCGGATCACCTGAGGACAGGAGTTCGAGACCAGCCTGGCCAACATGGTGAAACCCTGCCTCTACTTAAAATACAAAAATTAGCCAAGCGTGGTGGCACATGCCTGTAATCCCAGCTACTCGGGAGGAATGGTAGCTATATGAACAACCTCCTCTACACGTGTCCTTTACATGCACAGGAGAGGGCCTGCCTGGTACAGCCTGCCATCCATCCATCAATCCATCCATTCAAAATATTTTTATTAATGGCTTGCAATGCATTGTTGTGGGCATTGAGGATACTACCCTAAACAAGACAGACGGGAACCCCACACTATGAAAATTACCCTGTAGGATAGAGGCCCCTTTCTTGACCTCTAGATGAAGTCCCAGAGAAAGCCTGCCTCTGTCCTTTTATAGACTTTCTATAGTTGTAACAGGCTTAGCTGGGGCGGCATCCTGCTCTGCTGTTAGGTTTCTGTTCCCCACTGCAGCACGGGTGAATCAGAGCGAGTAATAGTCATTGGTTTGTACAGTGCCCATTTCTAGATTTTATTTCATAAACCTATGCCCAGCTCACATCTAGTAATAGAACATGCTCAGACACTGTGACCGCTGTGCCAGTCAAAGCCAAGAGACATTCCTAATTCAACTGGATAATATTTTAATGTGTAAAACTTGTGGCTTTTTTTAGACAAGAAACATATTAAAAGAATGCCTAACTCTATCCAGTTCAAAGGCTATAAGAGTTGGATGCAAAGATTTACAATTTAAGGTTCAAGATCTTAAGATTTGTGATCTTATAATTTACATATGTTAAGAGCCAAAAAAATGAAAAATCCAGTCCAGCATGGCTGCTTCCTGAGCCCTTGCCTTAGCTTGGTACAATTAGATATTGCAGATTGCATATCTAAAAGCCAGTTAAGTAGCAGACTTCCCTGACAGATAAAATTAGGAAAAGCTTCAGTCGAATCTAGTGGACATCGGATCACCCCAAATGGAGGCCATTTACCCGGCAACTATGAAAGAAGCCTGCCAGACCATTTTAGTTCTACATGACGCTCTTCTAATACCCAGGCCATCTTCTCCAGGCATTAAGTGCCTTCAACAAGCCAAGACGGCAACTCCCATAATCAAGTAGAAAGGTGGTGCAAACTGAATATTTTGTGTCCCTCCAGAATTCATATGTTGAGGCCTGAATCTCCAACGTGATGATATTTTAAAGGTGGGGCCTTTGGTAGGTAATTAGATTCTGAATGGGATTAGTGCCTTTATAAGAGACATTAGGGAAATGATCTCTTTCTCCACCAAGTGAGGGTACAATGAAAACACTGTCGTCTGTAAACCAGGAAGACGACCTTTACCAAGACCCCTACTATGCTGGTGCCATGATCTTAGATTTCCAGCTCCACAACTGTGAGAAAAGTTTCTGTTATTAACACACCTAGTCTATGGTAATTTGTTATAGCAGCTGGAACTGACTAAGACAGATGGCAATCCCCAAAATTCATCAGGGTAATACATTTGCTTCATAATAGATAAGCATCTTTTTTAAAAAAAATTTTGACATTTTTATAGAGACACAGTCTCACTGTGTTGGCCAGGCTGGTCTCAAACTCCTGGCCTCAAGCAATCCTCCCATCTCGGCCTCCCAAAGTGCTCGGATTACACACATTCACTATCATGACCAGCCAGATAAGCATCTTTTAATTCCCATAAATTTTGGAAATTGAGTTGATAAATGTTTAATAAAATCAAACCTGTAATCTTTATAATTTTGTTATTAAGGGATATGTGAATATTTGGAATTTAAAAAGTCACATGAGACTTTGGCCTCTTCATGTAACAGTTCAGCCCTGTAATTCCAACTTAAAATGTATGACTGAGTTATTGATTTAGAGTTTAGATTTACACAATTTTAATTATATAATATTGGAAGATTTAAGAGATTTTAGTGTTCCCATAGCTGAATTTGATTTGTTAGATTTACAACAGTTATTTAAATACTTAGAAAGGGTCTGTTAGTTAAAACAAACAACTATAGTCTATAAAAGGAAAATCAAGCACATTTAAATTACAAATGAAATTTAAAGTGTTCCAGGCTGTTTACTTAAGTTTGTAAAAAGGACCAAATATTAGTCAAAGGCTCCTTTAAAAATGAGTGTTAAAATTTGCTTGATTTATAAACAGAAAAATAAGATTTATAAACTGAACTTAAAAGCTTAAAAAGAACTACATGTGTGGATTTGTAACATTAATTAATTGATTATTAATTTTTAAAGCAAAAAAAACTCAGTAATCTTTTCTGCACACAAAAACTGCCTTGAAGGATAATTTTTAAGCCATATTTAACAACATTCTTGGGAGCTTAGTGAGTGAATGAGGAAAAAGAATCACGCTCACGAAGAAAAAGTGGATAAAATATATTTTTAAAAATATGGCTCAGAGGCCGGGCGCAGTGGCTCACGCCTGTAATCCCAGCACTTTGGGAGGCCGAGGCGGGTGGATCACCTGAGGTCAGGAGTTTGAGACCAGCCTGACCAACATGGAGAAACCCTGTCTCTACTAAAAATACAAAAATGAGCCAGGCGTAGTGGCTCATGCCTGTAATCCCAGCTACTCGGGAGGCTGAGGCAGGAGAATTGCTTGAACCTAGGAGTCGGAGGTTGCGGTGAGCAGAGGTCACGCCATTGCACTCCAGCCTGGGCAACAAGAGTGAAACTCCATCTCAAAAAAAATAATAATAATATGGCTCAGAGTTAAAACTAAATAGTATGCTTTCACTTACCCTCTCCTACCTTCCAGTAAATGCAGGAGAAATGCTACAAGATAATGTGGATGAAGCAAAAGATCAGAATTATTCAACAATTATTTATTATTGAGTACCTATTCTATGTTTTACACTATGGCAAAATGCAAGAATATGTGGCGTTTATAATCTAGTGAGGCAGGTAAGGCTCACAAATCTTAAACAGATAACAGAATGATTCAGTTCAATAAACACTTATTGAGAGCCAGCCTTGCAACAGATACAGTGACTGGCTTCAGGGAGGGGGAGGGGGCTGGGCTCAAAAACAAACAATAAGCTTTATAATTAAGTGCTAAATTGCGTGTTGCAGAAGTCAAGTGAGAAGCATTCAAAGAGAGATAACAAAGTCTATTGGAACAGCTGAGATTTATGGATGAGGTAAGAATTGATCTGGGCTTTGAAGGATGGAAAGGACTTCAATAGGCAAAGGGGGCGGGGCTGGAAGAGAGGGGCACGATGAATCTAGTGTGCAAGGGAAGCAACAAAAGAAACCAGCAGAAATGCTACACATTGAATGACAGTGGAATTAGATCATGGAGCAATTTCTAAATTACACAAAACTAAAATTAAAGCTAGTTACTAGACTAAGCTACTAAACAATAATAAAAGCAATAATAATTACTACCAAACATTGAGAGGAGGTGGCATAAAATAAGATAAATCCTCATATGCCATAGCAATGAGTCAATAGGTACTATTTAAATTTGATTAATCATAAAAAAAAATTATGAGCATACCTTACTAAACCTTTTGTGATAAACACCAAAGGAAAGATAAAGCTAAAACAGGTTGTCTCTGGGGCTGGAACTAAGGATGAGGAGGGTGGGGGACCAGAGAATCTTGCTATAAGCTTTTCTGCACAATTTGAGTTGATACCACATGATTGTATCACTTTGATCCAAATACGAATATTCAAAACAAATAAACTCAGTTATTAGGCCATGTTTCTTTGACCCAGAGGCAGATTTACTACTAAGCCAATAAAGCTCAAGCCCTGATTCCTTCCAAGACCTACATCTAATTTTGTATGTATACACTTTCTAATTTTTTTAAAAAAAGGCCTTCCCACAGTCATATAAGCACTAGGCCCTGGATGACCCTGGTTTGAACTACAGTCTTTTTCATTTCTCACAGTTCTTTAATGTCTTTCTTCCTTGACATTTCCTAGAAAGAACCTAGTCCCTCTACTTTTTATGTTACTTTTAATCAAGGCATATGGTCTTAGTTATGCTAATAAATAATCTTGCTTGAAAATAAAATCCCTACTTGATTCAGTAAACAATATCAAGGCACGTAGTTTGTATGTTGTTGTTGTCCATGAAGACTATATTCTTTTATTGTTTTTTGTCCATACATGTTAAGTTTCAACTTTCAATCATAAAATTCAATAAATTTGATTCCTTCATCATAAAAACTTGCTTTACACATTATTTACATGTTGCCAAAGTCCATGCAAAACATCACAAGGATTTGATTGACTCCACGCATGATACCATCACACAGAAGTAGGAGGGAGCTAATTCAGTAACATACATTCAAAGATTAAATTGTAGATAGGCACAGTGTATTTAGCACTGTTCATTAATACTATAACACCTTCCTCTCAAAGACAGGCATTCTTAAGTGTTAATCACAATATACCAGAATTTAATTTAAACAAAGAAATGAACAAGGGGGAGTGGCGATCTAAGAAAACGTCCCCTTGACAGAGTTTGAACTGAAGTTGGGAGAGCCTGGAAGCACAGCGACCAGTTGGGAACTGTTGCAGTAACTGCTTGGTGGGATATAAAGGCTTGGATCAGCTGGTAATAGAAGTAATGAAGAAAATGAGACAGATGCAGGGGCCATTTTAGAAAGGAATTGACCAGGTCTGGTTACCAGCTGAAGACTTGCCCCACAGTCAGGATAGTTCCAAGTTACACATTGGGACAGAGCTTGATTTTTCGCTCATTTTTTGGCAAATTTCTCACAGGCTTCAACTGAAAAGTTCACCAGTAAAGCCAATTTGAATGAATGCAGCCTGCCAGTCCCTCTGTAACTCTACTCAAATATTTATGGATGGAATTCTACCAGTGACTTTCTTTTAATAACAAAATCGTGAATTGTCTAGCCCTGCATATGTATTCATATTCTTGTACACAATCTTAGGAGCATGTGCTGATGAGACAGGCTAATAAATGGATTCAATTAAAACAGCCGACAGTCTTTTGGACCAAGGGAGTTCTCACTTGGACAGTTTATATAGCTGCCCATATTCTTACTGCGGCAGATTCTTAACGAATCCACATCCTAGAAAAGGAGGCACATCACAAAACTGTTCTGCAATAGTAAAGCTACGTGGCAAACAAAAACAAACTCCAAGCTAAAGAATTTGGGGGAGAACATCTAATATTTTGTATTGGTCTTGTAACTTGTATTTCTTAATATCTCTACAATGTATTTTGAGTTGTGTGTCTACATCATGAGGATTCTGAATACATAAACTGTTGGTCTTTGAATTTCTCTGTGGAAATAAGAAATTTAAAATCATGTTTGTATGCAGCCAACCCAGCACAGCTGACCTGAAAAGTGAAGCCAGTTAATAATGCACCTGGGTTGTTTCCTGATTGATTGATGATTGATTGACTGTCATGCATATGGAGAAATTAGAAGCCAGGCTTGAAACCTGGTAGGAACTGCTCTCCTTTATCTTTCATCCTCTGTCTTGGGTTGGTTTTTTTGTTTTTCTGTTTTGGGGGTTTGTTTGGTGGGTTGTTTTTTTTTTTGGTTTTTTTGTTTGTTTGTTTTTTTAAGTCGGAGTCTCACCCTGTCGCCCAGGCTGGAGTGCAGTGGTGGGATCTCGGCTCACTGCAAGCTCCGCCTCCCGGGTTCACACCATTCTCCTGCTCCAGCCTCCCAAGTAGCTGGGACTACAGGCACCCGCCACCATGCTTGGCTAATTTTTGTATTTTTAGTAGAGATGGGGTTTCACCATGTTAGCCAGGATGGTCTCAATCTCCTGACTCATGATCCACCCACCTCAGCCTACCAAAGTGCTGGGATTACAGGCGTCAGCCACTGTGCCCGGCCCATGGTGGGTTGTTTTTGTTGTTGTTGTTTGTCTTACAAATGGAGCCTAGGCGGGGCACGGTGGCTCACGCCTGTAATCCCAGCACTTTGGGAGGCTGAGGTGAGCAGATCATGAGGTCAGGAGTTCAAGACCAGCCTGGCCAACATAGTGAAACCCCATCTCTACTAAAAATACAAAAAAATTAGCTGGGCGCTGGGCGCGGTGGCTCACGCCTGTAATCCCAGCACTTTGGGAGGCCGAGGCAGGCGGATCACGAGGTCAGGAGATCGAGACCATCCTGGCTAACACAGTGAAACCCCGTCTCTACTAAAAATACAAAAAATTAGCCGGGCGAGGTGGCGGGCGCCTGTGGTCCCAGCTACTACGGAGGCTGAGGCAGGAGAATGGCGTGAACCCTGGGGGGCGGAGCCTGCAGTGAGCCGAGATTGCGCCACTGCACTCCAGCCTGGGCCACAGCGAGACTCTGTCTCAAAAAAAAAAAAAAAAAAAAATTAGCTGGGCATGGTGGTGGGCGCCTGTAATCCCAGCTACTTGGGAGGCTGAGGCAGGAGAATTGCTTGAACTCAGGAGGTGGAGGTTGCAGTGAGCCAAGATTGCACCACTGCACTCTAGCCTGGGCAACAAGAGCAAGACTCTGTCTCAAAAAAAAAAAAAAAAAAAAGTGGAGCCTAATGCTCTACCCTTTTGTTTTTAAAAAAATAACTTTGATTGCATCAATAAATACTAAAATGATACTCACTAATCATAACGCCTACTAAGTGCAGAAGTTGAGTTAAGAAGTGGAAATGCCAGGCACAGTGGCTCACGCCTGTAATCCCAGCACTTTGGGAGGCCAAGGCTGGTGGATCATCTGAGGTCAGAAGTTCTAGATCAGCCTGGCCAACATGGTGAAACCCTGTCTCTACTAAAAATACAAAAATGAGCTGGGCATGGTGGCAGGCACCTGTAATCCCAGCTACTCAGGGAGGCCAAGGCAGGAGAATCACTTGAACCCAGGAGGCGGAGGTTGCAATGAGCCGAGATCGCACTATCGCACTCCAGCCTGAAGGACAAGAGCGAGACTTTGTCTCAAAACAAACAAACAAACCAACAGACAAACAAAAAGAAGTGGAAATACAGGCCAGGCGCGGTAGCTCATGCCTGTAATTCCGGCACTTTGGGAGGCTGAGGTGGGCAGATCGCCTGAGATCAGGAGTTCGAGACTAGCCTGGCCAACATGGTGAAACCCCATCTCTATTAAAATTACAAAAAATTAACCGGGCATGGTGGTGCATGCCTATAGCCTAGCTACTCAGGAGACTGCGAAGGGAGAATCACATGAACTTGGAAGGCGGAGGCTGCAGTGAGCAGAGATCATGCCACTTCACTCCAGCCTGGGCAACAGAGTGAGACTCCATCTAAAAAAAAAAAAAAAAAGTGGAAATACAGAGCTAAATACGTGAAGTGCCCCTGCAATGGCTCCAAAACTAGTGAGCAAATTAAACAGAAAACCACCCTGTGAGTGCAATGATGGAGACATATTCGTTTCCACATTCTATTCTCTCATCCTCATGTAAAAGGAAGTGGGGGAGACTTTCAATGCATCATAAATTTTACTCCCCTCTAGGCTGCAACCTGTCTGACATTTTCTCCCACTTTCCACTATTATTTGTCCTTGTTCTCTTCACAGCTGTAAGCTCTCCCTCTCTGCTGGCTCCTTGCCATCATCAGCATTATTAGTATGCTGACGCAGTGCCCGTCTTCATATTTACCTTTATATTTGTCCATCACAACGCAATCTTTATTAAAAGATTGTGTCGGCCAGGCACAGTGGCTCACTCCTGTAATCCTAGCACTTTGGGAGGCTGAGGCCAGCAGATCACCTGAAGTCGGGAGTTCGAGACCAGCCTGACCAACATGGAGATACCCCGTCTCTACTAAAAATACAAAAAAAATTAGCTTGGCATGGTGGCAAATGCTTGTAACCCCAGCTACCCGGGAGGCTGAGGCAGGAGAATCGCTTGAACCCGGGAGGTGGAGGGTGCAGTGAGCCAAGATCGCACCACTGCACTCCAGCCTGGGCAACAAGAGCGAAACTCTGTCTCAAAAAATAAACAAACAAACAAACATAAATAAATAAATAAATGGTTGTGTCCAATAACTGCCTCCTTGGCCACACCACCCACTTTCTTCTCACCCACTGTAGTTTGCCACCTGCTACTTCTCTCCAGAAACTGCTCTTGCCAAGACAGCTACTCATCCTCTTAGGCCAGATCCAATGGTTTATTTCTGTGATCTGTTAGCTGTTTTCACACTGTTGAATTCTCTTACTACCCTTAACATCCTTGCAAAAAAAAAAAAAAAAAGCAAGCAAACAAACAAACAAAAAATTCCTGGTTTTCTCTCTTCGTCTCTGGCTATTTCTTCCTAATCTCTTTGCTGGTGATCCTTTTAAGTATTAGTTTAATATGATCCCTGGGTTTTGTTTTCTCTCTCTCTTCTCTTTGTACACAGTCTCCAGTGATCTCATCCTCTCCAATCACCATCTAAGAGAATACATTTGATTTAAAATTATTTTAAGTGTCCCAGACTGAATTTCTCAGGTACACCCTAAAATAGACCTAAATCCCTAAGGTGACTCCAGAATGAAACATTTTTTTTTTTTTTTTGAGACAGAGTCTTGCTCTGTCGCCCAGGCTGGCATGCAATGGCGTGATCTCGGCTCACCGCAACCTCCCCCTCCCGGGTTCAAGCGATTCTCTTGCCTCAGCCTCCCAAGTAGCTGGAATTACAGGCGCCTGCCACCATGCCTGGCTAATTTGGTATTTTTAGTAGAGATGGGGTTTCTCCATGTTGGTCAGGCTGGTCTCGAACTCCTGACCTCGGGTGATTTGCCCACCTCAGCCTCCCAAAGTGCTGGGATTATGGGCCTGAGCCACTGCCCCCAGCCAGAAGTGACTGCTTAAAGCCCTCAGTATTCTCATTGGTGAGAACAGATTAAATAGCCAGGAGCAGGGAAGACTGGCTTACCCTCCAGAGGCTGCTTTAGCTCATGTTGGAAATTACTGAAAAGCCCCAGAACTACAAAGAAGAAAATATAAGTAAAGAACAAAAACAGCGAGTAGGGCGCGGTGGCTCACGCCTATAATCCCTGCACTTTGGGAGGCCGAGGGGGGTGGATCACGAGGTCCGGAGATGGAGACCGTCCTGGCTAACACGATGAAACCCCGTCTCTACTAAAAATACAAAAAATTAGCCAGGCGTGGTGGCGGGCGCCTGTAGTCCCAGCTACTCAGGAGGCTGAGGCAGGAGAATGGCGTGAACCCTGGAGGCTGAGCTTGCAGTGAGCCGAGATCAGACCACTGCACTCCAGCCTAGGTGACAGAGCGAGACTCTGTCTCAAAAAAAAAAAAAAAAAAAGTTCGTGGCCTCCTTTGAACTATTTTCTTTTGTTTGTTTATTTGTTTGTTTATTGTGAAATGGAGTCTCCCTCTGTTGCCCAGGCTGGAGAGCAGTGGCACAATCTCAGCTCACTGCAACCTCCACCTCCCGGGTTCAAGTGGTTCTCCTGCCTCAGCCTTCCCCGTAGCTGGGACTACAGGCATGCACCACCATGCCCGGCTAATTCTTTTGTATTTTTAGTAGAGACAGGGTTTCACCATGTTGGCCAGGCTTATCTCGAACTCCTGACCTCATGTGATCTGCCCACCTTGGCCTCCCAAAGTGCTAGGATTACAGGTGTGAGCCACCATGCCTGGCCCGCTTTGAACTATTTTCTTCCAAACAACAACAACCTGAGAAGGTGGTTTGTGCAACGGGGAATGAAGGGTGAGGAGAGATAGCTGACCATACCTAGGAAGGAACAGGAGTAGTTCTTCAGCTCAGTTTATGGTAGAGGGAAAGGGTGGGGTGAAGAGGAGCACAACCATGTCCAGGTTATTCTCACTGAAATTATCTCAGTGGAAAAGGAAGAACCAAGCTAATGACATCCTGAGCCAAACCGTAACTATGAAAAAGGCCAGCGCCGTAAATGCTAGGCTAGCCACCAACCACCAGCAGCCCCATGAGGAGCCAGAGGCTCCCAGGAAAGATCCCCTTCGCAGTCGCTAAGCTCCTGTAGAATGGGCCACAAAATACAACTGGGCCGATGATTCAAACATAATGTGTTATTACTACAATCACTGGCTACATTGACCTCCACGTATTTCCTGTTTACTGCAAGAACCCAGAACTGACTTTTTTCTAGGACAGCCATCTTCAAACTGTGGAGACATGAAGACTTTCCAAGGGGTACACAGAAAAGGCCACTTTTAAGGGAATCAATTTCCTCAACTTATATGTGTAACTATCTGAGAAAGAGCTTAACATCAAGGTGACCTCTTTATCTCCCGCCTTCTACTTTACTGAAGAAAGGCATACCTTGGACCCACTTCAAATCTTACGGTGGTGCATGGCCCCAACCATGAGCACCAGCAAAGGAAGAATTAGGTCTCAGAATCAGTGTGGAGATGGCCAGGCATGATGGCTCATGGGGCAAGCAGATTGCTTGAGTCCAGGAGTTCGTGACCAGCCCGGGCAACATGGCAAAACCCTGTCTCTACAAAAGATATAAAAATTAGCCTGCCACGGTGGCATGCAGCTGTAGCCCCAGCTACTTGGGAGGTTGAGGTGGAGGATGACTTGAACCAGGGAGATCAAGGCTGCAGTAAGCCAGGATGGCGCCACGGCACTCCAGCCTGGGTGACAGCAAGACACTGCCTCAAAAATAAAAAATAAAAATAAAAAGATCAATGCAGAGGAAGAATAATTCCAATGACTTAAAATAAGTGCTTTTGCTCATCAGATGGCTTCTTATTCTTTGCTCTCCACAAGACTGAAATAGAGTTTAATCCCAACTGATTTCTGGCAAGCCATGAGATCTTTGACAAATGATTCAGAAGGAGTTTGGAGAATCTGGGGATAATATTGCTATTAAAAAAACTACTTACATCACCTATATATGTTATTAAGTTTCTTGAGTACGTCTGTGCACATGCATGCACATATGTGAACAACAAATTAGAAACAGAATTGATGCTGAACTTGTCAATCTAGTAATAGGTAATATTAGTCAACCATGGCTACACAAGCTAATTGGAAGAAAAGCCATATTCTCCTGATTAAGATATATATTATCAATAAAAATTAACACTTTGGCCGGGTGCAGTGGCTCACACCTGTAATCCCAGCACTTTGGGAGGCTGAGGCGGGCGGATCTCTTGAGGTGAGGAGTTCAAGACCAGCTTGGCCAACATGGTAAAACCCTGTCTCTACTAAAAATACAAAAATTAGCTGGGCATGGTGGCGCGTGCCCATAATCCCAGCTACTCAGGAGGCTGATACAGGAGAATCACTTGAACCCAGGAGGCAGCAGGAGAATCACTTGAACCCGAGAGTTGGAGGTTGCAGTGAGCTGAGATCATGCCACTACACTCCAGCCTCGGCAACAGAGCAGGATTCTGTCTCAAAAAAAAAAAAAAAAAAAAAAATTTGCTCTTAGAGCCATATAATCACACATAATTTTTAAATTAAAATTTATATTTATTTTGTTGATGAGATGTAAGTATGGCTACATCAATTCGAGGAGAAAAAAAGTATATAAAACCTGCCAGTGTTAAAGAAAAGCTTGCTCATGAATTTTTTAAGTGAACGATGATGGGTATCCGATTGCTGTGGTATTTGGATCCTATTGGATACATTTTTTAAAGTGATGTTATGTTAAAATGTCAACTTTTGCAGTATACTAGATATTATTTCCTTTGCAACAACTTCCACTTAGGATGCCAAACTGTAGCTATCATTTTTTTTAAAAAGCCCGGAATACATTGTTTTTCAAGATTCTTTTAGGGGGTACATGCACAAAACAGTGTGATGCTGACAACTATTATGGAATAGCAGTCCCCTAACTTTTTCATAAGGAAGTATCCCTTCTTGAACATTTTAAAAATAAAAGCAGTCACAGTTTTACTTTCTAAAGTAACAAAAAAACAAACTAGCAGGTATTCAGTAACACTTACAAATTATTCAATGAATTATTATATTCATCAAAATAGCATCTAAAGATTTTAACCCATATAGATGTGAAGTATATGATCCACTTATCTAGAGAATATCTAGGACACCCAGTGATTCAGAGCAACTCTGTACTACACTACAGCCTCCAGTCTCGGAACCACACTGGATGGGTTCCGTTGACCTTTGCGGTGTGGTCTTTCCCTGTGGTGAGGCTAGAAAAATACCGGAGTAGCTCATTTCAAGTGGATATCCTACTAAGGTATACACAGATTCAAATGCTTTTTGCAGTCAAGCAGGTAGCTTAAATGAGGGAACCTGCCTATGGGTAAGAAAAGAGGGAGAGGCTGGAATTGTAGGCAACAGAAGGCTGTGTGCTGGGTTTCAAAAGGGCAGCTGCTATTCAGTCCCACCCAATTGTTGACAAGGCTTGTGTTGCCTGCAGCTTTTTACTTTTCAGGAAAAGCTGGATTTTCCTGTGAATCCTCTGGATTTTTAATCCAATTTTTCTAAAAACAACTGTTCAAGCTAACCTAAATACAAATGGGAGCTAAATCCAGGTTCAACGTCTGCACCAGTGCAACTCGAAGTGTGGTCCCAGGTTCAACAACTGCTTGTTGCATTCCACAATGAGATGTGCATAGCAACTGAGAATAACATTTAGAAATAGCCATAACAGTTTGACAGGGTAATTTTGTCATGTAATTTTCTGAATCTAATAATAAAAAATTGGCTTGTGTCTTATACATCTGTTTTATTTCTCTAATTTTTTAGAAACAAAAATATCAGTGGGCAGTAGATTAAAAATCTTGCCCATGATAGTTTAAGAAGCATTGCCATGGTCTTCATCAAAGCAAGGGGTCCACTGGAGAATGCTATATTTGATAACTGGATGTCCGTGTCTAGAATCGTCACATGGACCGCCTGAAAGAGACAAGCCTATGAATCAAAATGCAACCAGTTCTTTCCAGCTGACAAATATTTGGCAGTAAAGGCCCAGAGGAATGGGGGAACTAATGTCACTCCTGGAGGACCACTCCTAGCCCATCAGATTACCAGGGCTCCTCCAGGGCCAGCTGTGGGAGGAATAGCCTGATGCCACGGTCACCTGGAGTTCCTTCTCCCTCCTGCAGCACAGGAGGACCAGCCCCTTAGAGGCCCTCACTGAAGGGCAGAGGGCACGCTCTCAGGCGGTCATTTCTGTGTCTACCTGTTCCAACACACTGAGCTCGTCCAGGGCAGAGACTCCTGTTCCTCCATCCCCCCAACATGGCTCCTCTTCACTGAATTCTCTCCTCCACTGCCAAATATAAGGTTCCTTGCTAGCCAAAGAACCTTGTCAGCCTCTAGTTAGGGGTGCTGAACTTTGGCAACTGGTAGCCAGCCTCCTACCTATCAGGTTCTATCCAAGCTGATCCTCCAGCCTTTGTCCTCCCCTGCTTAGGCAGAAACTCTAGGGTAGGAAGTCCGTTGCCCGCTGCCGAAGCTCAGCACCCAAAGCAAGGTGGCCCATGTCCTTCCCTAGCAAGGATCTGTATATTAGGCAGTTGTGTCTGGGAGAGGCTGAGGCAAAGACCAGAGGGTCAGCTGGGCTAAAAACCGGAAGTGCTTAGAGACTGAAGAGCTTCTTCATCTTGAGAACCAAGAAGACAGACTGTCAGGCCTGCGTGCTCCTCTCTGAGCTGAGGGAAACCCCCTAGGAAAAGTTCCCACTTGGAGGCGAGTGCCCCCACCCTTCCCCACTTCAGCAGCTTCAGCCTCCAGACTCAACACATGCTGGGCCATCTTGGAGGTCTGGTGCTCCAGGCCTCCCCAGCTGCCTGCACCTCCGAAAGGGGAAATGGGGGTGGGGTGGGAGGGCCAGGCCTGGGGAAGTGATTTTAGAAGTGCAAGTCTGGTGGGAGAGTTTTTCCTTCAGACCATCTGGAGGGAAGTAGTCATAATCTACTACAAGTTCTCCTGAAATGATCAAGTACACATAGGGAAATTGTTACATTGTTGAAAAACATGTCTGCTTTGCTTCCTCCTGGGGAGCTCTAAAGACTTGTATCAGTCAGAGATGACTCCCTGCTTGAGGTACAGAGAGATTAAGATGAGGCCAAAGAACAGCTCTCTCCCTTGTAATTCTCCAGGTAGCCAGTTTTCAGCTGGCTGCCATTTTTTGCAATTTAAGATGCTAAGAGAATTTAAATGAGATCAGCCCTGTGTGTGTAAAGAAGGAAATTGTATGGCCAAACAGAAAAGGTACCATGTTGTATGAGTTACTGCCTTTCACGTTTTTTAACTGGTGTGTGTGTGTGTGTGTGTGTGTGTGTGTGTGTGTGTGTAGAACAAAAGTACAGTTGTCTATACAATTAATTAGTTATTTAAGCTATTTTAAGTACCATTACAGCAAGGGGGAGGGGAGGGAACATCTAAAATACATAAAATTATTTTTAAAAACTCGTTCTAGAAAAAAGGAAATGCCAGAGTAATAAGATAAGGAGTCTTAATTAGGAACAAATTCATCTATTTCCTTCCTCCAAAACCGAGACAGTCTTCTAAGGCAATTTGCTTGGAGAGCAGTTTTGCGCCATAAATCTGGGACATGTTTTTCACGTGTGTTTGCCCTGTGTGAGGCTTAAGAAAAACACAGCAACCAAACCATCCAGTTCAGCCCTGGAGGGAAAGACCTAGAAGACCTAATCACCCGTGATGGCGATTACATAACAGAAAATCGCGCGCGCGCGCGCACACACACACACTCCAAGAGTCTCAAAAAAAAAAAAAAGAAAGAAAGAAAATCAGCCTTTGGCTTCCTGTCACAGAAGATACCTCCTTTTTTTTTCCTTTGTGAGGATCACTAAGAATGCTTCTTAAAGACCAAGTGGATGTCTTTGGTAGAAATAGAGGTCACTTAAGGATGATTTATAAGTGCACCCGAAGCCAAAATGAAGCATGTATCGATATCTAAAGTGCATCTGCATTTAGTGAAGCAAAAGCTCATAATCGGTTTCTAATTTGTGCCCTGTAGATGCCCTCCCCACTAGGAAAAGGCCTGGCTCTGAGCAGCCGCCCCTCCCAGAGGCCGCCAAGCTCCCAGTTCAGGCCCTTTCTTGGGCAGCCAGAGTGCTCCTCTCTTAGATAATGCCAGGTACTCTGGAAAGTAGCCGTGTAATAATACACAAACCCCTGATGATGTCAGCGTGTTATTGACTTTCCAAGTCTGAATGACTGAGCAGAGGAGCGGGGGTGGGGCGCAATCCATCCGGCAGCGCGGAGACCGGCCAAGCGAAAATGGGCTCGCCAGCCTGGCGGGGGAGGGGCGGCTCGCAGCCGCCGCGGCTGCTTCGAGCTCCGGCTCTGCCGCCGCGGCGTCGGGGTCGCTGCCGCCCAGCCCAGGCAGGGCTCGGGTTCCCGCTCCTCCGATGTTTACGTTTGGTCAAAAACTCAGGCAGAAATAACTAATGCCGCCCCCGGAAGCTTTTACCACGTGGCAGAGTGGGGTCACAAAGTGGGGGAGCAGTGGCACGAAGGGGATGGGGAGAAAGACCTCCCTGTTCGCTCCCCCACCCTGCAAGGGCCTTACTCTTAGGCTGCAGAGCCGAGGGTCGCTCTCCGTGGTGGAGTTCCCTCTGCAGAAGACCCCCTGGAAAACTACACCTCAGCAGTGGTGACATTTTATAGGCCATGATTTGCTGCATTTATGGCTCTGGCAGTGCAGGTGCAGAGTCGTAGGCTCCCGTTCTCACCCTGCAAATTGCTCACAGTGCAATCTGTCATCTTCAAGGCTAGGTGTGAACCGGGCAGGGTTGCCCTTAAAATGGAATTGCAGTTAAAGGCCGGGATCTGAAAGGAAGCGCTCTAACCCGGGGCGTGGCCTTTCCCACCGGGTCTGGACCTTTCCTTCAAGCCCCGCCATGCGCGCCCACCGCCTTGGCTGTCGCAGCCCGGGGGCACTGGGCGCCGCGGGCTCTGCCTGCCTGCAGAGCTCCCGTTCTTTCCGTTCCAGGCCTGTGGAATCCTCCAGTGAACAAGGCCTCGCGCTGGCCTCTGCCCCACCCCACTGCGAGGAGCTGCTCCTCCTCCGAGGCCTGTGGTTTTTCTCCCCGCGGAGTGGGCTTGGTGGGAGCACCGCGTGGCGCAAACAGCACGGGGGGGCTTTAGAACAGCCTGGACTTGAGCCCTACCCGACCACGTGTTCGCGTGGACGGGGTGGTTACCCTCTTTACAGTCCGCGTCTTAAAATGGGAGTAGTAACAACCTCCTCAACAGTTGTTCTGAGGCTTAAGTGAAATTCAGATTTCATAAGAGACCTCCTTTTTCAATAATCAAATCTCTGGCCTTCATGAGTCAAGTTCCACTCGGGCCAGAGGCCCTGTGGTTGTTTCTGAAAACAAGGTCAGCAGAAGTGCTAGACCCATTGTTTCCTCAACTCAGCCCTTCCCCCTACCCTCCTGGCAACGTGGAGCCCGCAGCCTCTTCCGACCCACTTCCACCTTCACCCACACCCACAGGCTTACAGGGCAGAGCTGCTTTGTTGACGGGGCGGGGGTGGGAATGGGGGTGGGGACGTGGAAACTGTACCTCTGACCTAAGCTGGACCATTCACGGCCCTTCTCAAGTTTCCCTCCCCCACCTTGCCACAGGGGATTGGTCCCAGCGGGAAGAGCTGACATATTTGAATCCAATCAAAAGCCTTCTTGGGAAATTTTGAAACTGGAAGTGAAAAAGTCAGTTTCTCCCCAGGGCTAAAACTGCAAGATATTATAATTTACATGACCATGTTTCCCATGGTCAGGAGAGGAGAGGCAAGGCCAATCTAAAGGCAGACCTCATGATAGGGACAGAAACAGAGACAAAGATCGAGCAGAAGACAAAGATAGAGCCTGAGCCACAGCCAGACGGGCTGGGAGAGAGAGCTGAGGCCAACAGGAGTCTGATGTTACTGGTAGCATCGGTTCCTGTGTCCCTGGTACAGCCCCGCCTGCCCCCGATTCCTTGCGACAGCCCATTATTTTTTGCCAGAAATTCTTATTTAACTTAGTTTGTGTTTTTGTTGCTTCTAATCCAAAAATCCCACCATGGCATTTACCAGTTTAATTTACACAGTATGTCAGTTGAGTTGAAGAGCTCCCCAGCCCCCATTATCAACCCCTGAGAAGCCTTCTATCCTCCGCAGTATATGTCAGTGCCCCATAACAAGGTGCTCAATAAATGCTCTTCAGATTGCACTGAGCAAGTTGTGAGTGGACAGGAAGTGCCCTGGTGGCTGTTGAAACTGGAGACTTCAACTGGTTAATTTAAAGGGGAAGCATCGCCAATTGCCACAGACTTCTAGAAGCCCATCTATTGTACCCTAGTGGTAATTAGGGCTTATTCAAGTGAATAGAAAGAGAAAAGAGAAGAAACTTTATCTTCTTTAAATTGCATTTAATAAAAATCTTGGAGAAAACGAGTGAATTGTCAGGCTTAATAATTTCCCCTGGGTCTTTGTTGGAGGGAGGCTGAGGAAATGTACAGTATTCTACATTTATGGGACAGCAGATCCACATTTTAACTGAGAGTAAAATGCAGTCGTGGCTTACCCTCCTTTTTTTCCCCCTCATTTGTTTCCAAAGGGTTTTTTTCCAGCTCATGAGTCACTTCCAGTCAGATTCAAAGACAAAAGCCGGCTAATTGTGTGTCCATGAGTCAGGGTCCCACCCTGCCTTATCTGAACACCCTTTCTAGCTCTGAAAAGACAGAGCAATTTTCAGCCTATAAGGCATTGAGTGGAACCTGTTATACACCGCTTCTGGGTCAGGCTCTTTAGGGAGCAGTCCAGGCCCTTCCATCTCCTTCTGGCATCTGGCAGCTGATAGCACCCTGGGGTGTTTCCTTACCAGTGTTATTTTCAGTCAGGAACTGTGCAGTCTACTCTGTTCCTAAGGCACCCTGTTGAGCTCAGAGAGATAAAGGTGAATTTAAAAGGAGGTCTAAACCCTCTAGCAATTTATCAAATAATGAAGGAGAAAGGCAGAAAAGAATCACTGTTAGACAAGCTTTGAGGGCTATGGAAGAGTAAGTGCTAAGACTAATGATTTCTCAGTCTGCACCCCTTGCTGTCTCTCAGCAGCATTTTATCTGGTTGACTTTCCAACTACTTGAAACATTTTATTTCCAGACTTCCCTGATGTTACTTTGTTTTCCAAGCAGTTCTCCATTTCCCACCCCCACTTTTTCTCTTATCCTCATGCCTTAAATTCTCCCTTTCTGGATATCTCACTTCCAGATAACGGTACCACATCCACCTGGCTGCTCATGCCCCAGAGACAATTCCTGATTTTTTTTTTCTTTTTGAGACAGAATCTCACTCAGTTGCCCAGGCTGGAGTGCAGTGGCATGATCTTGGCTCAATGTAGCCTCCGCTTCCCGGGTTCAAGGATTCTAATGCCTCAGCCTCCTCAGTAGCTGGGATTACAGGCGTCCACCACCACGCCCAGCTAATTTTTGTATTTTTGGTAAAGATGGGGTGTCACCAGGTTGGCTAGGCTAGTCTCAAACTCTTGACCTCAGGTGATCTGCCCACCTCAGCCTCCCAAAGTGCTGGGATTACACGCTTGAGCCACCATGCCCAGCCCTGATTTTTTTTCTGTCATTCACTACACCCAATCCATCAGCTGGTTTCCTTCCAAAATTGTCTGTATGCATGCTCTTCTCCATCTACACTGCCACCATGCAACAAAGACATCTGCATCTCTCCTCTGCTCAGGGGCAGTAACCTCTGCCAAAACCCCACTACACTGAGGGCACTACTCAAACTCCTTGTCTAGCCGTCCTATGCCTTAGGTCATTTCCTCCTTTTATTCATTCCTTCCACCTTCTCCTAGCTCAGGCCACCCCTGCCACATGAGACCCTTTTCTTTCACCACTTTGCTTCTTCCTATCCTTAGGCCTCTGCTCTTAGAGTTGGTTCCCTCTGCCTGGAAGACTCTCTGGCCCTTCCTAAGCTGGCTCCTCTGTATCTGTCTTAGACAGTTCCGGCTGCTATAACAAAGAATACCATTGATACAATTTGGATGTTTGTCTCCTCCAAATCTCATGTTGAATTGTAATCCACCAGTGTTGGAGGCGGGGCCTGATGGGAGGTGTTTGGGGCAGATCACTCATGAATTTCTTGGTGCTATTCTCACAATAATAAGTTCTCATGAGACCTGGTTGTTTAAAAGTGTGTGGCACCTCCCTGCATTCTATCTTGCTCTTGCTCTCACCATCTGACATGCCTGCTCCCCTTCACCTTCCTCTATGATTGTAAGCTTCCTGAGGCCTCCCCAGAAGCAGATGCCAGCACCACATGTCCTGTACTGTCTCAAAACGATGCCCCAATTAAACCTCTTTTCTTTATAATTTACCCAGCCTCAGGTATTTCTTTATAGCAATGCAAAAACAGCCTGACATAACCATAGACAGGGTGGCTTAAACAACACATTTATTTCTCACAGTTCTAGAGACTAGGAAGTCCAAGGTCACAGGGCTGGCAAATTCAGTTCCTGGTGACAGCCTTCTTCTTGGTTTGCAGGTGAACACCTTCTTGCTATATCCTCACGTAGTAGAGAGAGAAATCATCTTTCTCATGTCTCTTATTTATTTATTTATTTTTGAGATGGAGTCTCACTCTATTGCCCAGGCTGGAGTGCAATGGAGTGATCTCAGCTTGCTACAACCTCCACCTCCTGGGTTCACGTGATTCTCCTGCCTCAGCCTCCTGAGTAGCTGGGATTACAGGCACCTGCCACCACACGTGGCTAATTTTTGTATTTTTATTAGAGATGGGGTTCACCATGTTGGCCAGGCTGGTCTTGAACTCCTGACCTCGTGATCCACCCACCTCGGCCTTACAAAGTGCTGGGATTACAGGCATAGGCATGAGCCAACACACCAGGCCTCAGGTCTCTTCTTTTTTTTTTTGAAACAGAGTCTCGCTGTGTCACCAGGTTGGGGTGCAGGGCGTGATCTCGGCTCACTGCAACCTCCACCTCCTGGATTCAAGCCATTCTCCTACCTCAGCCTCCGAGTAGCTGGGTCTACAGGCACCGCCACCACGCCCAGCTAGTATTTGTATTTTTAGTGGAGACAGGGTTTCACCATGTTGGCTAGACTGGTCTCGATCTCTTGACCTCGTGATCTGCCCACCTCGGCCTCCCAAAGTGCTGAGATTACAGGCGTGAGCCACTGCGCCCGGCCATGTCTGTTCTTATAAAGGCACTAATCCTGTTCATGAGACTGCTACCCTCATGACCTGGTCACCTCCCAAAGACCCCACCTCCAAATATCATCACGTTAGGGATTAGGGCTTCAACACAGGAATCTGGTGGGGACACAAACGTTCATTCCATGGCAGTATCCTTCAGGTTTCAGTTCAGTGGTCAACCCCCTAGAGAGGTCTTCCATGACCACTACATGTTACATTCTATCACACCACTCAGTTTATGGCCAGCACACACTCACCATGATCTGTATAATCAGTTATTTTATTTATTTGTTTATTTCTGTCTTCTCTGTCTTCCCATTGGAACATAATCTCCAGGAACGCAGATATCGTATCAGGCTTGCTCATTGTTCATTAATGAGTTCATTGACTAGAGTCTATTTCATAATAGGTACACAGTAAGTCTTTTTTGATTAATCAGTGCAGATAGTAGCGAAAGGTCAGTACAGACATGCCTAAGTTAACTCCTCAAGAAAAAGTGGAAGTTCACCAGGTGAATGAGGAGAAAGGCATCTCAGAAAGGCACAAGGGTACGTGTTCAGGGAAGTCTCTCTTGACCCCCCTGTCCCTCCAACCACTGCCTCATTACTCTGCTCCCTCTATAGCTAAGCAATGCTCTGAAGGGTTATCTAGGCTCACTGTGTTCATTCCTCTTCTCCCTTTTTCTTCTATTTGTTGCCAATCAGGCATTTTCCCCCAACCACTCGGCCACAACTGCTTTTCTTAAGGTTAATAATAACCTCTGGCTAGGCACAGTGGGTCACACCTGTAATCCCAGCACTTTGGGAGGCCAAAGTAGGTGACTCACTTGAGGTCGCTGAGACAGGAGAATCACTTCAACCTGGGAGTCAGAGGTTGCAGTGAGCCAAGATCAAGCCATTGCACTTCAGTCTGGGCAACAGAGCAAGACCCCATCTCAATAAATAAATAAATAAATAACCTCCATACTTCTAAGTCCAGTGGTCAGTTTTTAGGGTCATCCTAGTTAACTTCTCTGCAGCATCTGATATAGTTAATTACAGGTTCCCTCTGGAAACACTTTCTTCACTTGGTATCTGGGTTGCTACTCTATTGATCTTTCTCCTCCCTCACTGACAGCACCTTCTCAATCTCCTTGCTAATTCCTTTGCGATACCCATCTTCCGTCATCTGAATATTGGAACACTCCACATTCAAACCCTATCGCTGTAATGTTAAAACAGATCCCTAACCTGACTGCCTCTTACACCTCCACTGCTGTTACCCTGGTCTAAACCATAATCTTCTCTCCTGGTTATTGCAACAGCTTCCCAACTGATCTTCCCACCTTTACCCTTCAGTGTGTCCACAACACAGCAGCCACAGGGGTCCTTTGAGAACAGAAGATGGGCCATGTTACTCTGCTGCACAAAACAGTCCAGTTGCTGTTTGATGGAGTCAAAGCCAAAGTTCTGACGTGGCATTCAAGGTCCTACTATATCGGGTCCCGCTGCCCAGCGTCCACCCCCTCCCAATCGCCTTCCATCCACTTGCTTTCTCCTCACTGCATTTCAGCACACAGCCTTTTTGCTGTTTCTTTTTTTTTTTTTTTTTTTTTTTGAGACAGAGTCTCGCTCTGTCACCCAGGCTGGAGTGCAATGGTGCGATCTCAGCTCACTGCAGGCTCCGCCCCCCAGGGTTCACGCCATTCTCCTGCCTCAGCCTCCCGAGTAGCTGGGACCACAGGCGCCCGCCACCTCGCCGGGCTAATTTTTTGTATTTTTAGTAGAGACGGGGTTTCACTGTGTTAGCCAGGATGGTCTCGATCTCCTGACCTCGTGATCCGCCCGCCTCGGCCTCCCAAAGTGCTGGGATTACAGACGTGAGCCACCGCGCCCGGCCTTTTGCTGTTTCTTAAACACAGTAGCCACTTCCTGTCTCGAGACCTTCCAGACATGCATTGCTTCTGCTTGGAAAACTGTTCCTCAAAATGTGCGTATAGCTTGCTCCCTTTATCAGCTAGCTGTTGTTACAATAATGCTACATAACTGAAACATCCCCTCACCTTCTCAGAGAGGGCTGTCTATATAAAATGCAGCCCCCCATTCCCACTCCCAGCATAACTAAAGCTCCCTATCTCACTTGGGTTTTCTTGTAGTTCTCATCACTTTCTAATATGCTACATAATGTTCATCATTCATTTTCCCCTACATCATAGCCTCCGTTTTATTTACTGACATGTCCCCAGCTCTTAAAAACAGTGCCCGATACTCCTTAGTTGGCATGCATTAATTATTTGCTGAATAAATATCAAATCTCAGAATGACAGTTTACAGCCCAGAGCCTAGAATTTTGCTATGGAAGAGCGGTCAATAATCACAGCAGAGATGGAACTAAAGAAATAAGAGGCCGTCGTTTGCCAAAGACCTTGTATGTTATGGATACTAAGGTGTTTGGGTTTTACCCTACAGGGAATGGAAAAGCAATGAATCTTTTAAGCAGTGAACTGTCATGATGGTGAATGTGCCTAAAATGGCTCTGGAAACATCGTGGAATAGAATAGGGTACAGCCTGGTGGCTCAGAGCCCATGTGGCTGGCTGTGGGCAGTTGGACTGATGAGCAGGAAGCTTTATTTGAGTTTCTGAATTCAAGCTGTGTGAGCAGTTGCTAACTTTGCTCATTGGCCTACCTGACAAGGGCTCCCAGAGTGTGCCAGAAAGAAAATATGAAACTCCAACGTTGGGAAGGAAGCCCTCTTAGCCAGACTTCTTTCAACTGAGCCTCAGACTACTGGTATCGCCTGAGTGTGTATTGTTAAGAATAACAATCACTTACCCTTATATAGCCCAAAAGAGCTTAAAACGGATTTTCCCAATCATTTCATCTAAGACTCAGAGATCCAAAGTACTCTAGCCGGTATGTTTAAGTATCTAGCCACTTCACTGGTTAAGAAAGGAAAGAACACTTATGTCCTGAAATACACTAGAACAATTTCTGGTGAATTGCTACGAATATAGTTAAAATACACTGGGGCCTACCTTTATGCTTCTGACAAACACTGTGTTGGACCTTAAATTTTCAGAGATCAAAGGTTAGTGTTATGTTCAACCTGTTCCCGTGAGTTCTTTACAATCCATCAAAAGACTCTGCTCTCCCCAGTTTAGTCACTTAAGTAGGTGAACAGGGACACACATAAAGGCACTAACAGGTAAAGTAGGTGCTTTCCCCAGTTACTTCTACATACAGTAAGAGATTATACTTTACTTCCCCCAACCACTGAGAAAGCATTCAGGCTTATAAGTATATTTATAGGGCTACCAGGAGTTCCCCGTTAGTCCCCCAAACCTTTTACATACCCCTGAAAAGGTTTGTTTCTACAAAAATAGTCTTTAATGCACACCCATGCCCTTCTTTCTTGGCAGAAACCCAATTTAGTCATGCCTGTATTTGAATGTTACAGCCCAAGCAATTCATTTTATATAGATACACAGACTTTCACATCTGTAAGAGGCTTTAGATACTATCTAATGTATCTAACCTGTTCATTTTCCTTATAAGAAAACTAAGGCTCAACAAGCAAAGGGTGGGAACAGGGAAAGAAAACTGATGCCTACAAAGCTACTACCCTGATCCAGGCCTGGGGCAGGCAGAGCTCCATACATGACTGCCTTTGTTCCTCCCTGGGACAAAAAATCTTTGGCATAGATGTATTAGTCAGGGTTTTGTAGAGAAACAGAACCTATAGGATATATATACAAGATTTACTTTAAGAAATTGTCTCACACAATTATGGAGGCTTGGCAAGTCCACAATCTACAGGGTGGCCATTAGGCTGGAGACCCAGGAAAGCACTAATATTGCAGATCAAGTCCAAAGGCCATCTGCTATCAGAATTCCTTCCTGCTTGGGGAGAGCTATTCAGGCCATCATCTGATTGAATGAGGCTCACCCACATCATAGAGAGCAATCTGCTTTACTCAAAATCCACCAATTTAAATGTTAATGTCATCGAAAAACACACTCACAGAAACATCCAGAATAATGTCTGACCAAATCTGAGTACCATTGACCAAGTTGAGACATAAAATTTATCATCACAGTAGATAATATAATTTTGCAAATGTAATTTTAAAACTGGGCCTCAGAAAGTCTCAATGACCTAGCCAAGGCCACCGGATGATTAGCTGAGACTAGAACTCAGGAGTTTTAAGTCCCTGAAGATCCTCTTTCTACTAAATTATGTTTTGTTCTCAAATGAAAATAACATTTTTGAGTACTTAATATCTTAACATTTGCCAGGCTCTGTGTTAAGTATATATAAGTTCCCATTTAATAGAGCACCATCCTATAGAAAAAGAAATGGAATCTTAGAAAGGTTGAATAACAAGCCCAAAGTAGCAAACAAGGGCTGTAATTTGAATCTAGGTCTATGTGGTTCTAATACTTCCTGCCATCTGGCAGTTTTTAATGATATATTTCCTGCTACTTTTTTTTCTTTTCTTTTTTTTTTTTTTTTTGAGACAGGGTCTCACTCTGTTGCCCGTACTAGGTAGAGTGCAGTGGCATAATCATGGCTCACTGCACCTTCGACCTTCCAGGCTCAAAGGATCCTCCCATCTCAGCCTCCCAAGTAGCTGGGACTGCAGACGTGAACCACCATGCCCGGCCTACCACTCTTGTTTCTCTAAGTTTGGCAGGATGTAATTTCTTTCCAAATTTTTTTTCAATGACCTAGAGTCTTCCTCAACTAAGAACATTCCTTCAGTTCAAAGTGAGTTGCAAATATCAGATGTGCATACAAGATGAGGAAACTGATTGTAAAGAAATATATACACTCTTCCACGTCAATATGAGTATTGTCTCAAATAAAAAAGCTACCCCAGGCAACAATACACTCATTCCATTACTCAAAACTTTTCTATGGCTCCTCTTTTGTTTGTTTGTTTGTTTGTTTTTTGAGACGGAGTCTCGCTCTATCGCCCAGGCTGGAGTGCAGTGGCGCAATCTCGGCTCACTGCAAGCTCCGCCTCCCGGGTTCATGCCATTCTCCTGCCTCAGCCTCTCCGAGTAGCTGGGACTACAGGCGCCCGCCACCACGCCCGGCTAATTTTTTGTATTTTTAGTAGAGACGGGGTTTCACCGTGGTCTCGATCTCCCGACCTCGTGATCCGCCCGCCTCGGCCTCCCAAAGTGCTGGGATTACAAGCGTGAGCCACCGCGCCCGGCCGGCTCCTCTTTTGAAATTGCCTTCAGGGTCTATATCCTTTGCTTTCCAGAAGTAGTTTTAATGTTAGCAAATGTTCATTCTTTGATTTCATTTTTGGGAAACAGCCCAAAATCATCTGGTGCCAAATGTGGTAAAGGAGGCACATGATCAAGCTAATACAGATTAGATCGAGTTTTAAAATGAGGTGTGACTATGGAAGAATGAGTTATTTTCTTTATGTAGCTGGAAAAGTGGCTTCAAAGATAAACCAGTCTCATTCTGAGCAATAATAACAAAGTTGGAATAAATGTTTAAGTTGGAGAGGTTGCTTTTCAAGTGACTACACAGAACAGATGATAATCTATCTGGTTTATCCTATTACTTTATGTTCACTTGAAATGATAAAGTTGTTTTAAAAATAACATTTTTAGGCCGGGCGCGGTGGCTCACGCCTGTAATCCCAGCACTTTGGGAGGCCGAGGCAGGTGGATCACGAGGTCAGGAGATCGAGACCATCCTGGCTAACATGGTGAAAACCCGTCTCTACTAAAAATACAAAAATTAGCCAGGCGTGGTGGTGGGCGCCTGTAGTCCCAGCTACTCAGGAGGCTGAGGAAGGAGAATGGCGTGAACCCAGGAGGCGGAGCTTGCAGTGAGCCGAGATCACGCCACTGCACTCCAGCCTGGGTGACAGCGAGACTCCATCTCAATAAAATAAATAAATAAATAAATAAAATAACATTTTTAGAAATGTTTTGGAATGAGATACTCGTACATACTCTCGCTGGCTGGCTTTGGCCAGATGAAGACCTAGACAACAATGTGAGGGTTTATAATATCTTTGCAGTTGCAATTCAGAGAAGATGATTGAGAATTTTCCTTTTTTTTTTTCTTTTTTGAATCCTAATAATGCAAAGAGTTAATCAGACAAAGGGTTTTTCTTGGAAGTTAAGTATCCTCTACTTTTTCGCTAAGCACAAACAAAGGGCATGGGAGAACAGATCTCTCCCCAAAAAGAAATTAGAGAACTGCTGGTCTTTGAAAGTTTATAAAAGAGTGTCTTCCTGCTCCACAGCTGTCTTTCTTAATGTCCCCTCATAATACCCCTGTAATCCATACATGGAAATCCCCTTGGATTCCACACATAATTAACACTTGGCAGAAATAAGCAGTGTGAGCCTGAGGCTCTCTTCAATTACATTTAAGAAATTCAGATTTCCATGGGAGTGGTTAGGAGAGGGAGAATTTAGACCCCACCACTCTCGCAATATTCCCAGTTGCATGAATTTATAAAAATGTCTTCAGCCAGTCCAAAGGTCTTTATTGAGCATCTGCTATGTGCAGGGCATTGTGTATGTGTTGAGGGAGCCACAAAGTGATGTCGGCCAAAATTCCAACTCTTGTACATTTTCACCGAGGTCACTCCAGGTTCTAAATTTGTGAAAAGGGGAAGAAATGACTGACAAGTTGGAAGGGACAAAAAAGGCTTAACAGAGAGGTGGGAGATGAGCTGTACTGAAGCCTGGTTAAGATACAGAGGGCTAAAGTTGGGGGAGGGCATCTTAGGCCAGAAGAATAACAAGACACCAGCGGTGGAAATGGAAAACATGTAGTGAAGATAGCGCATGGAGCCTGAACGGGGAAGTCTTGCATGACAGGGTAAGGACAGAACTTTGGGAAGCTGCAGAAGCCTGTTTGATATTCAGCATACATTTAGGGAGTTCACTGCTTAGTTTTCAGCACTGTTTTGGCTGACCATGGCAATTTAAGAAGTCTGTTTTTTTTTTTTATTGTATGTATTTAAGGTATATTGCATGACGTTTTGATATACTTAAATAGTGAAATGGGTACTATAGTTAAGAAAATTAACAAATCCACTCTCTTGTGTAATTTCCCTTTTGTTGTTGTTCTTGTTTGTTTTGTTTTGTTTTGAGACGGAGTCTTGCTCAGCCGCCCAGGCTGGAGTGCAGTGGCATTGATCTCAGCTCACTGCAGCCTCTGCCTCCTGGGTTCAAGTGATTCTCCTGCCTCAGCATCCCAGTAGCTGGGACTACAGGTGCCTGCCACCACGCCTGGCTAATATTTATATTTTTAGTAGAGACGGTGTTTCACCATGTTGGCCAAGCTGGTCTTGAACTCCTGACCTCAAATGATCCACCCACCTCAGCCTCCCAAAGTTCTGGGATTACAGGCATGAGCCACCACGCCTGGCCTTGTTCTTGTTGTTACAAGGGCACCAAAATCTACTCCCTTAGCAAATTTCCACTACACAGTGCAATATTATTACTATAGTCCTCCTGTTGTACCTTAGATGTCTAGACTCACTCATCCTATGTAACTGCAACTTTGTACCCTTTGACTCTACATCTCCCCATTTCCTACCTCCTCCCTTGCCCTCTTTCCCCCTAGCCCACCCTGGCAACCACTATTTTCTCCTTTATGTCATTGACTTTTTTTTTTTTTTAAGATTCCACATACAAGTGAGATGGAGTATTTTTCCTTCTCTTTCTGGCTTATTTCACTTAGTGTAATGTCCTCTAGGCTCATCCATGTTGCCTTTTGATTGTTCAGTTTTCTCACTGAAGTAAAGACAAGGTCATCAGTTGAGAATATAGATGGGGGAGTAAGTGTGGTGGTTGTCTAATTTGATTTTGAGTGGACAATACCTGTGTATGGTATACAATCCAAATGGTGAAGAAGGACAAAGGGACAAATCTCTCTTCTGCCCCTGTCCACCAGCTACCTACATCCCCTTCCTGAGAACAACTAAGACTCCACTATCAAGAAGGTCTCTTCAAGCAAAGTGCCTAGGATGCACAATTTAAGGAGGCAGGTCTCAGGTGCTAACTCTCTGCTGGCATGACCCTGAGAGTGAGGGCCTCCTTAAATTCTGCACCACTCCCCACCTCCCTCAACTCTGTAGTACTGGCACTGTTAAAGAGGTAACCCTGGAACCGTGCCTGGATCATACAGAGGCTCAAAAAGTGTTTTTTGGTCCCGTCTGCCTCATAGGTATCTTTTGAGATGTACATAAGAAAAAAAAATAGTTAAATGTGCTGCTGCAGTGCTATATAAACATGAGCTGATGCTAAATCACTATTGTAGTTATTCATTGCATTGCTGTTATTAGCAAAGATATGTGTGTGTATACAATAGATATTATGGTTGTTCGAAGAATTTAACTGAAATAATGTATATCGCCATGTTGAAAGTAGCCTTTTAGGATTGAATTTTTTCCTAAATACAAAGTATAAACTTTGTTAAACAAACAAACAAACAAAAGACAATGACCTCTGAGTGGAAGACTGACATGAAGCAAGCATTGAGTTAACTGAGAAGAATCCGAAGAATCATTGAGGCACCTAGGCTTTCATCCTAGTCTGTCAGCTGAATTTTTACCCAGAATAGCAACTAAGAAAGTACTTAAATCTGCTCTTGTCTTCATCTTCACAGAATTTTACTTTTTCACGCGTGGCTGTCATCTTTATTCTGCTTCTTTGTAACATTAAAAATATTTTGCTGGAGCACTTTACCCAACACCTGTTATTGCCTTAGGTCAACACCTGAACTTACCTTAGATCAATTCCTCCTAGGGTACCTGGATCCTGGCCATTTCTGGGCATGTCCCCTTGTGTGAGCTGTGTGCAAGGAGCCCCAGAGTCCTAGAATCCTATGGGTGTAGACTGGTCTCCTTAGACCCAGCCCCACAAAAGAGAACATAAAGCTAGAGAAATAAGCAGGTAGATCCCAGACCATGCCTACTCTGCTCAATAAATAGCAAAATAAAATAATAATAATAAATAATAATAATAATGATTTATTTGAACATTGTAGATTTACTACCTCTTCTTTGCCAGTGTTTCATGAAATTTCCAGAGTAGAATACATGGCTTAAATAATATATTTCCTCCTCATTTATCAGACTTCTTGCACTCAGCATTGTTAATTATATTGTGGAGGGTGAGGAGCATGAAGTGTGGTGATATATTATGATCCAAATACCACACTAAATAAACATCTGGAAATGGATCATTTATAACACAACTGTTATAGGTTAGTGAGTGTATTTTAGGGTAAGCCGGGGAATACATATATAGCTTACAAAAAAATACGCTTAAAATCATAAACAAATGACCTACTTGTAGTTTTGTCCTCGTTTTCAGTAATAAGCCCTTTTCATGTGAATCCACAGTTGTCACTTACAAAGAAATGCTCTAAAGCTGAACTCCTTTTTATTAGCATTATAATTTTAGACTGACTCCTGAGCTCCAAACCACTTAGAAACTTTTTACCAGCTCTGAAATAGATAGCAGGGTAATACTCATTTAATTCCTTTGCACAGGAATCTGATGGCTGAATATGCTTCAGAGATTCTTTTAGGGCTAGCAGGGGAATGAAATCAATCATAGTGCATAAATTACAAGAAAAGTGCTGTTGGTGTCAATTACCTAAGCTCTATGAATGTAAGTCTTCTAATTTCCTGTTAAATCAGTAATGTTACCAATCTTACTCTATTATTTTTAAATAGGACTGTAACTGCATTTGCTAGGAGTTGAATGAGGGCAGACAAATGTGAATAGTTAATGAGTTTCAGCAACTAATAGCAAGTTGAAGGTGTCAATAACAGGGATATTATAACATGACTCTCAAAGCTCCACCCTGGTGTCTACAAAAGAAGGTTTAATTCTTTTTTTTTTTTTTTTTTTAATTTGTGCCCCTATACCCTCCCTAAATCAATGTAGTACACAGCAAATGCCAGGTGAATGTAGGTGTTCCTATTGCCATAGTGAGTTCCTACCTTCCCCCAAAGATAATGGCCGAGTTGGTACAGGAAGTCTTGGCTGCACTTTCCCTAGTAATCTACCCACCCCCACTGCTAGCGGCTGCATTTCACTGACTCATAGTTTCCAAGTATGATCAGCATGCTAACAGGAAAGATACAGTCACTGGGCAAAGCAGCAGCCCTGGAGCGCTGGCCAAGGCCTATCCAATAACTGCCACCATTGATGGCAAAAAGGAAATAAGGAACACAACAACAATGACACAAAAACCTAGAGTACAGGAACATTTTAAGAATCAAACCCCTGCTGTTTTGTCGTTTCCTCAGCACACCCAGTGCTTCCCAGTACACAATAAACTGGACTGGGGAGTGGGGTTTTATTTACCATATGGCTATCAGTTCACGTCCTATTCTCTAAAAATAATAAAATTGGTCAATGGCGTTTCACACTGAATAATATTACAGGAATCAAACTGGCTGGAAGCCAAAGTTACGCTGAGGTTTGGCTAGGCCTGAATTTGTGTCCAGGGGTATCAAATACCGTATGATCAGGTTAGGTTTTGCAGTGCCTTGCAGACTTCCTCCTGTTAGGAAACATTCTCACAAATGGCACATAGACTACCCTATTCAGCCAGTACTTGAACAGGAAACCATTTCGCCCTTCTGCTTTCCTTGGTAAAGCCTTATCTTTGAGTCAAAGAAATGTAACTTTCTAAATCGCCTCCATTCTTTTTTAGTTTGCAATCTTTTGTTTGTCAGCATCTTGCAAATTTGCAGGTATCAACAGTTCCCTAACCCCATTCTCAAGTGCCCTATTATCCTCAATTTCACTCTCAGAATACTTGATGAATAAAGAAGAATCCTATGACAAAGGATAACTATTATTAAGTCAATTGTCAGCCCATCAGATGAACCAAATAGCTAAATTCTAAATAGATTTAAATAACCGGTGAAGAGCTCAAGCAAAGTCAGGTCTTAATGTTATATTTAGTCACTTGGCCAGTTCTCTAATTGCCTAATAGGCATTCTCAGAAGAGAAGTTTGCTTTAGCACTATGAGATTTAAATGTAAAACAGAATAAATAAATAGATACATGGAATGGAACAGAATAGAATGGGAAGAAAGCAGCCCACGTCAACTCTAATACAACTTGTCACTATGGGAACATTTGTTAGAACTGAAGAAGATTAAGGCCAAGGAAACTGGCAGATCTCCCAGTACAGATTTCCTAGGCTAAGAAAAGGCCACAGCAGCCGGGCGTGGTGGCTCATGCCTGTAATCCCAGCACTTTGGGAGGCCGAGGCAGGCGGATCATGAGGTCAGGAGATCGAGACCATCCTGGCTAACACGGTGAAACCCTGTCTCTACTGAAAATACAAAAAAATTAGCCGGGCGTGGCGGCAGGCGTCTGTAGTCCCAGCTACTTGGGAGGCTGAGGCAGGAGAATGGCATGAACCCGGGAGGCGGAGCTTGCAGTGAGCAGAGATAGTGCCACTGCACTCCAGCCTGGGCGACAGGGCAAGACTCTCTCAAAAAAAAAAAAAAAAAAGAAAGAAAGAAAGAAAAGAAAAGAAAAGAAACAAGAAAAGGCCACAGCGATCCTATATGTGGCCCCAGTCTGTCTTGAATCATGAGTAAGGACACTGTCGTAAATTAGGCTGAAATATTTAGAATCATGACACTCATTTGACTGTATGAGGATTAGAGGGAAACTTAGAGGAACAAACTCAATTTGCACACATGGAATCTGAATCACAGTGAGATCCAGGGGCTGTAGAAGTCGCAGAACTCATTAATAATGGACTAGAGTCAGGATCCCCTAGTCTGTAACCCCTGGAATGTTCCACTGCCAGTCTAGCCATATCTGGTTTAGCTTACAGATTATAAGGTACTTAAATGCTGATTAGTTATCTATTTTCAACCTCTGTGACTGTAAATGAGATTAGAAAGTTTGTATGATGGGAAATTCAATGGCGCATCATGTGATACTGAGAGAAGAAATGTACTTTTGATAAAATCCTTTCCGACACAAATAACTCTGCAAAGGTACTGAAGAGCGCCGGGTCTGTACACATTGTGATGTTATTATTAGCCAAGACTCTAGCTATGTTTATATATCCAGTTAGGTGCAAGGGAAAAAAAAAAAAAACCCTCTAAATTCCTCAAGAAAGATTTACGTAATGCATAGTCTTTCACTCAGAAATTGAATTATTTCTTGTTTTAATACAAAACTGTCTATTTTTATGAAATCATTTCAGAAACATGCCTTATCAGGGAATGTTGTAAGATTTTCCAACGTCAAAAAAAAAAATACTCTGGCAGAATCATCATGGGCATTTTGAGTGGAAAAGAAAAACTTCATATACTCAAAAGCACTGTACTTACCATCAGGAATTATTGTTGTTGTTGTCACTGCTATTATCCTCTTTTTCCAGAAGGATCCTATGAAAGTTATTCAAAAATTTTGGGTGGAGTGAACAGGTCTCAGGTCATAGTAGCCTAGTTCAAAGTCTGAAGGTTGTGTGAGCTGTTGCTTGAATTTAAAAAGAGAGGAAAGGGAAAGGGTGAGGTGGACAGGAGGAGAGCCTGGTTACTGTGAACTGCTTCACTGCCAGAAACTCAGCCACCTTTGCCCAGGCACAGCTTGTTCTGTTGTGGGCCTTCCCCACCATCAGCCAGAAATATGAAGATACATCTGTAAAGAATGATGACCTGGGCCGGGCGCGGTGGCTCACGCTTGTAATCCCAGCACTTTGGGAGGCCGAGGCGGGCGGATCACGAGGTCAGGAGATCGAGACCACGGTGAAACCCCGTCTCTACTAAAAATACAAAAAATTAGCCGGGCGTGGTGGCGGGCGCCTGTAGTCCCAGCTACTCGGAGAGGCTGAGGCAGGAGAATGGCGTGAACCCGGGAGGCGGAGCTTGCAGTGAGCCGAGATTGCGCCACTGCACTCCAGCCTGGGCAACAGAGCGAGACTCCGTCTCAAAAAAAAAAAAAAAAAAAAAAAAAGAATGATGACCTTTACTAGCCAATATTTATCATGTGCTTGCCACATCCCAAATCCTGGGCTGCACACTCTGCATAGGGTACCAACTTTTCCCCTCCAGCAACTCTTACAGTCGGTCCTATTATTATCCCCATCTTATAGATGGGGCGTCTGAGGCTTAGAGAGGTGAGGTAACTTGCCCAGGGCACATGGATAGCAGATTTAAAGGTAATGCCCAGGTGGTCCAATCTGCTTACTAAACAGTCCCCTAGAGACTAGTGGAAGTCAAAGGATATGGCCTTGAAAAAGTAGTGATTTGGATTGTTGTTTTCTCAGTGTAAGGAAAGGTGATTAGATTATGTAACCATCTGCTTCATTGATGGGACTTGCAGTTTGAAAGTTTAATTCTATTATTTAGTATAATGCTGGCTGCTGAAACAAATCTCCAAACCCCAATGAATACAATACAAGCTTATTTTTCGGCGGGGCATGGTGGCTCACACCTGTAATCCCAGCACTTTGGGAGGTCGAAGCGGGTAGATCACGGGGTCAGGAGTTCGAGACCAGCCTGGCCAACAGAGTGAAACCCCATCTCTACTAAAAATACAAAAAT
The DNA here is from genome assembly GCF_009828535.3 of Hylobates moloch. Lineage (NCBI taxonomy): Eukaryota > Metazoa > Chordata > Mammalia > Primates > Hylobatidae > Hylobates > Hylobates moloch. Next base: position 87,023,234 of record NW_026652288.1, on the reverse strand, counting down.
TATCCAGGCGTGGTGGCACGCGCCTGTAGTCCCAGCTACAGGAGGCTGAGGCAGGAGAATCACTTGAACCTGGAGGCAAAGGTTGTGGTGAGGTGAGATCACGCCACTGCACTCCAGCCTGGGCAACAGAGTGAGACTCCATCTCAAAACAAACAAACAAAAAAAGTTTATTTCTCACTCATATCACACTCCTGCGTAGATCAGCAACTCTGCTCTTCACAGTCATTCAGTAACCCAGGGTCCTTCCATCTTATAGCTCTGCCCTCCTCTAGATCCATGGAGTCCTCTGAGTTCAGAGGTTGGACAGGAAAAGAGAGTGAGAAAGGCACATGGGGGTTTTACAGGCAAGGCCTGTTCATATTCCACTGGCCCAATTTCAGTCACATGATCACACCCAACTACTGGGAAATGCAATCTAGCCGTGGCCTCAAAAGAAGCAGAGAACATGGACACTGGGGAGAATTTGCAGCCTTTGTCTCAGAAAGCAGTATCTTCCTTGAACCCTTTATTTAATTCCTTATTTCTCTGCTGCCCAGCAATTATTTTTTCAAATGGTTTTAAGGAATAGCATCTACAGAAGATTTCTTGAAGTATGTACAATTCACTTATTTCCAAATAGTCCAGTGTGTATGTGGGCCCATTGTTTTTCTCCCACGCTCAATATCCTGGAAACACCTTTTCTGATTTGCATTCGTTGTTTGTGCCTTTGACTTGCACTGAGGAATATGAGACACAGCCATATGAAATTCACTGTGATCTCTACTAAAAGGATTTTATCAAGGAAGAAACTTCTCCCAGGTTTTAGTACGAGTATGAGTACAAACTATGTTTCTCTTGAATTGGTTTTTTTTTTAAATCTGACAAACATTCTGAATCTTATAATAGATCACATTTTTCCCTTTGCTGAGGCCACTAAGAAACTCTGAGCCAAATTTTACATTCTTCACCAAACACAGAACGAGAGCTTTATAATATTTATTTCTGTGTATCAGTTTTACCTATCTGTATTATTTTTCTATCAAAAACAAAACAATTTTGCCCTCATCCTAATTGTTTCTAATGTTATTTTATATTTTTGTATTTTGTATATAGAGAGAGAACCTCAAAAACCACTGAGCTACAAGATGGATAAAAATAAATAATCTCATAGTGGTTACTAGAGGTGGGAGAGGGTGGGGGAGGGGTAGCCAAAGGTTGGTCAAGGAATGCAAAAGTATAGTTAGATAGGAGGAATAAGTTCTAGTGTTCATACAGCACTAGAGAGTGACTATAGCTAACAACAATTCATGGCATATTTTCAGGCCAGGCACGGTGGCTCATGCCTGTAATCCCAGCACTTGGGGAGGCCGAGGCGGGCGGATCACGAGGTCAGGAGTTTGAGACCAGCCTGTCCAACATGGCAAAACCCCGTCTTTACTAAAAATATAAAAATTAGCCAGGCATGATGGCACGTGCCTGTAGTTTCAGCTACTTGGGAGGCTGAGGCAGGAAAATCGCTTGAACCCAGGAGGCGGAGGTTGTAGTGAGCCAAAATTGTGCCACTGCACTTCAGCCTGGGCAACAGAGTGAGACTCCTTCTCAAAAAAAAAAAAAAAATTATGGCATATTTTCAAATAGCTAGAAGATCAGATTTTTAATGTTCCCAACACAAAGAAATGATAAATGTTTGAGGTAATGGTTATGCTAGTTACCCTGATTTGATCATTATACATTGTATCCACGTATCCAAATATCATGCAGTACCCCATAAATATGTACAATTATTGTGTGTCAGTTAAAAATAATAATGAAAGCAAAAAATAAAAATTAATTAACACAAAATAAATAATCTCATGCACTATGGGGTAGCACACATGAATTTGATCGTATTTGTAATTTGGAATCTATGCCAGATGCCATCTCAGTTATGAGGGTTATTCAGAAAGACAAATGGGATAGATACTCCCCAGCTGTCATGCTGCCTTAGTGCACAGGAAACCCTGTGAGCAGCTGACCCTCCAAGCTGATCTCAGGCCAGTGGTATTCTTGGTGTTCCTGTCCCAGTATCTTAAAGGTGAAAAGTGCTGGGTGTAGCATGTGTGACAAAACAGCTCTCTGAGTTAGGGCCTTTGCTTAATGAGGAGCTGTGAATACAGAGAACCTATGGGAATACTTTAGGAATTAACCATTTGCTCATATGGCAGATCTACTACAGCTAACTACCTGAGTGACCTTGAGCAAGGTACTTAACCTCTCTGGGCCTCTCATGTCCTTATATGTAAAATAAAGACAGTGGGCCATTGGGCTAGATAATCTCTAAAACCTCTTCCAGCACAATAAATCTGTGATACATTCCTTTTTTTTTTTTGAGACGGAGTCTCGCTCTGTCGCCCAGGCTGGAGTGCAGTGGCACAATCTCGGCTCACTGCAAGCTCCGCCTCCCGGGTTCACGCCATTCCCCTACCTCAGCCTCTCCAAGTAGCTGGGACTACAGGTGCCCGCCACCATGCCCGGCTAATTTTTTGTATTTTTTAGTAGAGACGGGATTTCACCGTGGTCTCGGTCTCCTGACCTCGTGATCTGCCCGCCTCGGCCTCCCAAAGTGCTGGGATTACAAGCGTGAGCCACCGTGCCCGGCCACACATTCTTTATACAAATTAAAATATAATTTTTAAAATTTCCCCCAAGTCGCCAGGCGTGGTGGCTCACGCTTGTAATCCCAGCACACGAGACCACCGTGAAACCCTCTCTACTAAAAACAAAAAATTACGGGGTGGTGGGGCCCTGTATCCCACTTAAGAGGTACCCAGGAGGCAGAGGTTGCTGTGAACTGAGATCGCACCACTGCACTCCAGCCTGGGCGACAGAGCGAGACTCTGTCTCAAAAAAAATAAAATAAAATAAAATAATGACTATGGGCCAGGAGCAGTGGCTCACGCCTGTAGTCTCAGCACTTTGAGAGGCTGAGGCAGGTGGATCACCTGAGGTCAGGAGTTCAAGACCAGCCTGACCAACATGGAGAAACCCCGTCTCTACTAAAAATACAAAA
>NW_026652288.1:86957353-87020196 GCF_009828535.3 Hylobates moloch | reverse complement strand
GTGACAAAACAGCTCTCTGAGTTAGGGCCTTTGCTTAATGAGGAGCTGTGAATACAGAGAACCTATGGGAATACTTTAGGAATTAACCATTTGCTCATATGGCAGATCTACTACAGCTAACTACCTGAGTGACCTTGAGCAAGGTACTTAACCTCTCTGGGCCTCTCATGTCCTTATATGTAAAATAAAGACAGTGGGCCATTGGGCTAGATAATCTCTAAAACCTCTTCCAGCACAATAAATCTGTGATACATTCCTTTTTTTTTTTTGAGACGGAGTCTCGCTCTGTCGCCCAGGCTGGAGTGCAGTGGCACAATCTCGGCTCACTGCAAGCTCCGCCTCCCGGGTTCACGCCATTCCCCTACCTCAGCCTCTCCAAGTAGCTGGGACTACAGGTGCCCGCCACCATGCCCGGCTAATTTTTTGTATTTTTTAGTAGAGACGGGATTTCACCGTGGTCTCGGTCTCCTGACCTCGTGATCTGCCCGCCTCGGCCTCCCAAAGTGCTGGGATTACAAGCGTGAGCCACCGTGCCCGGCCACACATTCTTTATACAAATTAAAATATAATTTTTAAAATTTCCCCCAAGTCGCCAGGCGTGGTGGCTCACGCTTGTAATCCCAGCACTTTGGGAGGCTGAGGCGGGCGGATCACGAGGTCAGGAGACCGAGACCACGGTGAAACCCCGTCTCTACTAAAAAATACAAAAAATTAGCCGGGCGTGGTGGCGGGCGCCTGTAGTCCCAGCTGTTCAGGAGGCTGAGGCAGGAGAATCGCTTGAACCCAGGAGGCAGAGGTTGCTGTGAACTGAGATCGCACCACTGCACTCCAGCCTGGGCGACAGAGCGAGACTCTGTCTCAAAAAAAATAAAATAAAATAAAATAATGACTATGGGCCAGGAGCAGTGGCTCACGCCTGTAGTCTCAGCACTTTGAGAGGCTGAGGCAGGTGGATCACCTGAGGTCAGGAGTTCAAGACCAGCCTGACCAACATGGAGAAACCCCGTCTCTACTAAAAATACAAAACTAGTCGGGCATGGTGGCGCATGTCTGTAATCCTAGCTACTTGGGAGGCTAAGGCAGGAGAATCGCTTGAACCCAGAAAGCGGAGGTTACAGTGAGTCAAGATCACTCCATTGCACTCCAGCCTGGGCAACAAGAGCAAAACTCCATCTCAAACAAAAGAAAGACAGAAAGAGGAAGGAAGGAAGGAAGGAAGGAAGGAAGGGACTATGTCTAGAGAAAAAGATCTAGTGGGCAAACTACAAATGGGTCAATCAGGCCAGTAGCAAACATATTCAGGAACCACCATGATAAAATGTGGCTGCTTATCTTTCCTGTTTGAACAGGAGGTCACAGTTTTGCTATATAGAGTTGAAAGTTTGTATAGACAGGATGTGTTAATTTGAGTTAGAATTCATCTGGGGCACCTGGACAGTTAATCCATCTCTGGACTTCAGGAATCCGATACTACCCTAAGAACACTGTTGTAGAATGTATACAGCATGCTGGACATGGAAATTGGCTTGCTCCATTGGTGGTGGGGCATAGAGAGTTTCATGTCAGCCCAGCACATCCCCAGGAACTATACCAGTTTCCTTATTGCCCAAGCCAATATCTACAATGCAAAGCATCTTTCAACTGTAATTTAGGAGGACTATGAGCTGGCCACCTGAGTTTTTGCTTGCAGTTCAGGAACTATTGCTAAAAATGCATTTTATGGTGAAACGAGGGATTAGCTAATCTTTCAGGCTAACAGAGGGCCAGCTACAAATGTTTCCTGTGTGTATTGTGAAACTCTGAGATAACAGAGAAGTTCCTTATTGCCCTCTGAATTTCCCTTCCCCCAGGACCTCCACTGGTCACACGGGCCATTATCTGGGACAAGCTGACCAGAGCATGATGCTATAACTTTTTTTGTTCATACTTCCAAATTAAATCTGGTTAAAAAAATAAATGACTAGAAAGTATTTAAATCTTGTCTTGAATCCTGGAGGAATTTGCTTATTTTTCTTCACCTGTTGGCTAGTCTTCTTTTAAAAAAAAAAAATTATTATTTTTTTTGAAACGGAGTTTTGCTCTTGTTGCCCAGGTTGGAATGCAATGGTGCGATCTCAGCTCAACGCAACCTCTGCCTCCTGGGTTCAAGCGATTCTTCCGCCTCAGCCTCCCGAGTAGCTGGGACCACAGGTGCCCGCCACTATACCCAGATAATTTTATATTTTTAGTCTCAAACACCTAACCTCAGGTGATCTGCCCACCTTGACCTCCCAAAGTGCTGGGATTACAGGTGTGAGCCACTGCGCCCAGCCAGTCTTATTTTTTATTAACAAACTCATTCTCTGGATATTCTGGAGACAAAAGCAAAACACCCAAGAAAGTGGGCACTTAGGCAATAAGAACTCAGACCCCTGTGGTTTGATACAAATGTACTCACTAACAGAGCACAGGCTGCTACCCTTAAGTTTCACACATGCTGCCAAGACCAAGGGTCCACTTTGATGACTAAATGGCAATACTATTTTCTTTGAATCATAGTATATGCATTTAATATTCTCTTGGGCCTTACTTAAAAGAGTAATATTTTTTCTTTTTTTTTTTTTAGGGTAAAGATATGGGAATTTCCCAACCACATTGTTCCACTTCATAATTCATATCTTCTTCTTTCTCTTCTCATTTTATTTTCACTGCAGACCAGAGTGAAGACAAATGTGTATTACTTGGTAGCTTATGAACAGCAAGGAAAAACTGACTGGCAACCACCATGGCAAGGTGTGAAACCGTAACCACGAGGACTCTCACATTTACATGTTACTGACTAGCGAATGTCTAGGCCTAAAACATTTGCCCTCTTATAGCTATGTTTTATTATTATGTAAACATGGCTACAAGATTTCTGACATAAAATAGTAGATGACGGCCGGGCGCGGTGGCTCACGCTTGTAATCCCAGCACTTTGGGAGGCCGAGGCGGGCGGATCACGAGGTCAGGAGATCGAGACCACGGTGAAACCCCGTCTCTACTAAAAATACAAAAAATTAGCCGGGCGTGGTGGCGGGCGCCTGTAGTCCCAGCTATTCGGAGAGGCTGAGGCAGGAGAATGGCATGAAACCAGGAGGCGGAGCTTGCAGTGAGCCGAGATTGCGCCACTGCACTCCAGCCTGGGCGACAGAGCGAGACTCCGTCTCAAAATAAATAAATAAATAAATAAATAAATAAATAAATAAATAAATAAATAAAATAAAATAAAATAAAATAGTAGATGACTCAGTGTCTTCAAATGATTAATTGCTGGGTTTTTTGCCTGACCTCTTTCTTCATTTCTTCAATAATAAATCTATTGTCATGCATTGAATTAGGGAAGACTGAAGCTCCCAAACTCTGGGCCTGAAAATGCATTCACGCTCTCCAACAGCACGCGGGTGTTTCTCATTAGTTTCATAAGTGCCAAGAAAATTTCAAAATGATACCAAACAAGAATATTTTAAATTTTATCACATTACCAGCTAAGAAATCTGTAAGCACATTGTTAATTCACTTATATTCATCACACAGCAAAACAAATATGGCATTTCAAAACTGAGAAAGTTAAAGCCTCCTATGAGAAGTCTGTAGCCACCGTTTCTTGAGTCCTGTCTTCATATCTCATTCCTCCCAGAGCACATCTCTCACCAAGGTTCCTGTTAGATTCCATTCTGGTTTGTGTCTTTGTGGAGGCATGTCTGTCCGTAGCCAAGACACAGAGGGCTAGGCTGGTTGTAACACAAATCAGAAATTTCTGCCTTGCAGCTGCCTGGGGAAGTAACAGTTAATTGAGCGTGGGAGCTGTGTGTAGACCCTCAAGACTAACAGTTAAGAGGCAAGGTTTCAGTAAAAATGTTTAGAAGCTGCATACCACACAGCTGGAAATGAAGGGCAGAGCTGTTTTCTGGGGAATTTGAATTATGTGTACATCCAATCGAGAACAATAAATGAATTTGTGTCCAGCAATAATAATCCCTCAGTTATAGACAGACTTACTGTTTATGCAGCACTTCCCACGAATTCTGTCTCACTGAGCCTCACAACAGTTCTGCGCAAACGAGGCTGTTAATTGCAAGCTATTTATTTATTTATTTATTTATTTATTTATTTATTTATTTATTTATTTTGAGACGGAGTCTAGCTCTGTCGCCCAGGCTGGAGTGCAGTGGCGTGATCTCGGCTCACTGCAACGTCCGCCTCCCAGGTTCAAGCAATTCTCCTGCCTCAGCCTCCAGCATAGCTAGGATTACAGGCATGTGCCACCATGCCTGCAATTTTTGTATTTTTAGTAGAGATGGGGTTGTTCACCATGTTGGCCAGGCTGGTCTTGAACTTCTGACCTCAGGTGATCCACCCGCCTCGGCCTCCCAAAGTGCTGGGATTACAGGCATGAGCCTCCATGCCCAGCCATCATGTCATTTTAGAGATAAGAACTCCAAGGCTGCAGGAGATGAAATAGTTGGTTCCCTTTTGAACTAGATGTGAGTGGCAAGCTGAGGATCACATTCAGGTTTTCTGAGGGTACTTTTTACTAAGGAGGCTGCCTCTGTCCTCAAATCCAGGTTAAGGAATTCACCCCCTTAACCGGCTTTCCATTTGACAAAGTAAGAGTCCTATGAATCTTTTTTTTTTTTTTTTTTGAGAGAGAGTTTTGCTTTTGTTGCCCAGGCTGGAGTGCAATGATGCGATCTCGGCTCACTGCAACCTCCGTCTCCCGGGTTTAAGCAATTCTCCTGCCTCAGCCTGCTGAGTAGCTGGGATTACAGGCGTGTCCCACCACGCCTGGCTAATTTTTGTATTTTTAGTAGAGACAGGGTTTCACCATGTTGGCCAGGCTGGTCTCAAACTCCTGACCTTGTGATCCACCCGCCTCGGCCTCCCAAAGTGCTGGGATTACAGGTGTGAGCCACCGTGCCCGGCCGAGTCCTATTAATCTAATACTGAACTTCTGTTAGTCCATTTCCATTGTACTGAAACACAAAAGACAAATTCCCATCATTAAGAAAGTTGTAACAAGGGGGATATTTATGTCTCTCTCCCTGTCCTGCTTTGTATTCTCTTTTCATTTTTTCATTGCTTTTGTAATTCAGATCGTATCAGAAATTAGAGGAAGGTTGAAACTAGGTATATGGTGACCAAGGTGTGGAAGATGGAATTCATCCTCTTCTCCAGGTTTTTTGAGCGGAAGTTCTGACAATAGGGACAGTTGTGTCACTGTGTTCTATGCAGTGTCATTTTATTTTCCTGAAAACATTTGTCCTTGCTACAAGTAGATTAGAGGTTAGAATGCAGGATTGGCAGGCAGGATTTGTGGTTTCTATTATTAGCCCTGCCACAATTGTATTGCACAAGGGTGAGTCCTAAGCAGTGTGGTTTATTGGAGAGAGAACTTGATTGGAACTGGCTCTCCTGTGAATGAATGATACTGAGCACCATAGCTGAGCATCAGCCGAGAGGAAGGGTCCAGACTAGTGTGAGCCCCTCCATCACCAAATACAAGCGTTCCTATAACTAATGTATGTGATTCACTACTCTGCAGGAGGACCTACAGAAGAATCCCATTGGGCCTCTTTTCACAACTTTCTACAGTGGGAACAGAAGCCACTCTTTTAAAGGGATTCAGCCAAAGGAAGAAGGACCTTCAGTTGTTGAGGTTGTTTTGATTTGTTTTGTTTTGTTTTGTTTTTGAGGCAGAGTATTACTCTGTCATCCAGGCTGGAGGGCAATGGAGCGATCTTGGCTCACTGCAACCTCCACCTCCCGGGCTCAATTGATTCTCATGCCTCAGCCACCCAAGTAGCTAGGATTATAGATGAGTGCCACCACGCCAGGCTAATTTTTGTATTTTTAGTAGAGACGAGGTTTCACCATGTTGGTCAGGCTGGCCTCAAACTCCTGAACTCAAGTGATCTGCCCCCCACAGCCTCCCAAAGTATTGGGATTACAAGCGTGAGCCACCGCACCCGGCCAACCTTGAGTATTTCATTCTGAATATGTTTCAGGGTCTGTGCACAGACCTACAGGCCTCCACTTAATGAGAATGAGAGAGAGAGACTGGGAGAGAAGTAGGTCAAAAGAACAGTACATTATTTGAAGAAGTAGGGATGGAGTGGGGGTAATATGTTTTTGGATGATCACTGGTGTTTCCTTGACTTCAGATAATATGATTCAGACTAGGCCAAAGAGTTTAGAAAGCAAAGGGGAGAAAAAATTATTGTGTACACTCTTAACTCCAAAAGAGACCTGTAGTAGCCTTCTGAGCTTAAAGGAATGAATTGAACCAAATATGTTCAAAAGACATTGGGTCGGCCTTGCACTGTTCCCAGATAACATAGACCCAAGACCTCTCCGTACTGTTCAGCATACCTGAAGACACCTACACTCACGTCTAATCCAATCTAGGACCTAGCAGTACCTCAGCCTGGAGAGACAAATAACTTTGGCCCTGGATTCTGAGTCTCAGCATCTACGGCTTTACTTTCCTAGCCCCGAGCCATCTTTATTAGATAATTGTGCTTTTGCCTTCTTCTCCATCAATGAAGCCCCATGTAACCTAACCTAGTCCTTCTGGAGATACATGCGATAAACTTGAGTTTATTTATTTATCCCATCATTTATCCACTCAAGATATATGTATGCATACTTATTATGTGCCAAACACTGTGCTATGCCTGTGGATAGAGTGGCAGCAACAAAAGCCAATAAGACAAAAATGCATGATCTTTGCTTGATGGGAGACAGGGCCAAAAAAAAAATTACACATATAGCATATATAATTACAACCCGAGGGAAGTGCTGGGAAGGAAAAGGCAGGCTGCCAATGAGCATTGAAGCCCCAGGCAGGTGGTGGAGGACGTGACATCTGAAGATAAATACTCTGAATGCCAACCACCTGCCATCCTGGGCTTCTGGACGTGGCCCACCCTCAGTGTTCCCATTCCTTCCCACTCCTAAGAAGTTCCTCCTAGAACATCCGCTGGGCCACCTCCCTGGAAAATGCTGACCCTGTCTTCATTACAGCCCGCCCTAGCTCCCTCAAACCACAGTGACCTCATCCTAACTCAATTATGAAATTCTGACACTTAGACTTCAGCAACTGGCCCTACCACAAGAAAAAGTTTTCATTCTTTTCTCAAGATAAATTTTAAAGCAAAACTAATCCCAAGTTGGTGGGAGCAGAACAGATCTGTCTGAGAACAAGGGGAGCACCCTGAGGCAGCACAGGGCTGATGCTTGGTGGCTTCCCTTCTCCTCTCTGCCCTTTGAGATGGAATGTGGGGCAGGTGGAAAGCACTACTCTCCAGGTCAGGAGACCTGCACCCTGGCTTGTCCACTAAACTTGTCAGCTGTATCCATCTCTACAGGTCCCTGAGGAGGTTTGATTTGCTTAGGTTTGAGGTGAGTGTGTCTGTTGCACACATTTACTGGTCTTTTTTAAAAGCTGAAAATTTAACAATTTGTTTTTTAGGCTGTATCAAAATGTCACTTCTCTGTCAAAATGACTAGGTCTCAATGCCATGTCCACTTTGTGTATGATTGGTGACAGCCCAGCACCCTGTCACTCTAAGCCATCACTCTGGTTCTTGGGTAACAAGCTGGGTAACCCAATAAGAAAGGATCAGGGCTAAATATAGAAGGACATAGTTGTAGAAAGGGAGAGAGTCTGAGACTTTGTGTTTAGCTGTGAATACATTTTTTCTTGATTTTTCTTGTTGGTATTAATGACATTCTATTCCATTGAAATTAATATTTAATGAGCAATAATAATAGGCCAGGCACTTGGCTAGGATCTGGGAATAAAATGATAAATAAGATTGCCCAAGCCTCAAAGAGCTTAGAACCACCCAGAGAAAATACAATTAAGTATATAATTACAATAGGGTATATTCAATCTCAAAGGTAGAATCCCTAAGGGGCCTCCATCCCAGATATGGGAAATAGAGAAGGGCTTATCTTAGAAGAAGGGATCTCAGTTAAGGCTGCTGCTATCTACTTACTTTTCCTTTTTAATGGCAGTTGAATGGCATGAGGTTGATGGTTCATAATTTATTCAAACATTCTTCAGTTGTGAAAAATTTAGACTTTTGTGCTCAGGCTCTCTCGCTCTCTTTTTCTCACTGTTCAATTGTAAATAATACTGTCATTAGACAGCCCTAGCAGGTCATTTGTCACTCTAGTGGGCCTCATTGTTACTTATCAAATGAGTTGGGCTGATGTAGTTTAAGAGAACTCATTCATCTCTAAACCTTTATGAAATGCAACCTTACGTAGATGACTTCACTTTCCAGATTGTAAACAGGCAAAAATACACATCTGTGGACCACTTCTTTCTGACACACAGCCTGTAGTTTTTGTGTATTTCTTCCTTCCAATAATCAGTATATATGGAGACTGAATTAGTTGTAGTTTTCATTTAAATAAAGCATAATTATAATAGTAACTCTTCACATGGTTTCATGAAAGAAAATCATATAATGCATTCTAAGATCAAATATAAATTATTTGGAATTAGCTGCATTTTTAAAAGTATCTGTGCCATTGTTCCTTGAGTAGAAATGGTTTGGTTATTATCTGTGGTTTGTATTATCTATGTTTTTTTCTCCACTGGGACATACGGTAATTGAAAGTTGAGTGCAGACTTTACAATTATGTTTTTGAATTGATCAGATCATCTTAGAGTTGCTTTGTAAAGCTTAATTAATGCTTTTTAAATCCTTTAAGATCTTATTAAACGCATCGAAAGAAAGTTTTATTCTGAATTCTGAAATATTAGACTTCCACATTATATCTACAAAGAATATGAGGTTTCTTTTATGTCAAAATCTGCTAAAGCAAAGTAGAGAAGGAAAGAATTGAGGAAATGATATTCTCCAAAATAAAACATAAATGATGACATTTCCACTCTGCTCTTTTGTGCAATGCATTGCCTAGGAGAATCATTTCAAACTTCAAAGCTCCTGTAATTTACATCTTAGAATTTATAATGCCTAGATTCATTGTGTGCCGCACTTACCGAAAGATGACCAATATTCAACCAGAGAAGTTTCCTGTGCAATTTACTCTATGCCTGTGAGCAAAAAAAAAAAAAAAAAAACACTAACATATGCTATTCCTGGTTGGGTGCAGTGGCTCAGGCCTATAATCCCAGTATATTTGTTTGTGGGTGCAGAAGAAAAAAGCAGGACTTTGAGAGGCTGAGGTGCGTAGATCACCTGAGGTCAGGAGTTCAAGACCAGCCTGGCCAACATGGTGAAACCCCATCTCTACTAAAAAATACAAAAAGAAAAATTAGCCAGGCATAGTGGTGCATGCCTGTAGTCCCAGCTACTCAGGAGGCTGAGACAGGAGAATTGCTGGAACCCAGGAGGCAGAGGTTACAGTGATCAGAGATCATGCCAATGCACTCTAGCCTGGGTGATAGAGTGAGACCCCATCTCAAAAAAAAAAAAAAAATTCATTTTTAATCACAGCACTTTGGGAGGCCTAGGTGGGCAGGTCACCTGAGGTCAGTAGTTTGAGACCAGCCTAGAAAACATGGTGAAACCTCATCTCTACTAAAAATACAAAAATTAGCTGGGCCTGGTGGTGTGCACCTATAATCCCAGCTACTTCACAGGCTGAGTCAGGAGAATTGCTTGAACCTGGGAGGAGGGGGTTACAGTGAGCTGAGATTGCACCACTGCACTCCAGCCTCGGTGACAAAGTGAGTTGTTTTGAGTAGTGGCTATGTGGGTGTATACAATTGCCAAAGTTCCTCAAAATGAACCCTTAAGGTCAGTGCATTGTATGTAAATTAAACCATAATTAAATATTTTTAAAGTCTTACTCGTTCTTTTTTAGTTTTTTAAAGAAGGGGTCTCACTGTGTTGTCCAGGCAGTGGCATGATCCTAGCTCACTGCAGCCTCAAACTCCTGGGCTCAAGCAATCCTCCCACTTCAGCTTCCCAGTAGCTGGAACTCCAGGCATGCACCACTGCACCCGGCAAATTCTAATTACATTGCTTTTCTAGAATTTATATTTAAAAGGTAATCTTAGAATCCCAATCTTCATTTTGTATATTTTTTTAATATGCTTCTTAAAATTTGCATTATTTTTGTAAATTACACCACAACATGTGTTACATTATGGGTGAAATGATATCAGATTCTCTTCAAAAATTAGAGAAATTTGGCTTGCTGTATTTCTGTTTTGTGAATTAGTTCACATGGCAGCAGTGTGCTCTCTCCTTCATAAGCATTCACACAAACTACAGGGATGTCAACAGGACATGTTTTGTTTTTGTCCTTGGTGGTGGTAAAGTTTTGTGCTGACCCATTCACACACTCTCACCTGGCCTCCAATAACCCAGCACACATATCTGTGAGACAGTTGGTGAGAGTTAGGGATTTAATCTGTGACGACTGGAGCTGAAGTACTCTCACTAAGTGTATTTGACTATATGGAAATGAGAACCCTGACCTTGGCCTCATTAGCACTCTCTTCCAAACAGCTAAGTGAATCAGCCATTGGCATGTACCAATAATAAACTGAAAACATACGGAGTTGAGAGTGACATTAAGGGGCACAATCGGTCATGCTTTTCCCTTTAAGCCCTTGGTGATATGATGCAAATTCTCAAGCTTTCTAACAGAATCACACTCCTATCACCACTGCTGTCCTGCTTTTTTCTTCTGCACCCACAAACAAATACACAAGTAGGAGGTATGACTTTTACTCCACAAACAAGAATGTATGAAAAATGTCACAATACTTCATTTTGGTTGAAAATCAAAATACAGCTGGGTGCGGTGGTTCACGCCTGTAATCCCAGCACTTTGGGAGGCCAAGGCGGGTGGGTCACCCGAGGTCGGGAGTTCAAGACCAGCCTGACCAACATGGTGAAACCCCATCTCTTACTAAAAATACAAAAATTACCCGGGCATGGTGGCGGGTGCCTGTAATCCCAGTTATTCAGGAGGCTGAGGTGGGAGAGTCACTTGAAGCAGGGAGGTGGAGGTTTCAGTGAGCCAAGATCATACCACTGAACTCCAGCCTGGGTGACAGAAACCTCTTGGACCTACTTGTCCTCAATTATGGATCACCACCTATATCATGTCCAAATCCGATCCCATAGGTCAGACAGTCTCACAGAAATCTTTGCCAGGGCTGAAGGATTCCAAATCTAATATTCAGCCTCTTACCACATAGTCATTCCTCTCCAAGCTCCTCCCCAACATGCTTCAAGAGTGCTGGGCATGGGGCTTTACTTGAAGAACACGCTAAAGGCCAACATTCTTTCTTCATCTTAAAGAGTCTCTCCATTCTCTACTGTTTCTGCTTGTATCCCTCTTTCTAAGCATTCTTGGATTAGGATTCGGAGCCTTCTTTCTTCCAAAGCAAATCTTGGGTTAGCATTTGGAGAGGGGAAAAGGGAGAAAAATAAAACAAGAAAATATAAATTAATATCTCAATTATGCAAACATATGCACACATTGTAAGAATATCACCGATATCTTATATTTTATTTTATTTATTGAGTTATTTTGAGACGGAGTCTTGCTCTGTCTCTAGGCTGGAGTGCAATGGTGCGATCTCTGCTCATGCAACCTCTGCCTCCCGGGTTCAAGCGATCTTCCTGCCTCAACCTCCTGAGTAGCTGGTATTACAGGTGACCGCTGCCATGCCCAACTAATTTTTGTATTTTTAGTAGAGAGATGGTTTTGCCATGTTGGCCAGGCTGGTCTCGAACTCCTGACATCATGATCTGCCCATCTCAACCTCCCAAAGTGCCAGGATTATAGGTGTGAGCCACCACGCCTGGCCAATATCACCAATATCAATGTATCAATCAAGACAGCTGGTTTTGGTTTGAAACTCTATTACTGATCAGCTGTGAGAACGTAGACAAGTTACCTAAATATGGAAAGCCTCGCTTTCCCTATCTGTACAATGAGGCTAAGCATTAGCCCAACTATTTTACAAGTCTACTTTGAGGACGAAAGTAAACAGCAATAACCCTGTACCATTTATGGAGTTTGTTTTCCATTTATTTAATTCATATACTCTTCCATATAATCCTTAAAAGATGTGACAGCATTTTATAATCAGCAAAAAAAGGGGCACAAAAGTTATATAACATTATGTTTTTTAAATAAAAATTCAGTAATCATATCTGGATTTTTTTAAAGTCTCTTCTATCCCCGCCTCCATCTACCACATTACATATTGCATATTCCCACTTTCTATTAATTGTGAAGGACATTATTTTAATTATTTTCCCATTGTCTCTAAGGTCCAAGCTCAACCTTCTATATGATGGTCCTATATTCTGGCAACTAGTAATTTAAGCTTTTTTCTCTATATCAATTTAAAAGGACTACCAGAAGACACCTTTATCATCTTGTCTCAAGGCTATGTCGAGTCTCAAGTCATAATCCAGTGTGCAGGAACCTTGGCTCCACTAGAGATCAAACTGGTCGACTGCATGGGGGACATCATGATGTCTGGATCTAAGGAACAGTAGGTAGCATGTATATCAGGTGCCTAGTTAAGATACAAGAGGCTGGGCGTGTTGCCTCACAGCTGTAATCCCAGCACTTTGGGAGGCCAAGGCAGGCGGATCACCTGAGGTCGGGAGTTTAAGACCAGCCTGACCTACATGGAGAAACCCCGTCTCTACTAAAAATAGAAAGTTAGCCGAGTATGGTGGCGCATGCCTGTAATCCCAGCTACTCAGGAGGCTGAAGCAGGAGAATCACTTGAACCCGGGAGGCGGAGGTTGCAGTGAGCCGAGATCGCCATTGCACTCCAGCCTGGGCAACAAGAGTGAAACTCCGTCTCAAAAAAAAAGAAAAAAAAGATACACGCTTGTCAGAAGGTAGAAGTATTAACCCCATGAAATCCAGAAGCCAGCTACCTGAGTGAAGTTTCCAGAGATCTAACATTCTGGATCATATTAAGATATTCCCCACAAAGTGAAAGACAAGTTGGTACCTTGCACCGACTATAACAAAGAAAGATTTTCAGTGTTAGCCTCTATGTTGGAGGCAGGATACGGCACATTCGAGTGTGCTGCTCTGACCAATTTAGCGTAATATTAATACAACCAGCTTTGAGTGGTGACCAACTGAGAGCCAGTCCGGAATGTAGACTGTAGACGCATCCAGCACCAGCAGGTGCAAGGCATGGGCCATGTGGCCCAGCAGATCCAGTAGCACCTGATGTTTCTATAGTAAACAGGGATGCTGTGTGGAGCCTATGGCAAACCTTAAGAGGATAACCATGTGCATATTCCTAGTGTTTGAAGTAAAGACGCAGCCTCTTTTCTAGATAACTCTTTTCCTTTTAAGAAACTTCTCCTGTCTTGCTATTGAGCTTTTGTTTGTTTCTTTCTTTGTTTGTTTGGGTTTTTTTGAGACACAGCCTTGCTCTGTCGCCCAGGCTCACTGAAACCTCTGCCTCCCAGGTCCAAGCAATTGTCCTGCCTCAGCCTCCCAAGTAGCTGGGATTACAGGCATGCGCCATCACATCTGGCTAATTTTTGTATTTTTGGTAGAGACAGGGTTTCACCATTTGGCCAGGCTGGTCTTGAACTCCTGGCTTCAAGTGATCCACCCCCTTAGGCCTCCCAAAGTGCTGGGATTACAGGCGTGAGCTACCACATCTGGCCACTATTGAGCTGTATAGAGACTGAACACCTGGCCATGTCACCTGACTGCCCACAATTGACTAGGTGTTATCCGATTCATTAGGTCACATAATTAAGCATGCATGGCAATACTTCATCACCAAGTGGAAATGGTACACACCAAACCAGACTCCAGCAGATTCTGAAGCAACAATGCAGTCACGTGTACTGAAGGCTCGGGCTCCTATGGCACATTCTTCTGCTACATTGCCATCTTTCCTTCATCCAGTGTTAGGTTTTTATGGCGATCTCCCTGTGAACAAATTGCTGAAGAAGAATCTGGTTTATAGATTTCTTTTTTTCCAGTACACTGGCAAGCTAGGAATAGAGCACTATAGCCACGATCAGAAGTGTGCTAAAACAAACAAACACACTACGAAAGAGAAATCCTAGCCAAGCGCAGTGGTTCATGCCTGTAATCCCAGCACTTTGGGAGGCTGAGCTGGGTGGATCACCTGACGTTGGGAGTTCAAGACCAGCCTGGCCAACATGGTGAAACCCTGTCTCTACAAAAAAAAAAAAAAAAAGAAAAGAAAAGAAAAAAGAAAGAAAAAGAAAAGAGAAATCCTTTCAGTGGAAAGACTTTTAGCAACATTATCTCCTTGTCCACTTTGGATTGAGAGATGGCCTGAGATACAGATGGACCTTTACTGCTTCGTGTATAATGGCTAATGGTTTGGCTGAACAATCAGGAATTTAGAAAGAAAGGATTAGAAGATTGTCTGCAAAGCAGTATGTAGATGCACCTCTTAATCGTCAAGAGCATGAGGGTATTTAAGTGTTGTGTGAATGCTCACAAAGTCATCTGCTACAGACAGAGCTCTCAATACTCAGGTAGGAAAGATGGCTTATTCCATGGATGTCTGTCAGCTTATTTCTCCAAACAGGTACTTGCTCAATAGATTCATGTATAAAAGACCATGCCAGCAAGGATGAAGGCTGCATATGGGCTCAGCACCATAGACTTCCCATTTGTGTCTGCTCATCACCACCACTAAGTGCTTAAGCTGACAGTAGCAGAGGCCAACACACACTTCTATTATACCACCATTTGGAAGGGAAGGGGGACAATCCAGGCACCAGTGGCACTGAACCACTTCCATCGTGAGGAGCTGCAGTTGTCTACCCCAGAATAGACAATTAATCTGGATATTGATTTGTTTTCTTTGGTTGCAATATTTCTGCCAACACACTATCCACGGACTTATGGACCGCCTTATCCACCTTCATGGTATCCCACGCAACATTGTTCAGGCTAAGGAGCTCATTAAAAAAGATAAGAAAAAAGTATAGCAATGGGCTCATGCCCATGGAACTCACTGGTCTCATCACTAACTCTTAGAAAGATCTGGCCTCGGTTGGGCATGGTGGCTTATGCCTATAATCCCAGTACTTCAGGAGGCCGAGGCAGGTGGATTACCTGAGGTCAGGAGTTCGAGACCAGGCTGGCCAACGTGGTGAGACCCCGTCTCTACTAAAAATACAAAAAATTAGCCAGGCATGGTGGTGCATGGCTATAATGCCAGCTACATGGGAGGCTAAGGCAGGAGAATCACTTGAACCCAAGGGGTGGAGGTTGCAGCGAGCCAAGATAGCTGCCACTACACTCCAACCTGAGTGACAGAGTGAGACTCTGTCTCAGAAAGAAAAGAAAGAAAGAAAGAAAAGAAAGAAGAAAGAAAGAAAGAGAGAGAGAGAAAGGGAGAAAGAAAGAAGGAAGGAAGGAAGGAAGGAAGGAAGGAAGGAAGGAAGGAAGGAAGGAAGGAAGGAAGGATGGATCTGGCCTCAGAGAAAAGGTAGAATGGTCTCCTAAAGACTCAGTTGAGAGAACATCTGTGGGGTGAAATCACTATCCTACGAGATGCAGTATATGCGCTTAAAACTGTGACCAATACGTGGTGCTTCTTTCTCCATAGCCAGAATCTATGGTTCTGGAAATAAAGAGGTAAAAATGACAATAGTTGCTCTCACTGTTCCTCCTAATAACCCACTTATAGAATTTTTGCTTCCTATTCCCACAGCTTTGTGCTCCACTTGTTAGAGAGCTTAGTTCCTAAAGGAAGAATGATTCTAGCAGGGAAACAACAATTGTTCTATTGAATTGCAAGTTGAGATTACCATCTGGCAATTTCGGTTCCTTGTGTCACTGAACGAACAGACAAAGGAAGAGGTTACCGCACTGGTTGGGGTGATTGCTTCTGTTTAGCTGTATTCGCTGCTGCACAGTGTGGCCGGGGCATACTGGATCTGGAGCTGAAGGGACTTTCTAAGGCATCGCCGTAATTTTTTATGCCCGATAAAAACAGGGCTTTGGGCCAGGTGCAGTGGGTCACGCCTGCAATCCCAGCACTTTGGGAGGCCGAGGTGGGTGAATCATTTGAGGTCAGCAGTTTGAGACCAGCCTGGCCAACATGGCGAAACCCTGCCTCTACTAAAAATACAAAAATTAGCCAGGCGTGGTGGTGTGCGCCTGTAATCCCAGG
Organism: Hylobates moloch; assembly: GCF_009828535.3. NCBI lineage: Eukaryota > Metazoa > Chordata > Mammalia > Primates > Hylobatidae > Hylobates > Hylobates moloch. The sequence goes on along the minus strand of NW_026652288.1, from coordinate 87,004,022 downwards.
TACTAAGGAGGCTGAGGCAGGAGAATGGCTTGAACCCGGGAGGCGGAGGTTGCAGTGAGCTGAGATTGTGCCACTGTACTCCAGCCTGGTGACAGAGTGAGCCCCCATCTCAAAAAAAAAAAAAAAAAAAAAAAAAAACACATAAAAATAAAGGTGGGGGCTGAAAAAAAACTCAGACCCTTCTGGGTCACTTCACCAGATATTGACCAGCTGGCTGAAGGCAAGGGAAATGTAGAATAGGTAGTAGAAAAAGGAATTTATAAATATTAACTGTGGCTTTGTGACCAGCTCCAGAAATAAAGTAGCGGATATGAATACTTTTGTCTTCATTTGTTTCTCTTTTTTTCCTTCTTTCAATTATTTTATATAAACACTGTTGGTGATAATTAACTTTATAATATATAAAGAGTATATATATATATATATACACACAATATATATATTTTTATGAATAAAAACAGTAATTAGCATCACCCAGAGATGAATGTGAAGAGTGTTAAGAGATTTGTAACTCCATTTTAGGGGGAGAAGTTGAAAGCATGTTTTCAAAGGGAAGTTACAACTTGCTACCAGAAGCATGAAGTTACTATTGCTGCAGTAGAGAAGTTTTCAAATGAGTAGAGGATGATATGTGAATGCTTGGTACCCAAAGCGGGGATCTGTGATGCTTATTCACCTACCGTCTCTCAGCCCCAGATGCAGCTTCTACACAGTGCTCTGTGATGCTGGGGTTAGGGACATTTCTTTTCTTTTTATAGACAGAGTCTTGCTCTGTCGCCCAAGCTGGTGCTCTCGGCTCACTGCAACCTCCACCTCCTGAGCTCAAGTGATTCTCTTGCCTCAGCCTCCCGAGTAGCTGGGACTACAGGTGCGTGCCATCACACCTGGCTAATTTTTGTATTTTTTAGTAGAAATGGGGTTTCACCATGTTGGCCAGGCTAGCCTCGAACTCCTGATCTCAGGTGATCTGCCTGCCTCAGCCTCCTAAAGTGCTGGGATTACAAGTGTGAGCCATCACGCCTGGCCGCGAACCACATTTCCTTTTTTTTTTTTTTGAGACGGAGTCTCGCTCTGCAGCCCAGGCTGGAGTGCAGTGGCGCAATCTCGGCTCACTGCAAGCTCCGCCTCCCAGGTTCACGCCATTCTCCTGCCTCAGCCTCCCAAGTAGCTGGGACTACAGGCGCCCACTACGCCCGGCTAATTTTTCTGTATTTTTAGTAGAGACGGGGTTTCACCGTGTTAGCCAGGATGGTCTCGATCTCCTGACCTCGTGATCCGCCCGCCTCGGCCTCCCAAAGTGCTGGGATTACAGGCATGAGCCACCGCGCCCAGCCGTGAACCACATTTCTAAGACTCTTTTTACCAACTTTCTCCAGTTAAATTCTGCCAGTGAGAGGCATTGAGAGAACCGTGAAAGGGAGAAGGGGAGAAGAGATACTTTTCCTGCCTTTGGCCATTGTCAGCATCTCTCCAGCACAGACACAGCAAAGCCTCCAGCATCTTTTGGTACCCCGAGGATGGCCAGGCTGAATCCCCTCTGGTTCTGGACATCAGCTGCACAGTGGCCTTCTAGAAGCCCACACAGTTTCAAGCATAGCCGTGGGGCACCTCTGCAGAGGCTTGAGCCAGCTGGGCAGGTGCTCTCAGTGACTGGGCACAGCTGTGTGACACCCTCTCAGCAGCCTCAATAACAACTACGCCACGGCCTCTCCCCAAACCTGAGGCAGTGGCTCCTCATAGCTGTAGGGATGGTAACTACTTATGATTTTAACAATCTCTTGGTTAGTTCGCTATCCTTTTTTTTTTTCAGGCTAGTAATTCCTTGTATTTACCCGCCTCTGTTTAAAACATCCAGTATGGTTTCTCTTTTCCTCACTGGATTCCAACAGATACCAGCATATATTTTTTATGTTGATAATAAAAATTTTAAAACACAGAGTCTAAATAAAAATATTTAATATTTATGAACATCTTTTATTAGTTTGAGTTTTTAAAAAATTAAACCTCCTCCAGAATTCAACCTCCTTCTGTTGCTGGACAGTGTGAGACCTCAGTTTCCCTTGGGGTCGCATCACCATATGTTAGTCTTCCTGGTGGCATTTTGCCCAGCTTCTAGTCTTTTTCCCACAAACACAAAAACAGGCTATATATCCCCTTCTAGAGTACTGAAGGCAAAGACTAAAAGCGTTATTCGATGTGAATATAGGGAAGTCAAAACAATGACTTTTCAAAAATTGCAGCCTCAGTATGTATCCATTACACAGAATGCTGTCTACTTCTCAGCTTGTATGGCATAAAAACACAGGGGTTCACTGCCTGTCTTTGGGGATGGGGTCACGTGGGCCAATAGCGGGACTGACACGTGAACTTCCTAGTCCTGCCAAATGTCATGAGGAGAGTAGCGATTTAAGCAGACATGCGTGCCAGTGCAACATGGAAGAAACTTCTTAAGGCACTGGCTCCTAAGGGAAGTATTCTTCCCCGGGAATGTGCCGATATGTACAGGCTTCCTAGAAGTTCTATACAGCTGGGGCAGTTTCAAAATGTGACAGTGAGCAGAAAAATCGCAGCGCCTCCCCCCTTTGCCTTCCATTTTATTTCTGTGACCCGCACCCTCCAGTGGAGGGATGCTTTGTAAGCTGAAATGAAAAAAGGCATCTACAATAAAATGAGGGCTCCCACTGCCACTGGTATTGAAATTCCTACTGTGGCTAACGAGCAACAGCAAACATTTAAAAATATGCTTCACTATCACTTATTCAGTTCATCCGCAGGAGTGGAGATGTTTCCATTGCACTTGGGAGAACAGGGACTTGGGTTTCATGTCTGCAGACGGGGCTACGGGCACATACAAGATAATGTGCTCTTGCCGGGCGCGGTGGCTCACGCCTATAATCCCAGAACTTTGGGAGGCTGAGACGGGTGGATCACGAGGTCAGGAGATCGAGATCATCCTGGCTAACACGGTGAAACCCCGTCTCGACTAAAAATACAAAAAATTAGCCGGGCGTGGTGGCCGGCGCCTGTAGTCCCAGCTACCCGGGAGGCTGAGGCAGGAGAATGGCGTGAACCCCGGGGGGCGGAGCTTGCGTGAGCCGAGATGGCGCATCACTGCACTCCAGCCTGGGCGACAGAGCAAGACTCCGTCTCCAAAAAAAAAAAAAGATGATGTGCTCTTTCACACTGCTGTGAGAGACCTCCCCACAGCATATTCCCAATGGGTTATAATTTTAAAAGAGGCTCTTTGACTTTAAAAACAGGCCTCCTCTAGTTTGCAGTGAGCCGAGATCGCGTCACTGCACTCCAGCCTGGGAGACAGAGCGAGACTCCATCTCAAAAAAAAAAAAGACTTCCTCTAACTTGAGTCGTGTTACTAATCATACCAGCTTTAGTAATTGTCAAGCTACAGAAGGAAGAATGGAGAGGAAAAAATAATCCAGCAATTTTAAAATATTTTGAAGTGCAAAAAAGGGAGATCATGGCCTCATTTTACATGGAACATGCTATTTACTATAAGAAAAGCCATTTTGTCCATTGCCCTACCGATGAGGTAGGAGGGGGAAAATATTTTTTGCATGTGAAAACAGCACAGGAATATTAAGAAAGTTGTGTTGTTTCTTACTCCTGAGAAAGTCTTTCAGAGTCTCTTCTGCCAGTCTTTCTAGAAGTACTTTATCAAGATTCTCTTCTTTTTGCCTCAAACCATAGAAGCAGAATAAAATGCTCCACTGAGAATACTGAGAATGGAGATTTAAGATTTGAGAGGACTAGAAGAAGTATCGAAACCTGGAAGAAATGCCACCTCTCCCAGGAAGCGTTAGCTTCTCCTTCCTTTATGCTTCTGCCTTCACATCTGTTGTAGTTATTTGCTTGGACTCTTTGCTGGAAGGCAGGAAACATGTCTTCTTCAGCTTAGTGTTTTCCCAGCATTAGCCAGGACCTAGCACAAGGAGGGTTCAATAAATGTCTAGCAAGTAATGACTGAACAAAGGAAGGCAGGCTTTGAAACCAGATCTTAAACTAACCTCAGTAATGAACCTGCCTGGATAGTCAGGATAAACTTGTTGGCGGAGGTTTAACACATTCTTAAAGCACATTACCCAAAGCATCAGGATTTTAGCAATAAGATAAGGAATGATCTCGAATCTAGAGGCCCGGGTCAAAAACAGAATGAGGGAAGGGGAAGATAGTGGGAAAGGCTGCCCACTGATTTTATGTGTCCCATAACCCTAGAGACGATGCTTCTGAAAGCCATCTCACAACTCCCTTTGAGCGTTAGGATGTCAACTGCCAAGATAAACCCAAGTGCATGATAAAGCACACACACGCAGATTTGCATAAAATTTAATGTCTTTCCTGTCAAGGAGTCAGCCTTCTGGCAATGAGAACTATTTCTTAAATTATCTACTCGCAAAGAAAAAAACAAATCTCCAGACAGGAAGCAGTGAGAAAAAAATGGTGAACTGTTGAAATCCTGAAACAACCACCAATTCAAAATGATTAACTCTTTGTGATCTAGAAAGAAAGAAATGCACCCTTATGTTTCTGGATAGGATTAGGGTTCTCGCAGTCAGACTGCAGAGGGGGTTCTTGCAGTGTTCCCCTCAGAGTCTCTTGATACTAACCAGCTCTGGAAATCAAGACCCCAGTGGCTACCTGGAGAATGAAGGGCTGCCTGCACATTTAACATTACTCCAAATTGTGCTCCTCATTCTTGGGATGGGCATCTGCTCTGATTCTGATTGTATTTTTGCCCGTTTCCCCCTAAGGAACTAGAGCTTTATGCCTATCTCAAAAAGGTGATGAAGGCCTTCTGAGATGGTAACCAGGGAGCCTAACATCAAAGTACCACCCTCTTTTGATTCCTGTTGCCTTTTTAGCTGTTAAAATAATGCACAGAAAGAAAGCAAGAGAATTAGCTTACATATGGACTGTAAATTTTTTTAAAAGCCTATATAAAATGTGGCCGGGTGCGGTGGCTCACACCTGTAATCCCAGCACTTTGGGAGGCCGAGGCGGGTAGATCACAAGGTCAGGAGATCGAGACCATCTTGGCTAACATGGTGAAACCCCATCTCTACTAAAAATACAAAAAAATTAGCCAGGCGAGGTGGCGGGTGCCTGTAGTCCCAGCTACTCGGGAGGCTGAGGCAGGAGAATGGCATGAACCCAGGAGGCAGAGCTTGCAGTAAGCCGAGATTGCGCCACTGGGCAACAGAGCAAGACTCCGTCTCAAAAAAAAAAAAGCCTATGTAAAATGTGGCCAATCAAATCTAATGCTACAGATTAAAATGATACACAATTAGGAAACATTATAAAGGCTGGATCCGACTCTAACACCTGAAATCACTTATCAATACTGAGATCACTAAAAGTAGGATAACCAAATTTTATGTGCCTTGTCATGTGGTACAAAATCAAGGATACAGAACCATGCATGGAATAGTCTTGAACTTTAATCAGGCCTCTAGGTCTAACCGCCAGGTAATAGGAAATGCAGGGCAGAAGGATGCATTTATAACCACAAAGATGCAATCAACCAACTCTTGAATACAGGAGATGCACCAAGTGACCCCATTTCTTCAACAAAGCATGAAAAAAATGAAAAGAGAGAGCTGTTGTAGATTAAGAGACTACTTTAAACCAACAATTCACACACACAAAAAGAAACAATATTTGAGCCAATTGGAGAAAACTGAACTTATGTCATTAAGTGACTCTATGAGATGATTATTAATTGGCACTTTTGCTACATGTGATAATGGCATTGTGTGCTTGTGTTTAAAAAGTTAGGATTTTGGCAGGGTGCAGTGGCTCACGCTTGTAATCCCAGCACTTTGGGAGGCCCAGGTGGGCGGATCACCTGAGGTCAGGAGTTCGAGACCAGCCTGGCCAACATGGTGAAACCCCATCTCTACTAAAAATACAAAAATTAGCTGGCCATGATGGTGCACACCTGTAATCCCAGCTACTCGGGAAGCTGAGGCAGGAGAACCACTTGAACCCAAGAGGTAGAGGTTGCAGTGAGCCAAGATTGTGCCACTACACTCCAGCCTAGGTGACAGAAAGACTCTGTCTAAAATAACTAATTAATTAATTCAAAGTTCTGATTTTAGGGGTAAAATGGTAGATTTCTAGGATTTGCTTTAAAATACTCAACCAAAAAGGGAAGAGGAAGAGAACAGATGAAACAAGAATAGTGATAATTACTGAATTTGGGTGTAGGTTACATAGGATTCACTATGTCATTCTCTAGACTCTGGAGTATGTTTGAAATTTCTATAAGTAAAACAAACTATAATTAACACCAGAACCAAATAAGGGGATTTCCAGAAATGCAAAAATGATTTAACATTAAAAATATTTTACCACGACAGAAAGTTAAAGGAGAAAAGCCATTTGATCAACTTAATAGATGTTGAAAAGGTCTTTGAAAAAGTCAATATATAGTCCTAATTTTAATAACCAAAAAAAGGAGAAACTACAGAGGATTTGCTAAATATATTAGGGTACCTATACCTGATAAAACAATGCATTTATTTAAAATGATGTTGTGGAAGAATGACTGGTAACATGGAAATACGTTCATGAATGTACTAAGAGAAAAAATTTTTACCGAAAAGAGAAACGTATGACTTCATAGAATATTAATATGTCTACAAAAATGTTAAGAGTGGTTAAGGACCGGGCACGGTGGCTCATGCCTGTAATCCCAGCACTTTGGGAGGCCGAGACAGGCGGATCACGGGGTCAGGAGATCAAGACCATCCTGGCTAACATGGTGAAACCCCATCTCTGCTAAAAATACAAAAAATTAGCCAGGCGTGGTGGCTGGCACCTGTAGTTCCAGCTACTCAGGAGGCTGAGGGAGGAGAATGGTGTGAACCTGGGAGGTGGAGCTTGCAGTGAGCCAAGATCGCACCACTGCACTCCAGCCTGGGCGACAGAGTGAGTGTCCGCCTCAAAAAAAAAACAAAAAAAAAACAAAAAACAAAAAAAGAGTGGTTAGATGTGGGTTTGGGTTTGGGTTTGCTTGTGACTTTCATTTTCTTTTTTGTACTTAGCTATATTTCCCAAAATGTCTATGGCGAGCCTATGTTATCTTTTTAATCAAGGGAAAGCACACAATGTTATTTTAATTTTGAAATTTCAGAATTTTGTGGTCATTTCTGCAGTTATGAATATACCAATGAACTCTCATCTTACCAACATTTTTTTTAATTTTGCCCAGAAGTCTATCCCAAGAGACTTGTCAAATGCCTTGTTGGAATTAAAATCCATAGTGTTTGTAGTATTCCCAATGTAATATCATAGTTGTAATAAAAATCAGAGGCCCTGTTAAAAAATAGTGTTCATATTTGCTATGGTTTGAATATTCCCTTCAAAACTCATGTGAAAATTTAATTGCCAGCATAACAGTGTTGGGAAGTGGGGCCTTTAAGAAATGATTAGGTCATGAGGGTATGCCTTATAAGTGAATTAATGAATGCCATTATCACAGGAGTGGGTTAGTTATCACGGGAGTGGGCCCCTGAGAAAAGGATGAGTTTGGCCTCATATCCCCTCTCTGTGTTGAGAGCTCGCTCACCATGTGATGCTTTCCACTATGGGATAAAACAGCAAGAAAGACCTCACTAGCTGTCAGCACCATGCTCTTGGACTTCCCAGTCTCTAGAACCATGAGCCAAATAAACTTTTCTGTATAAATTACTCAGTCTGTGGCATTCTGTTATAGCAGCAGCAAAGGGACTAAGACAATATTCAATGTCTGGAACCACTCTGCAGTAAATTATATCGATTGTATTCTAAAATAATTTCTATTTTACAACTGCATCCATATGGCACAAGGTCTGAGAAAATACAAAAATAGAATCAGTTTTCATATGGCAGGGGTTCGGGAACTTGTTTTGTCTCCCAGGCTGGAATGCAGTAGTGCGTGTCAGCTCACTGCAACCTCCGCCTCCTGGGTTCAAGTGATTCTCCTAACTCAGCCTTCTGAGGAGCTCGGACTACAGAAGCGGGCCACCACGCCTGGCTAATTTTTGTATTTTTAGAAGAGACAGCGTTTCACCATATTGACTAGGCTGGTCTCAAACTCCTGACCTCGTGATCTGCCCATCTTGGCCTCCCAAAGTGCTGGGATTACAGGTGTGAGCCACCACGCCCGGTCTTATTTTTTTTATTATTGAGACAGAGTCTCACTCAGGTCACCCAGGCTGGTCACCCAGGCTGGAGTGCAGTGATGCAATCATGGCTCACTGCAGCCCTGAACTACTGAACTCAAATGATCTTCCCAACTCAGCCTCCTGAGTAGCTGGAACTACAGGTGTGCACCACCATGCATGGCCAATTTATTTTTATTATTTGTAGAGAAAAAATCTCCCTGTCTTGCCCAGGCTGGTCTTGAACTCCTGGACTCAAGTAATCCTCTCACGTCAGCCTCCCAAAGTGCTTGGATAGCAGGCATGAGCCACCACACCCAGACTTATTTTTTATTTTTTAATGATATTATAAAGAATAAGAAACTATATAGTGCATTTTAGAATAACTTTTATCCAAAGTGAATTAAATTATGAAAATTTCAGTAAAAGGGGTAGCTTCAGTTCTCAAAAAAAGATAGTACTTCATGAGATAATGACTTTGCTGTGAGTATATACGAGATAAACCCGTATTTTTTTAACTAAATAATAAATGAATTACTAGAAAATATAATTTTTATTGTGAACTGTGTTGCTAAAAATCTAATTGTATGGACCATGCACTGATAGTTTAGAAGTACTGAGAAGCTCCCCCCACCAAAAGAAACAACAACAAAGTCAATTAAGAAGAAATCAACATCCTCCTAAGTTGTATGTTTTCCAAAATGCAGTCATTGAGCCTGACACTGTAGTTCCATTTGTAAATAAGATTGAGTTTCTCTCTATAAGTGGATTTGGTTTATTTTCAGTCTAATTATTAAATTTGAATGGTAGATATAAACTTGCTTACAAAAGGGCATTTCCTAAGTTAAAGTTTTACAATTAATCTTTAAAAATAAGCTCCAGAGGCCAGGCGTGGTGGCTCACGCCTGTAATCCCAGCACTTTGGGAAGCCAAGGTGGGCAGATCACCTGAGGTCAGGAGTTTGAGACTAGCCTGGCCAACACGGTGAAACCCCATCTCTACTAAAAGTACAAAAAATTAGCCGGGCGTGGTGGCACACATCTGTAATCCCAGCTATTCAGGAGGCTGAGGCAGGAAAATCGCTTGAACCCGGGAGGCAGAGGTTGCAGTGAACCAAGATCACACCACTGCACTCCAGCCTGGGCAACAAAGCAAGACTACACTGTCTCAAAAATAAGATAAAATAAATAAAAATAAAAATAAGCCCCAGAGATACTATTGAGCTGAAGGAGCAATATATAGGCTCTGTCCTCATTCAATAACTAATATCCCCCAATTATGACAAAGATTATTGTGATTTCAGGGGGAACTTGGTCTAATGAAGGTCAGTTGGACTGCATCCTAAATGAGATGTAGGAATATTATTTAGCACTGACTATAGACCTTTCTGCTGTATTTAGTTTTTGGTATCCCTAAAAATATAAAATGGTCTTAAACATGCTCATATTCCACATGACCAGGGCAGACTTGATGTAAGATGATCCTTGGCTCGTGTGGCCTGGGAACTATATGGTACTATGTTCTGGATTTTTCTTCTAATAATAGAAATACACTCATCCAAGTTCTCATGTAATCTAAATTAAACACATCTAATCTCTGCATAAATTGTTGAACTGTTATTTTAATGAATACATCTTACCTTACATTTTCTCATCTTTTTGACACAAGTTTCAAACCACTGACTGAAGAAACATTTAATACTGAAAGTGAGAATTTATAATACCGAAAAGTTTCAACTTGAGCAAAGTTTTGACTAATACCATAAGACTTATATTAACAATAGTATCATTTATCATTTAATTCCAATGACTTCAAGAGCTACATGATATATCAAAGACTTTAACAAACTGCCATTTTTTAGTAGTCTTATAAAATGTTTGATGTGTGTTACATTGGGTGCAAACATGCAGTTTTAGAAACTGGGAGAAAAGGCAGGGCGTGGTGGCTTACGCCTGTAATCCCAGCACTTTGGGAGGCCGAGACGGGCGGATCACGAGGTCAGGAGATTGAGACCATCCTGGCTAACACGGTGAAACTCCGTCTCTACTAAAAATACAAAAAATTAGCCGGGCTTGGTGGTGGGCGCCTGTAGTCTCGGCTACTTGGGAGGCTGAGGCAGGAGAATGGAGTGAACCTGGGAGGCGGAGCTTGCAGTGAGCCGAGATTGCGCCACTGCACTCCAGCCTGGAGCAAGACTCCTTCTCAAAAAAAAAAAAGAAAAAAGAAAAGAAAAGAAAAGAAACTGGGAGAAAAGGGCAGGCGGGGTGGCTCATGCCTATAATCCCAGCCCTTTGGGAGACCGAGGCAGCAGATCACCTGAGGTTAGGAGTTAGAGACCAGCGTGGCCAACAGGGAGAAACCCTGTCTCTGCTAAAAATACAAAAACTAGCTGCGCGCAGTGGCTCATGCCTGTAATCCCAGCTACTCAGGAGGCTGAGGCAGGAGAATCGCTTGAACCTAGGAGTTGGAGGTTGCAGTGAGCTGAGATCGTGCCACTGCACTCCAGCCTGGGTAACAGAGCAAGAGTCTGTCCCAAAAAAAAAAAAAAAAAAAGAACAGAACAGAACAGAGAAGAGAAGAAAAGAAAAGAGAAGAGAAAAGAAACTGGGAGAAAAGCAGAATATTAGCCTACTCTTCTTTTTATTGTAACAATTTTTTTTTTTAATTTTTGAGACAGAGTCTGGCTCTGTCGCCCAGGCTGGAGTGCAGTGGCGCAATCTCGGCTCACTGCAACCTCCGCTTCCCGGGTTCAAGCAATTCTCCTGCCTCAGCCTCCCGAGTAGCTGAGGTTACAGGCACGCGCCTCCATGCCCGGCTAATTTTTGTATTTTTAATAGAGACGGGGTTTCACCATGTTGGCCAGGATGGTCCCAATCTCCTGACCTCGTGATCCGCCCACCTCAGCCTCCCAAAGTGCTGGGATTACAGGCAGGAGCCACCGCGCCCGGCTATTGTAACAATTTTAAGGCAAAGTTCTAGATGCTAGTTTATATTATATGATAGGATATTATAAAAGCATTAGTCTTTAGGGTTGACATTTTTGTGTTTTTGTTTCTTGCCAATCTAAAATTTATTAGGGGAGATGAAAGTGGACACACATACACACACACACTGCAGCAAGTAGAGCCCAGTTGTAACATTAATAAATTCTTTCACAGAAGGATTTTTTCCATTACCAAGTTATTCACATTTAATTTATTTGTGAAATTTGAGGTAAATGGTTCTGTTCAGGCTGGGAGCGGTGGCTCACGCCTGTAATCCCAGCACTGTGGGAGGCCAAGGCGGGCAGATCACCTGAGGTCAGGAGTTTGAGACCAGCCTGGCCAACATGGAGAAACCCCGTCTCTACTAAAAATACAAAAATTAGCCAGGTGTGGTGGCGGGCGCCTGTAATCCCAGCTACTCCGTAGGCTGAGGCAGGAGAATCGCTTGAACCCGGGAGGCAAAGGTTGCAGTGAGCTGAGATTGCACCATAGCACTCCAGTCCGGGCAACAGAACGAGACTCCATAAAAAAAAATTAAAAAAAAAAATTAGCCAGGCATGGTGGCGGACGCCTATAATCCCAGCTTTCCAGGAGGCTGAGGCAGGAGAATCACTTGAACACGGGGGGTGGAGGTTGCAATGAGCCAAGATCGCCCCATTTCACTCCAGCCTGGGCAAAAGAGAGAAACTCCGTGACACACACACACACACACACACACACACACACACAAAAGTTCTCCTCAATTAAGCACTATCCTGGAAGGTTTTTTTTTTTCCAGAATCTACAGTGATAGCCATCCCCTCTCTCCTAAACTCCAGATCCATATTTCTACCTGCTTCCTGATCATTTCCATCTAAATTATCCACAAGCCATGTACAAACTTGGAACTCATCCACCCAACTCACCTCTTCCCCATGGACTCCTAACGTCAGAAAATAGCATTGCCATAGATGTATCCCTGTGGGCATGAGGGTACGAAATTTCGTCTCACTGCCCATGCAGTTAGTTAGGCACCAAGTCCCACAGAGCCTATGAAACATCCCTCAGGTTTATATACTCTATTATGTTACCAATGGCTTTATCCTATTCGGGTCATGCTTTCCTCTAAAGAACAGTATTTTGAAAGATGCTGAACAGAGAGCTCTGTTTCTGGCCCAGATGAAATAACAGTAACTGAATTTATTGTTCCTCATGAAACAACTAAAAAACTGAACAAACCTATGAAAGAATGTTCACAAAACCTTGGTCATCAGGCAACAAAGTACAATGATCCCTCAGAGATGGAAAACAAATAAGGTGGGCTCTGCGGTTGCCCCAGCTTTGTACCTAGGGAAAGCTTCCCAGCTTGGCACAGGGAGGGAAAAGCCAAGTGGAGCCCGACAGTCTCCCGGAGTTGAGGAGACAAAATGGTGAGTGTGAGAAAGTCAAAGCAACCAGAATTCACTGGGCAAATTGTCAGAAAGAAAAGAGCTGGAGCTCTGGAAATCTTCAGAGGGTAACCCTTGATGCTCAGCTGAGTACTGACCACCACATGCAAGTGAGAAAATTCCCTGAGGCCAGGTTAAAAATAAATGAACAATTCAAAATATTAATGAGTACAATTCCATAATCCTATATAGAGCTGAAAAACTCACCTGTGCCCACTAACCAGATTGGTAAACTTCATAATTCATACAACATCAGTTAAAATACTATGGCAAGAAAGGGTTTGCCACAGTAATAGGGAAAAGCTAGTCCCAGGTTAAACATTGCTTTGGTCCTGCTCAGCAAGTTTTAAAGCCATACCCAAAATAATCTAAATTTCTGAGCAATTTAGGCATAACTTGGAACAAAGCTAAATATTTATAGGAATATAAAATTATCCAACAATAGACAGAAGACTACCTGGGAATACAGGTTCTACAGGCTTAAAAAAAAATCAACAAGGTAAAAATCACATCTGGAATCCAACCAAAAGTTCTAAGGAAAGAAAAGAAGCAGGAAGGGATGATCCATGATAAATAGAAAAATCAATGAATCAAAATTGACCCAATATTCACATAGATGATAGATTTAGTAGATAACGCCAGGCATGGTGGCTCATGCCTGTAATCCCAGCACTTTGGGAGGCTGAGGCAGGTGGATCATGAGGTCAGAAGATCCAGACGATCCAGGCTAACATTGTAAAACCTCATCTCCACTAAAAACACAAAAAGGCCGCCGGGAGCGGTGGCTCACGCCTGTAATCCCAGCACTTTGGGAGGCTGAGGCGGGTGGATCACGAGGTCAGGAGATCGAGACCATCCTGGCTAACATGGTGAAACCCCATCTCTACTAAAAATACAAAAAATCAGCCGGGCGTAGTGGCGGGCGCCGGTAGTCCCAGCTACTGGGGAAGCTGAGGCAGGAGAATGGCATGAACCCGGGAGGTGGAGCTTGCAGTGAGCTAAGATTGCGCCACTGCACTCCAACCTGGGCGACAGAGCCAGACTCCGTCTCAAAAAAAAAAAAAAAAACCACACAAAAAATAAGCTGGGCATGGTGGCATGCACCTGTAGTCCCAGCTACTCAGGAGGCTGAGGCAGGAGAATCACTTGAACCCGGCAGGCAGAGGTTGCAGTGAGCCAAGATGGTGCCACTGCTCTCCAGTCTGGGTGACAGACCAAGATTTCGTCTCAAAAAATATATATAGATAAGGCCGGGCGCGGTGGCTCACGCTTGTAATCCCAGCACTTTGGGAGTCCGAGGCGGGCGGATCACGAGGTCAGGAGATCGAGACCACGGTGAAACCCTGTCTCTACTAAAAATACAAAAAAATTAGCCGGGCGTGGTGGCGGGCGCCTGTAGTCCCAGCTACTTGGAGAGGCTGAGGCAGGAGAATGGCGTGAACCCGGGAGGCGGAGCTTGCAGTGAGCAGAGATTGCGCCACTGTACTCCAGCCTGGACGACACAGCAAGACTCCGTCTCAAAAAAAAAAATAGATAGATGATAGATAGATAGATAGATAGATAGATAGATAGATAGATAGATGATAGATAGATATAAACGAAGTTTTTAAAAAAGAAAGGAGAGAAAATAGTGAAATCAAAGTTGGTTCCTTTAAAAAAAATCAATAAAATTGATAAACATCTAGAAAAATTGATCAGGAAATAGAGAAGAAAGAAATTACAGTATCAGGAATGAGAAAATTTGAACAATTTTATGCTAATAAATTTGACAATTTAAATAAACTGGACAAATGCCTTGAAAGACAGCAACTACCACAGCTTACTTAAGAGGAAATAAATAACTTGAATATTCCATTATCTCATAAACAAATTAAATTTGTAGTTAAAGACCTTCCAAACAAGAAACCTCCAGTCCCAGATGGTGTCATGAGTGAAGTTTACCAAACACTTAAGAAATAAATAATAATTCAACACAAAGTCTCTACAAAAATTGAAAAGGAGGAAATGCTTCTCAACTTCTTCTATGAGGCCAGAATTACTCCATTATCAATATTAGAAAATGATATTACAAGAAAATTGCAGACAAAACTCCTTCATAAGCAAAATTAAAAAAAAAATTTAACCAATTGAAACAAAAATATATGAGAAAGATAATACCTCATGACCAAGTGGAGTTTATCTCAGGAATGCAAGGCTGGTTTAACACTTGAAAATCAATCAATGTAATTCAGCATACTAACAAATAAGCAAAAAGATCACCTCAATAAATGTAGAAAGGTCATTTGACAAAATCCAATGTGTGTGCTGGTTAGAATGTAAAATTGTACAAATACCTTTAAAAATAATTCAACAGATTCATAAAATGTTCCACAAATATGTACCATTGACTTAGCCATTCCATTCCTAGGTATATCCAAAAATAAAAAATAAAAACACATGTTCATACAAATAAAAAATAAAAATATGTCTTACATATGGATTTATTTTTTATTTTTTATTTTTTGAGACAGAGTCTCACTCTGTCACCCAGGATGGAGTGCAGTGGCGTGATCACGGCTCACTGCAAGCTCAGCTTCCCGGGTTCCCACCACTCTCCCTGCCTCAGCCTCCCGAGTAGCTGGGACTACAGGTGCCCGCCACCACACCTGGCTAATTTTTTCTATTTTTAGTAGAGATGGGGTTTCACTGTGTTAGCCAGGATGGTCTCAATCTCCTGACCTCATGATCCACCCACCTTGGCCTCCCAAAGTGCTAGGATTACAGGCGTGAGCCACCGCGCCCGGCCCAGCATATGGATTCTTATAACAATTGTATTTGTAATAGCTAAAAACTGGAATCAATCTAAATGTCCATCAATACATGAATGGGTAAACAAAGAAGTGCATCCATATAACAAAATACTACTCGGCAATAAGAAGGAATGAATTGCTGACACATGCAACATGGGTGAATCTTAAAATAATTATGCTGACTGAAATGAGCCAAATCAAAAAGAAAGAGTAGTTACTATATAATTTCATTTATATAAAATTCTAGAAAATGTGATCTAATCTCTAGTGACAAGGGGCAGATCAGTTGTTGCCTGGGGTGGGAGAAGGAGGAGGCATCACAAAATAACATAAGGAAACCTTTAGGGGGTGATATATATATATTCATTCTCTTGATGTTGGTGATGATTGTTACTTGGGTACATACATACGCAAACCTTATCAAGATGTGCACTCTAAATATGTGCAATTTGTTGTATGTCAGTTATATATACCTCAGTAAAGCGGATTTTGGGGTGGGAGAAAAAGGCTTCTAACTCCTCTCCATGACTCCAGTATCTTGAATTGCCCAGGTGTCAAACTTGTAAGTGATTAAGTAATCTTGGATGTTCAACCCAGTCGAGCCTTCAGATGACTCCAGCGCCAGTCACTGTCTGATTACGACTCTAGGAGAGACCTCAGGGGATACCCACCCAGCTAAGCCAAATCAGCCCAAAGAACCATTATGACCCACTAAGGTTTCTTTTTAGCCACTAAGTTTTGGAGAAATGCATCACACAGCAATATATCACCAGAACAGTGGGTTTTAAGGTTTTATTTTTTTTCTCAATCAAACCTTTTCTATACACAGAACCTTATTGTTAAGTTGAATATAATAAGCAGATAAAAGTAAAACTGCTGGCCGGGTGCAGTGGCTCACACCTGTAATCCTAGCACTTTGGGAGGCCAAGGCGGGCAGATCGCCTGAGGCCAGGAGTTCAAGACCAGCCTGGCCAACATGGTGAAACCCTGTCTCCACTAAAAATACAAAAAATTAGCTGGGCGTGGTGGTGGACGCCTATAATCCCAGCTACTCAGGAGGCTGAGGCAGGAGAATTGCTTGAACCTGGGAGGCGGAGGCTGCAGTGAGCCGAGTTCATATCCATTGCACTCCAGCCTGGGTGACAGAGCAAAACTCCATCTCAAAAAATAAAAAATAAAAATAAAAAAAGTAAAACTGCTTTGGCTAAAATGGGAGTGGAAGAACCTAGATTTTTACTTGGCCAGGCTTCCCTGAGTGGTTCCTGAGCCAAGAGTGGTTCTCAGAGAACCTTTGTGTGACCCACCCCCACCCCAGAATTTCTCTTTTCTCAGATGGGAATTGAGGACATAAAGATTAAGTGTCACACACAAGTTATCGATCTGTGACGAAACTCTAGGTGTCTTTAATCAGAATTAACTTCACCATGCTATTGAGAATAGAAAAATGTTGTAAGCATATGTAAAATATCAGTTGTTAGAATAAGAGTGAAGTAAAAAAAGTCAGAAAAGCACACTGTGTCTGTCTTGACAAGTCTAACCACAGATCAACTTTTTTACCCAAGATTAAAGGAAATATCGGGTATTTGATATGGTATTTCCACTAAGATACGTTAGCACTGGTATTCCTTAATATATATTGGCCATTTTTGTGTTCGTGACACATGAAAACAACCCGGGAAATAGGCTGAATTTGAAATAAAAATAATTTATTAGTTTTAGTGAATAAAAACACCACACCCTGCATATACTGCCAAATGGAAATATCTAATTCTTCTCAAGAGGCCTCTTTCACCCTTTTTTTCTTTTTTTGTGCTAATGGTGCAAAAACGGTGCAATAAATTCTGTGTAATGGCCTTTCATATAGTATATTGAAATCAAATGCTCAATTTTCAATCTGTACCTCAGATTTGAAATGATTATGCTGATAAGTAGTAAAGAAAATAGATCTAGAAGAGACACACTTCCAACTAATATGATAAATTTATTTCAAAATAACATGAGTCCTAAAAACAAACACAGCCAAAATATACCTTAGAACTTGGCTATAAATCTCAGCGGACGGTTCACTGAACTACAGCAGCAGGAATAATGTTTCTATGGTAAGAATTTAAGTCTTGCCTAGCGCTGAGTTGAGAAGACCATTTCATTAACACAGGTATGACTTAGGATGGCAGCAGAGCCAAACCTGTGTACACTGAAACTGCCATCTTCTACATGTAAATGTAATCTTATGTTCTGTACCAGCACTCCATCTCAAGCTGATATTTACAACTGTTTGCTCCCCAACTTGGTATCTCAGTACTCCATTTCTGCAGCTGCAATTAAGTTTCAAAGTTACACAGCAATAATTATTTTATAAAATTTTTATTACGGTAGGCTAAATGAATGCAAAAGCAGAATAATCAATTTATAAATTAAAATTAAAATTATAGACACTATATAAATGGTTTCTTTTTAAAACTCTTCAATTAAGCACTGCTTCTACCAGACCAAGAATATTTTGAAAGCATGAATGAGGTGGAATGCAAAATCAATGATGTCAATGAGCATATTTTACTTTTGTATTTTACTCTTCTTTTTTTTGAGACAGGGTCTTGCTCTGTCCCCCACCCTGGAGTGCAATGGCGTGATCTCAGCTCACTACAACCTCCATCTCCCAGGTTTAAGCAATTCTCCTGCCTCAGCCTCCCGAGTAGCTGGGATTACAGGTGCATGCCACCATGCCCAGCTAATTTTTGTATTTTTAGTAGAGGTGAGGTTTCACCATGTTGGCAAGGCTGGTCTCGAACTCCTGACCTTGTGATCCACCTGCCTTGGCCTCCCAAAGTGCTAGGATTACAGATGTGAGCCACTGCGCCCGGCCTTATTTTAATTCTTAGCATGTATGAAGGTATGTCACCTAGACCCATGTGTCAATTGCTTTTCTAAAATACGCATATTTAAAATGGAAGGATTACAAAATTCAGTAATGCTATAGATTGAATAAAAATTTAGTTTTTGTTTTCAAAATAAAACTCATAAGCAAATAAATCATTTTGTTTGAATGCTTCAGTTTTAAGTAGTATTATAAACAAATTTCACTACTGAATCTTGTGGTCAAAGCTTTCATACTTCTTCTCTTCCAGGTCAGTAGAGAAAATATTTTTCATGCCTATGTTTTGAAAAGAATCGTAATCAAAATTAAAAACAACAGTGCAAATCTCTTGAAATCCAAAATGAATCATAAAAAATTAAAGTATGATTAATACTATTAACTCTTTTGTAATGCAAGAATTGCTTGAGCACTTAGCCAATATTTACAACAACATACAGTTATATGAGAAACTCAGTCATCTGTCTTTAGGTGCATAAATGTCTAAACCTATTAATTCTCAGTGGAGATGAGAGATGAATATAGAATAAGCTAAAAACATTTTTCAAACTAGGCACAATCCCTCTCTCTATTAAACTAGGACAGGGAAAATGTAAATGCTTGGGAAAACTTGTAGCTTAATCAGAAAGTTATGCCCCTCACCTTGTTAAACCCCCTTCCTAAGAACTTCTCTGCCGGGGGTAGTGGCTCACGCCTGTAATCCCCACACTTTGGGAGGCCAAGGCGGGTGGATCACGAGGTCAGGAGTTCGAGACCATCCTGGCCAACATGGTGAAACTCTGCCTCTACTAAAAATACAAAAATTAGCCAGGCGCAGCAGCAGGCACCTGTAATCTCAGCTACTCGGGAGGCTGAGGCAGGAGAATTGCTTGAATCTGGGAGGCAGAGGTTGCAGTGAGTTGAGATTGCACCACTGCACTCCAGCCTGGTGACAGAGCAAGACCCTGTCTCAAAAAAAAAAAAAAAAAAAAAAAAACCTTATATTGAATTTACGAAGTCCTTTCATTTAATTATTTCATTTGACCCTTACAATAGCTCTGTGAAGTAGTCATGGTAGATACTCATTTTACAACTGAGAATTCACTTCTTTGAAGGAATATGTATATATACACATACATATATATATATCCCTTCAATAGTTTCAGCTGGGGCTAGAATTTAATGTTATCTGTTGCTCAGTCCAGTTCTCTTTCCCTGTATAATACAGTTTCCTTGAGATGGTGCTTCCTGAATTTTTTTGTTTTGTTTTGTTTTGTTTTGTTTTGTTTTTGAGACGGAGTCTCGCTCTGTCGCCCAGGCTGGAGTGCAGTGGCGCAATCTCGGCTCACTGCAAGCTCCACCTCCCGGGTTCACGCCATTCTCCTGCCTCAGCCTCTCCCAGTAGCTGGGACTACAGGCGCCCGCCACCATGCCCGGCTAATTTTTTGTATTTTTTAGTAGAGACGGGGTTTCACCGTGGTCTCGATCTCCTGACCTCGTGATCCGCCCGCCTCGGCCTCCCAAAGTGCTGGGATTACAAGCGTGAGCCACCGCGCCTGGCCTGGTGCTTCCTGAATTTTTTTAAAGTTGTTTTAACTTAAATGCAAGTCAAATTCTTCAGTTTCCTCTCATACGATTCCTATTTCTGGGTTAAGACTTCTGAAAACATGAAGGAAATGAAACGTGAGCAAAACATAGATTTCTTTTTTTTTTTTTTTTTTGAGACGGAGTCTCACTCTTTCACCCAGGCTGGAGTGCAGTGGCGCGATCTCGGCTCACTGCAAGCTCCGCCTCCCGGGTTCACGCCATTCTCCATCTCGGCTCACTGCAAGCTCCGCCTCCCGGGTTCACGCCATTCTCCTGCCTCAGCCTCTCCGAGTAGCTGGGACTACAGGCGCCCGCCACCACACCCGGCTAATTTTTTTGTATTTTTAGTAGAGACGGGGTTTCACCGTGGTCTCGATCTCCTGACCTCGTGATCCACCCACCTCGGCCTCCCAAAGTGCTGGGATTACAAGCGTGAGCCACCGCGCCCGGCCAGATTTAAGAACTCTTAGGCATGGATCCACCAAAGACAACTCAACAAGAAAAAGGGTGTGACCTAATGCTGTGTTTCCAAAAGCAATGATTAGGGAAAGGAAGACAACAATCTGAGAGAAGCAAGAGAGAGCTGGTTTAACTCGGCTATTAACCCTCAGTTCAGCTCCCCCAAAGTCATCTTAGCTTCTTAAAATAAACAGAAGAAAAAGTACTGAGATTCAAACCCCTGGCCAAGAGAAAACCACACTGAATACAGTGGGAATCAAGTCAAGAAATCTTCCACTTCATAACAGAGTAAGTCTGAACAGAATTGACCAAGCAGGAAACAAATGAAAATAAATGTAATGGAAGCTCTGAAAACATACTATAGGAAAAGAAAGAAGGAAAGAAGAGAGAGAGAAAGAGGGATGGGGAGAGGGAGGAAAAAGGGAAGGACAGAAAAGACCTTGAAGAAAAATCAACTTAAAGATCAGAAGTAGGCCGAACGCGGTGGCTCACACCTGTAATCCCAGCACTTTGGGAGGCCGAGGTACGTGGATCACCTGAGGTCAGGAGTTCGAGACTAGCTTAGCCAACATGGTGAAACCCTGTCTGTACTAAAAATACAAAAATTAGCAGGGCGTGGTGTCAGGCGCCTGTAATCCCAACTACTTGGGAGGCTGAGGCAGCAGAATCGCTTGAACCCGGGAGGCGAAGGTTGCAGTGAGCCGAGATCGTGCCATTGCACTCCAGCCTGGGGGACAACAGCAAAACTTCGTCTCAAAAAAAAAAAAACAAAAAAGATCAGAAGGAAATTATTAAAGTTTGCTTCATGCCATAACATACATTAATGAGACTATTAATTCAATAAAGTGTGAGCTCCAAGAGAAGATGATAATAACAGAATGAGATTAAAAAGAAGATGTGACTGAAACTGTATCATCATAGTACTAATCAATAAGCTCAAAGATGGCAAGGAAGAATAGATAGCACTGAATATAAAACTATAAAGCATAAGATATGAATTCAAGTAGAATAAAAATAATGCTAATAAATGAAGGAAAAATAAAAGATCAAAATTCCAACTAATAATCGTTGGCTTCTCTGTGCTAGAGAAACTACAAATGGACCAGAAGCTGTGGTGAAAGATATAATAGCAGAAAAATCTCCACACTCTCACCCCAAGTGAAGGAAAAAAATCTGGATATGCAAATCGGTTCCAAGAAAATTGTATATAGAAGGCTCGATATAGAAACTACCTTAGTTAGTAACTACTGAACATCAAGTACAAAGAAAGAATTCTTTAGATGTCCAGGAAAGCACATCGCCCACTGTAATGGTTAATTTTATGTGTCAACTTGACTGGGCCATGAGGTGCCCAAACATCTGCTCAAACATTATTCTGGGTGTGTCTGTCAAAATGTTTCTGGGTGAGATTCACATTTCAATTTATAGACTGAGTAAAGCAGATTGCACTCCCCAATGTAAATAATCAACTGAAGACGTGACTAGAACAAAAAGGCTGAAGAAAAGAGAATTCTTTCTGCCTGGTTACAAGAGCTTTTCTAGCCTTGTGACTTGGTCTAAAACAGTGGTTCTTCCTGGGTGTCAAGCCTGCCAGCACTTAGACCGAACTATTAGAATCATCAGTTCTCTTGGTTCTCGGGACTCCAGATTCAGACTTAGACTGCCTCTCCTGGGACTCCAGCTTGCTGCCTCCAGGTCTTGAGATTTCTCAGCTTTCACAGTTGCATAAGCCAATTCCTTATAATAAATCACACACAGACACACAAATGCACATCCTATTGGTTCTGTTTCTCTGGAGAACCCTGACTAGCACATATGTACAAAGGTGAAAAAAAATTAGACTGGCTTCACAGGTATCCCTAGTAACATACAATGGCAGAGACTAGAGACACATCCACAAATTCTAATGAGAAGAAACGGTGGCCAGGCACGGTGGCTCACGCCTGTAATCACAGCACTTTGGGAGGCTGAGGAAGGTGGATCACCTAGGGTCAGGAGTTCGGGAACAGCCTGGTCAACATGGTGAAACCCTGTCTCTACTAAAAATACAAAAATTAGCCAGGTGTGGTGGTGTGCCTGTAATCCCAGCTACTCAGGAGGCTGAGGTGGGAGAATTGCTTGAAGAGGCAGAGGCTGCAGTGAGCTGAGACTGCGCCACTGCACTCCAGCCTGGGCAACAAAGCGAGACCCCATCTCAAAAAAATAATAAAAAAAAATAAGAAAAGAAACTGTGACTCAGGAGCACGGATTCAGTCATGGCATCTTTCTAGTATAAAGACAATAACATAGTTTTAAACATAAAAGAACTGGGAATATCACTAAAGTACCCTTCTTGAAAAAATATCTGACAATGAAATCTAAACAAATAAGACGTTAATCAAAGTAAAGATCAGAGATGCTGTGGTACAAAGATTGGTGGGGAACAACACTTCCACTTAAACCAAGAAGTTATACTAAAACAATGAAAACTATGACTACAGAAAGTAAACATTGTAAATCTGGATAACTTGAAAATAACTAACAGCCAATGAAGATGGGCAAAGAGAAGATGGAACAGTGAAAATGTTCACACTTTATTCTACCTAAAATTGAGGGGAAAATATTTATATTTTTTAAATTTTATATATATAATTACATATATAATTATAAAAATTATATATTTTTAAATTATTTAATTTATTTTATTTTTTGAGACAGAGTCTCACTCTGTCACCCAGGCTGGAGTACAGTGGCACTACCTCAGCTCACTGCAACCTCTGCCTCCCAGGTTCAAGCAATTCTCCTGCCTCAGCCTCCTGAGTGGCTGGGATTACAGGCATGCACCACCACACTCAGCTAATTTTTGTATTTTTAGTAGAAATGGGGTTTCACCATGTTGGCCAGACTGGTCTTGAACTCCTGACTTCAGGTGATCCACCAGCCTCGGCTTCCCAAAGTGCTGAGATTACAGGGGTGAGCCACCGTGCCCAGCTGGAAAATACTTTTAGATGTTCTTCACAACCTCTTTTATAACTTTAGAGGGATAATTTAGGAAATATTTCTTG
This sequence comes from Hylobates moloch, assembly GCF_009828535.3. Classification (NCBI taxonomy): domain Eukaryota; kingdom Metazoa; phylum Chordata; class Mammalia; order Primates; family Hylobatidae; genus Hylobates; species Hylobates moloch. The sequence goes on along the minus strand of NW_026652288.1, from coordinate 86,980,719 downwards.
GGGAGGAGAAACTTTTTTTTTTGAAGTCCAACAATTCCTCCAGTTATGTCTCATTTTTTTTTCTTCTATTGAATTCAACAGTTTTCATTGAGAAATAGTACTTACGCCATGATGACATTTTTATACAATATCACTATTTGAGTGCATGCATAGAAAGAGGCAAGTCCCTTCGGTGTTAACTGTGGCAGTGTCTACGTGGTGGTATTTTAGGTGATTCACACTTACTTTTCATTTTTACTTTCCCAAATAGTTTGAATTTTTTTTTTTTTTTGAGACGGAGTCTCACTCTGTTGTCCAGGCTGGAGTGCAGTGGCGTGATCTTGGCTCACTGCAACCTCTGCCTCCTGGGTTCAAGTGATTCTCCTGCCTCAGCCTCCCGAGTAGCTGGGACTACAGGCACACACTGCCACGCCCAGCTAATTATTTGTATTTTAGTAGAGACAGGGTTTCACCATTGTTGCCCAGGCTGGTCTCAAACTCCTGAGCTCAGGCAATCCACCCGCCTCAGCCTCCCAAAGTTCTAGGATTACAGGCATGAGCCACCGTGCCTGGCCAGTTTGAATTATTTTTTAAAACAATTAAGCAGTTTAAAAAAAAAAAAATACTAGACACTAAAATGCAAATTACCTAATATATACCTAGTCGTTCTTTGTTTTTCTAAAATAAATTTTCAATTTCTAAAAATATCAAGTTGCCCCCTAGCTATCTAACTGCTATTAAATATTTGATGCATTGCTTACAAAAAAAATGACGCAAAATTATTTCATGCAGCTTTGCCTGTACTCTCTCTCAATGGAAGAGAGCTAGAGAATCTTAGGAAGGAAGAAAGGAAAAAAATTGGCTGGGTGCAGTGGCTCATGCCTATAATCCCAGCACTTTGGGAGGCCAAGGCAGGTGGATCACCCGAAGTCAGGAGTTCAAGACCAGCCTGACCAATATGGTGAAACCCCATATCTACTAATAATACAAAAATTAGCCGGGCATGGTGGTGTGCGCCTGTAGTCTCAGCTCCTCGGGAGGCTGAGGCAGGAGAATCGCTTGAACCCAGGAGGCAGAGGTTGCAGTGAGCTGAGATCGTGCCACTGCACTCCAGCCTGGGTGACAAGAGTGAGACTCCGCGTCTCAACAAAAAAAAAAAAAAGGAAAAAAGTTAAGCCTTTTCCCACTTGAAACATACATGACTGCAGTCCATTTTACCTCCAGAGTAAATAAGTAAAAATGAGCCAGACATGATCTTAATGAGGCAGAATTCATGTAAGTGTGGGCCATGGTAGCAGGTTTGAATACTGACTCTCATTTCTAGGTCTGAATAGAAACCTCGGTCTAAATACTGACCCTTTGAAATCTAGGCTTGAATATTGACTCTCATTTCTTGGCTGTGTGACCTTGGCAAGTTCTTCTTTCTGATTCCCAGGGCATATGACCACAGAACATGGTACATGATGGTAAGAATTAAACAGACAACATATGTAAATAAATTGGTACATATTAGGTCCTTGGTAAATGGTAGCTATTATTATTTTCAAAATAATTATTTCATTAAATCGAAAGAAGGGACTTGGAAAGACAACCAAATTGGAAAATATTCTGGAAAGCTCTCCAAAGGCAACTTTTCCCACTTCCACGACATCTATTAACTTTTTCGTGTTTGTGGCAGGAGTGTGAGGGCCCTTTCCAGGGGAGCTGAGAATGGACAGTTTCAACAATGAAAAGTGGTACTAGAGTCTCTTTCCTCCTCGGCACTATGTAGACCAACACAAAGCCTGGCTCTTTCTGGACTCAAGTAGAAAGGAGTTCTCTGCTCATGATTTCATGGTATCAGCTTTGTAGCATGCATCTGGATTAATTTTTATGAGCCCTTAGAGTATATCATTTACCAAGTTGTAAGTGCAATCAGGTTGCCTGACTTCCCAGAAACTAGGTTCATGAGATAGTGCTGAGCCTTTCCGGGTGAATGAATGACCAGAATGCAAGCCCTTCCTAGCCCTTCACTGAACCGTGGCTCTCGAGGGTGTAGCTCTGCATGTATCACTGGGCCGCAGAAATGCTTTCCAGTCCAGCTCACAGCGCTATGCACACAGCTCCTCCTTCTCCATCTGAGGAGGACATTTATAGGGCACATACAGCTGTCCAAAGAGGAACAACTCCTTCAGCAGTGCACTAAACAAGAGCTTTGTGGAAGTTAAAGATAAGAAAATACTGCATCCTGGCTACAGGTCCAAGTCCAAGCTCTTACACTCACAGAGCCCATCCTTTGAGTCATCAGCACAGAGCTTACCAGTCCTTACCAGTAAGGGCATTCTCTCAGAATCTCAGGCTCTGATTCTAATCCTGAGTTAGGCTAGACAGCACACTTGCCACCCCCCACTTTGGCGTCAGGAGCTGATGTGCCAAATGTATATCAGATCCTTAAATGCTGGGATGATCTTTTCACATTCATTTTTGGATCTTTTTTTTTTTTTTTGAGACAGAGTCTCACTCTGTCCCCCAGGCTGGAGTGCAGTGGCATAATCTTGGCTCACTGCAACCTCTGCCTCCCAAGTTCAAGCAGTTCTCTGCCTCAGCCTCCCGAGTAGCTGGGATTACAGGCACCTACCACCACGCCCGGCTAATTTTTTGTATTTTTAGTAGAGATGGGGTTTCACCACCCTGGCCAGGCTGGTCTTGAACTCCTGACCTCAAGTGATCCACCCTCCTTGGCCTCCCGAAGTGCTGGGATTAGAGGCGTGAGCCACCGCGCCCAGCCTGGATCTTTATCTTCTATTATTTTGAGAGGATGGAAAAGCAAGGTACAAATGCACTTTATAGCACTCTGTCAGGCACTCTGAAAAAAAAATGTGAACTCTCAGGCCAGGCGCAGTGGCTCACGTCTGTAATCCCAGCACTTTGGGAGGCCTAAAGGGGCGGTTCACTTGAGCCCAGGAGTTCGAGACCAGCCTGGGCAGCATAGCAAGACCCCATCTCTATAAAAAAAGAAAAAAGTTTTCTAAATAAAAATTATAAAGTAACTTAAGAGTATAATTTGATTGTTTGTAAGCCAGGTGTGGTGGTTCACACTTGTAATCCCAGCACTTTAGGAGGCCGAGGCAGCTGGATCACCTGAAGTCAGGAGTTCAAGGCAGGCCAGGCCAATATGGTGAAACCCCATCTCTACTAAAAATACAAAAATCAGCCGAGTGTGGTGGCGCACACCTGTAATTCCAGCTACTTGGGAGGCTGAGGCAGGAGAATCACTTGAATCTAGGAGGCAGAGACTGCAGTGAGCCAAGATCTTGCCACTGCACTCCAGCCTAGGTGACAAAGTGAGACTCGGTCTCAAAAAATAAATAGGCGGGGTGCAGTGGCTCATACCTGTAATCCTAGCACTTTGGGAGGCTGAGGCGGTCGGATCACCTGAGGTCAGGAGTTCAAGACCAGCCTGACCAACATGGAGAAACCCCGTCTCTACTAAAAATACAAAATTAGCCAGACGTGGTAGGTCACGCTTGTAATCCCGGCTACTCAGGAGGTGAGGCAGGAGAAGCACTTGAACCCAGGAGGCGGAGGTTGCAGTGAGCCAAGATCATGCCATTGCACTCCGGCCTGGGCAACAAGAGTGAAACTCCATCTCAAAAAATAAATAAATAATTAATTAATAAAAAATAAAAAATAATAACTGGATTGTTTGTAAAACAAAGGATAAATGCTTGATATGATGATACCCCATTTAACTGATATGATTATTATGAATTGTATACCTGTATCAAAATATCTCATGTATCTCATAAATATATACACCTACTATGTACCCACAAAAATTTTAAAACACAAAATAAAATGAACCAAGGACTTTAGCAGATGCATCACTAAAGAAGATTTAGGCTCTATCACCTGCCACCACTGCCCGGGCCCAAGTGGTTCACTGAGCTGTGAAGACAGATTCCAGACTCTGGGAACTCACGCCTCCAATCCCAGACGCTGTGTCCAGCAAAGGCTCCATGGTTCTGGCCTACAGTGGCAGCCTAGACACCTCCTGCATCTTCGTGTGGCTGAAGGAACAAGGCAATGACATCACTGCCTACCTGGGCAACGACATCACTGCCTACCTGGGCAACATCGGCCAGAAGGAAGACTTCAAGGAAGTCAGGCACTGAAGCCTGGGGCCAAAAAGGTGTTCATTGAGAGTTTGTGTCAGCAGAGAGTTTGTGGAGGAGTTCATCTGGCTGGCCATCCAGTCCAGTGCAGTCCAGTCCAGTACGCTGTATGAGGACCACCTCCTGGGCAGCTCTCTCCCCAGGCCCAGCATCGCCCGCAAACAAGTAGAAATCACCCAGCAGGAGGGTGCCAAGTGTGTGTCCCACGGCACCAAGGGAAAGGGCAATGATCAGGTCCAGTCCAGCTCACCTGCTACTCGCTGGCCCCCCAGATAAAGGTCATTGCTCCCTGGACAATATCCGAGTTCTACAATCGGTTCAAGGGCCCCAACAATCTGATGGAATATGCAAAGCCACACGGGATTCCCATCCCAGTCACTCCCAAGAACCCGTGGAGCATGCATGAGAACCTCATGCACATCAGCTATGTGGCTGGAATCCTGGAGAGCCCTAAGAACCAAGTGCCTCCAGGTCACTGCATGAAGACCCAGGACCCAGCCAAAGCCCCAACACCCCTGACATTCTCAAGATCGAGTTCACAAAAGGGGTCCTAGTGAAGGTGACCAACATCAAGGATGGCACCATCCACCAGACCTCCTTGGAGCTCTTCATGTACCTGAACGAAGTTGCGGGCAAGCACCGTGTTGGCTCTATTGACATCATGGAGAAACGCTTCATTGGAATGAAGTCCCCAGGTATCTACGAGACCCCAGCAGGCACCACCCTTTACCATGCTCATTTAGACATTGAGGCCTTCACCATGGACCAGGAAGTGTGCAAAATCAAACAAGGCCTGGACTTGAAATTGGCTGAGCTGGTGTACACCGGTTTCTGGCACAGCCCTGAATGTGAATGTGTTCGCCACTGCATCACCAAGTCCCAAGAGCGAGTCGAAGGGAAAGTGCAGGTGTCTATCCTCAAGGGCCAGGTGTACATCCTCCGCTAGGACTCCCCACTGTCTCTACAATGAGGAGCTGGTGAACATGAATGTGCAGGACGATTAGGAGCCAATCGATGCCACCGGGTTCATCAACATCAGTTCCCTCAGGCTGAAGGAATATCACTGTATCCAGAACAAGGTCACTGCCAAATAGACCCCTGTACAATGAGGAGCTGGGGCCTCCTAACTTTGCAGATCCCCCAGGTACAGGCACTAATTGTTGTAATAATTTCTAATTGTTACTTGTTCTCCCTGGCTGGTAGCGTAGTAAGGCTGCCAGGCTCCAGCCTTGTTCCCTGGTCCCCCCGAAGCCTGCAAAAGTGGTCAGCAAAGGGAAGGGTTGGGGGCGGCTGCAGTGGGGAGCTATAAAATGACAATTTTAAAAATATACATTTAAAAAAGAAGAAGATTTACAGGAAAATAAGCATATGAAAGATGCTTCACATCATATGTCATCAGGGAAATACAAATTAAAACAACAATGAGATATGCACCTATTACAATGACCAAAACCTGGAAGGCTGAAAACACCAAATACTGCCAAGGGTGTGGAGCAAGAGGACTCTCATTCACTGCTGGTGGAAATGCAGAATGGTACAGCCACTTTGGAAGACAGTTTGCAGTTTCCAACAAAACTAAACATATTCTTACCATACAATCCAGCTGTCATGCTCTTTGGTAGTTACACAAATGAACTGAAAACTTATGTCCACACAAGAACTTGGCTCACTGCAACCTCTGCCTCCCAGGTTCAAGCGATTCTCCTGCCTCAGACTCCCAAGTAGCATCACTATCTTGGCCGGGCTGGTCTTGAACTCCTGACCTATGGTGATCTGCCTGCCTTGGCCTCCCAAAGTGCTGGGATTACAGGTGTGAGCCACTAAGCCCTGCCAAGATGTCTTTCAGTAGATGAATAGATAAACAAACTCTAGTACATCTAGACAATGGAACATTACTTAGCTCTAACCAGAAATGAGCTATCAAGCATGAAAAGACTTGGAGGAAACTTAAATGCATATTACTAAGTGAAAAACACCATCTGAAAAGGCTACGTATTGTATGATTCCAACGATATGACATTGTGAGAAAGGCAAAACTATGGAGACAATAAAAAGGTTAGTGGTGGTCAGGTGTTGGGGATTAGGGGGAGGAAAAACAGGCACAGCACAGAGAATTTTTAGGGCAGTGAAAATAATCTGTATAATTCAGTAATGTTCAATAATTCAAGGCATGTCATGCATTTCTCCAATCCCACAGAATGTGCAACACCCTCATACGCAACTGTGAACTTTGGGTAATAACGGTGTGTCAGTGCAGGTCTGTCGATGGGAACTACTGTTCCACTATGGTAGGGGATGGTGACGATGAGCGAGGCTATGCATGTGTATGAGAAGGGAGTATATGGAAAATCTCTGTACCCTTCTCTCAATTTTGCTGTGAGTTTAAAAATGCTCTAGCCGAGCGTGGTGTCTCATACCTGTAATCCCAGCACTTTGGGAGGCCGAGGCTGGCGGATAACCTGAGGTAGGGAGTTTGAGACCAGCCTGACCAACATAGAGAAACCCTGTCTCTACTAAAAGTACAAAATTAGCCAAGCGTGGTGGTGCATGCCTGTAATCCCAGCTACTCAGGAGGCTGAGGCAGGGGAATCACTTGAACCCGAGAGGCAGAGGTTGCAGTGAGCTGGGATCACGCCATTGCACACCAGCCTGGGCAACAAGAGCAAAACTCCATCTTAGAAAAAAAAAAAAAAAAGTGCAAGGACATGATTAGAGAAAATTGAAACAGCACAAGTCACCAAATTCCTAAAGAAGTGATATCTGGTTCTATAGTTGCTTATCAGTGTGTTAATGTGTAGGTGTGGAGGCCTGGCTACACCCAACTCCTACCTGGGAACCAAACAATTCCTACCAACCAATTCCTCCTTTTAATTCCTAGTGTTGTTGCTTTTCTTTCCCACACCTTTTTTTACTCTCCCTCCCTCCTGGAGGAGGAGTTGAGACATCTGCAGATACACCTTCCTGGGAAGGTAACCAGCTAGGTCGTGGGAGTTTGAAGTCTAGCCCAAGCCCTCATCCTTATCTCATTGTCAATTGTCTTATAAGGAAACAGTCCAGGCACAACAACGTCTCCTCTTCCTCCAGGTCATGACTTATTTCCTTATAGACCTTTTCTAACCAGTCTTACCCTTAAAAAAGAAGCTGAAGAGCAAACCTCTGCCATTCTTGATGTGAGATGGGGAAGATTTGGAGGTACTGAGCTGTGGATTTTCCATTAATATGTAGCTGGGCACAGTGAGTGGCTCACGCCTGTAATGCCAGTACTTTGGGAGGCCGAGGTGAGTGGATCACCTGAGGTCAGGAGTTCGAGACCAGCCTGGCCAACATGGTGAAACCCCGTCTCTACTAAACACAAAAAACTAGCTGGGCGTGGTGGCTCATGCCTATAATCCCAGCTACTTGGGAGGCTGAGGCAGGAAAATCACTTGAACCCCAGAGGTGGAGGTTGCAGTGAGCCGAGATTGAGCCATTGTACTCCAGCCTGGGTGACAGAGTGAGACCCCATCTCAAAAAAAGAAAAAACAAAGTAATTATTCTCCTCATATAGTTGAGCATAAATTCAGCTAGCATGGACTTGGGGATCTGCTGACAGGCCTCCATAATATATGCACAATATGTCCATCCAGAATGCATAAATACGGAGTGCATACCTATAGAATTACCTGCCTAACACATCTTTTCTAAGAATGTATTTCCTCCCCACTCCCACTCTCACAACTCCCACTCGGGTACATTTTTACCATAGGAGTCACTTTACACATACCTTAGGGCCCTGTTCCCCGGTCATTGTTCATTCACCCACAGGTTAGCACTGGACTTAAGCTGGGCCACAGTCCTGCTTTGTGGCTCATAGCCTAGGGATGACGGGCAAGCTGAACTAATCTCTCTTCACTGGCTCCACATTTATTAATAGACATGAACTCACATGCTCCTGGCAAGCATGTCCTCCACTAAGAGAAGTAAGCCACTCTGAAATGAGAGAGTGAAGCCAACATTCAGAGGGGAACATGAGATGAGAAGAATCCTGACAACCTTCTAGTGTCTGGCTTTCAGCATTCAGAACCCAGCTGCATCTCTGCTCTTCCTGTGTCTTGATTATTCAATTATTCCTAGAATTCTATTTAAAAAAGAAAAAACAGATCAAAAGAAAATACTGGAATCGGTTGGGCGCTGTGGCTCATGCCTATAATCCCAGCACTTTGGGAGGCCAAGGCGGGCGGATCACCTAAGGTCAGTAGTTCCAGACCAGCCTGACCAACATGGAGAAACCCCATCTCTACTAAAAATACAAAATTAGCCGGGCGCGGTGGCTCAAACCTGTAATCCCAGCACTTTGGGAGGCTGAGGTGGGCGGATCACGAGGTCAGGAGATCGAGACCATCCTGGCTAACACGATGAAACCCCGTCTCTACTAAAAACACAAAAAATTAGCCGGGCGTGTTGGCGGGCGCCTGTATTCCCAGCTGCTCGGGAGGCTGAGGCAGGAGAATGGCGTGAACCCAGGAGGTGGAGGTTGCGGTGAGCCAAGATCGCGCCACTGCACTCCAGCCTGGGGGACAGAGAAAGACTCCGTCCCAAAAAAAAAAAATACAAAATTAGCCGGATATGGTGGCAGGCGCCTGTAATCCCAGCTACTAGGGAGGCTGAGGCAGGAGAATCGCTTGAATCCAGGAGGCGGAGGTTGCAGTGAGCCAAGATTGCGCCATTGCACTCCAGCCTGGGCAATAAGAGCAAAACTCCGTCTCAAAAAGAAAAAAAAAAGAAAATACTAGAATCCTTCCAATCAATTGCCTTTCTTGCATGAGGTAGTTTATGTTGGATTTCTAACATCTACAACAAAAATTTCCTAAAAATTATAGAATGTGATGCTCTTCAGTGCTCAGATTGTGTACTAATGAGACATCACCTGATTCATGGGAGAAGGAAGTGAGATAATGAATGCAAGATTGCTTTGCCATCTATACAACACGATTCATTGAGGACTCTTCTGAAGCCCTTACATTCAACTGACTGAAAATAAAAATTTCTGCTTAAAGACCAAAGGGTTTGCCATGCTTTATAATTTTCTTACTTTTTCATACTTTTTGTAATATCACTTTTTTTGAAATCTTGAGAGTTACCCAGTCTCCTTTAGATTAATAGAAACTTGACTACAGAATCAATGCATGTTATACAGGCACAAGAATACCATTTGTAGAATGGCCTACTGTGGCACTTTCCCACCCTTAATGCCTGGACTCTGAGGGATCTGTGAAGTGGGCAAGACATGCTAGGGCTATTTTTAGCATTTTAAAATCTCCAGCCAGGCGCAGTGGCTCACACCTGTAATCCCGGCACTTTGGGAGGCCGAGGTGGGTGGATCACAAGGTCCGTAGTTCAAGACCAGCCTGGCTGACATGGTGAAACCCCGTCTCTACTAAAAATACAAAAAATTAGCTGGGCGTGGTGGCAGTCACCTGTAATCCCAGCTACTCAGGAGGCTGAGACAGAGAATTGCTTGAACCCGGGAGGCGGAGGTTGCAGTGAGCCGAGATTGCGCCATTGCACTCCAGCCTGGGCAACAAAGCGAGACTCCGTCTCAAAAACAAACAAACAAAAAAACTCTAACGACAATTGTACTTGCACCATATATCTATTTACACAAGTTAACCGTAACATCATATTTCTTTGCTTTGTGCTAAAATTAGATCAATTCAGTCTGCCAGCTGACTAGCTCATGTTGCCTAAGTTCTAATTGGCTATTGATGATACCCCTGGCATTGCTCTGGTGAAACCTGTGGATCGGACTGTTATCAGGTGTAATATCCAAACAATACCCATAGTAGAATAGACCTGCAGGGGAGCACAGGGGTGAAGAGCTGAAATTAAGGAACCTGTGGCAGTGAATATTGCCTATACATTGCTATGTTTACATATCACTGTGAATGAGATAAATATGTTTCTATTTGCTAGGAAAAGATGTTCAAAACATGAGATAAAAGGGGAGAACAGGCTGGGTGCAGTGGCTCACGCCTGTAATCCCAGCACTTTGGGAGGCCGAGGTGGGCCAGATCACGAGGTCAGGAATTCGAGACCAACCTGACCAACATGGTGAAACCCCGTCTCTATTAAAAATACAAAAATTAGCCAGGCGTGGTGGCGTGCACCTGTAATCCCAGCTACTGGGGAGGCTGAGGCAGGAGAATTGCTTGAACCCAGGAGGTGGAGGTTGCAGTGAGCCGAGACCACACCCTGCATTCCAGAGCAAGACTTCATCTCAAAAAAAAAAAAAAAAAAAAAAAAGAAAGAAAGGTTGTGGGGGAAAACAACAAAAAGGGCCTTGGGTGAGGAATGGTAACTTCTGGTCTATGATACTGTCTAGGATGGCGGCTCCCTTGGCGTGTTCCCTAGAATACTGATTCTGGGGTATTACAATAGACTTATAAAAAGAAGAGTTATATGTTTTTTAAAGGGATACACTCACTATACTTGGGCAACACTGAGCCAAACAAATTTGTTTGTTTTGTTGTATGATTTCTCAGAGCCTTTAACACCTTTGTACTTTGCGAATCTCCAAGAGGAAGTTAAAGTGTCTCCCAGACTTATCTGACCATAGAACCCTTCTTGTTTGAGGCATTTAATGAAAGTATTCCATGAAATAGACCTTGGGAAAAGCTGGTCTAAAAAAACGCTCATTGAGTGCTTCCTATTTTTAGGACCTGGCTCACACAGACATTGTCAAACAGAGCTGGCTCTGTCAGTTGGCAGAGTCACTTCACCTACCACCTAAAGGGCTCTTCCACCTCCCATCAAACCGCTTTCATTTCTGTCATTAAAATGTCATGTTGGCCAGGTGTGGTGGCTCACGCCTGTAATCCCAGCGCTCTGGTAGGCCTACGAGAGTGGATCACCTGAGGTCAGGAGTTCGAGACCAGCCTGGCCAACATGGTGAAACCCCATCTCTACTAAAAATACAAAAATTAGCCAGGCACGGTGGTGTGCCTGTAATCCCAGCTACCCGGGAGGCTGAGGTGGGAGAATTTTTTGAACCTGGGAGGCAGAGGCTGCAGTGAGCTGAGATTACACCATTGCACTCCAGCCTAGCCAACAGAGTGAGACATCGTCTCAGAAATAAATAAATAAATAAATAAAGTGCCACATCTTTGGTTTTCTGCTAATACTTTTGCTAATCTAGTGCCCAACATAGGTGCTTCTCAGAAGATGAGTCAAATTTCCTCAATCATTTCCTGGGGAATCTAATAGCAGAACAGGGTGAATTAATAACCCTGAGTGAACTAAGTCTGTAGCAGCCAAACACTCAACATTTCCAAGTCTTCAGTTGGATTCCAACATTCTACACCATAATATATCCGTTTGCTTTAATATACACTGTTTGTTGTTGCTGTTTTGAGATGGAGTCTCACTCTGTCACCCAGGCTGGAGCGTAGTGGTGTGATCTTGGCTCACTGCAACCTCCACCTCCTGGGCTCAAGCGATTCTCCTGCCTCAGCCTTCCAAGTAGCTGGGATTACAGGCACCCACCACCACGCCTGGCTGATTTTTGTATTTTTATATAAAACGTGGTTTCACCATGTTGGTCAGGCTGGTCTCGAACTCCTGACCTCAGGTGATCCATCCGCCTTGGCCTCCCAAAGTGCTGAGATTACAGGCGTGAGCCATGGCGCCTGGCCAATATGCACTGTTTTAAATGATTTGGCAGCAAATAGGGTAGGTACTGTGATAATATGCACCAAGTCATAGCCCGTGGCTGTAGGTAACCCTGTGACACATTGTCCGGCTGGTTGAGAGACAGGCCTTGGGGAGGGCACGTGGGCGAGACCTCAAGGAGGAAATCAGAGTCCCCGTGAGAGGAGAAAGATACTGGAAGGGGTGGTAGGTGAGTACCAAGGCATTAGTACAAAGCGGGAAGATGGCCAGGTGTGGTGGCTTATGCCTGTAATCCCACCACTTTGAGAGGCCGAGCTGGATGGACACTAGGTCAGGAGTTCAAGACCAACCTGGCCAAGATGGTGAAACCCCGTCTCTACTAAAAATACAAAATTTAGCCAGGCATGGTAGCAGGCGACTGTAATCCCAGCTACTCGGGATGCTGAGGCAGAAAACTGCTTGAACCCAGGAGGTAGAGGTTGCAATGAGCCGAGATTGCACCACTGCACTTCAGCCTGGGCAACAGAGCAAGACTCCGTCTCAAAAAAAAAAAAAGCCAGAAGATGCATCATTAATTGTGTACAGCCTCGTTCAAGTGGGAAGTGGCACTGCCACAGCCAGTACTTGAAGCGGTGGCCGGTCCTTCCTCAGCAGGCTCTATTTCCCTTTCCTCCTTCCGATAAGGAAAGCCGCTCCGTGCCCACAGTAACCTTTTTCAATGCTTCCTCTTTCCTTTTCTATTCCTTAACCTCATTTTTGTTATCCCTTCCACCCATTTTATTTATTTTCTCTTCTACTCTCCTCCAATCCACGTAAGATTTACCATTGTCTAGGGGTGGCGGGATGGGCAGATAAGGGTGACCAGGATCAAAGATTTGCCATCTCTTTGTGATGAAGGAAACAATTTCAGTTTCTTTAATTTCATGCCATAAGATCTAAACGGCTATGAACACAGTGGTGAAGGGCAGGGGGAATAACATTCGGCCACCTTTTCTTCCACTCTGTAATTACTGGTATTGATGCCAGTGTTGGAAGTAGCTTTTGACATTGTCAAGTTCTAGTGGTTTCCAACCTTTTGAAATTGAGGAACACTGTCAAATCAACATATTTAGTTTTTGTTTGCTTTTTTTTTTTTTTTTTTGAGACAGAGTCTCGCTGGGTGGAGTGCAGTGGCACAGTCTTGGCAAATCTTGGCTCACCGCAACCTCTGCCTCCCAGGTTCAAGCGATTCTCCTGCCTCAGCCTCCCAAGTAGCTGGGATTACAGGCTCATGCCACCACGCCCAGCTAATTTTTGTATTTTTAGTAGAGATGGGGTTTCACCATATTGACCTGACCTCATGATCTGCCCTTCTCAGGCCTGACCTCATGATCTGCCCTTCTTTTTTTTTTTTAGTGTATACATGTAACCATTATATTAAATATCCAGGACCCATGAAACACAGCAGAAAAAATCTTCATCTATGTCTCCCTTCTGTCCCTGCATGCCCATTCTCTGAGGCTGCTGTGTGTCTTTGGTTGGAATTTAGTGCCAGTCTTTTCTGGTCCCTTTTAGATCTAAAGAAGAAAAAAGGACGGCTGGCCGCGGTAGCTCACGCCTATAATCCCAGCACTTTAGGAGGCCAAGGTGGGTGGATCACCTGAGGTCAGGAGTTCGAGACCAACCTGACCAACATGGAGAAACCCCGTTATCTACTAAAAATACAAAAATCAGCTGGGAAGGCCGGGCGTGGTGGCTCACGCTTGTAATCCCAGCACTTTGGGAGGCCGAGGCGGGCGGATCACGAGGTCAGGAGATCGAGACCACAGTGAAACCCCGTCTCTACTAAAAAATACAAAAAAATTAGCCGGGCGTGGTGGCGGGCGCCTGTAGTCCCAGCTACTCGGAGAGGTTGAGGCAGGAGAATGGCGTGAACCCGGGAGGCGGAGCTTGCAGTGAGCCGAGATTGCGCCACTGCACTCCAGCCTGGGCGACAGAGCAAGACTCCGTCTCAAAAAAAAAAAAAAATCAGCTGGGTGTGGTGGCGTGTGCATGTAATCCCAGCTACTTGGGAGGCTGAGGCAGGAGAATCGCTTGCACCCAGGATGCAGAGGTTGTGGTGAGCTAAGATCGTGCCATTGCAGTCCAGCCTGGGCAACAAGAGCAAAACTCCATCTCAAAAAAAAAGAAAAAGGAAAAAGGAAAGTCCTTTGCCCACTGTATTCCCTCAGTTTCAGTTCAGTTATTAATCCAATGAGTCCATTGGAATGAAAACTCTCAGCTTTCAAAATTTATGCTTCTCTGCTCCCCAGTTAGCACTGCCTCAGGCTAAGTTCCAGCAATGAGAAAGGGAAAGGAGTTTTGGGTTGCTTTATTCTTATTCTTTATTATTTTATTATTATTTTTTGATACAGGGCCTTGCTGTCACCCAGGCCAGAGTGCAGTGGTGTGACTTTAGCTCACTGCAACCTCTGCCTCCCAAGCTCAAGCCAACTTCCCACCTCAGCATCCTACAGGCTACGCCACCACACCCAGCTAAGTTTTGCATTTTTTGTAGAGATGGGGTTTTGCCATGTTGCCCAGGCTGGTCTCAAACTCCTGGACTCAAGCCATCCACCCACCTTGGCCTCCCGAAGTGCTGGGATTACTAGCATGAGCCACTGCACCTGGCCTAGAGTGTGTCTTTGGTACATGCCAGAAACTGTCTCCTCCTGGTTTACAAACTGATGTCCCCAATAAACCCCTCCTTTCTACTATTTAGCCGTCAGGATGGTCTTTTGGAAGGTAACTCTTTCTCTCAAGCGTTTTTGGGAGACTCTCACTTCTATGACTTTCACTTTCGTAAGTGGATGTCTGCAAGATGGGGACTGACTCTTCCATCAGTCCCTACCTCCGACTTTTCTCAAACTCCTGACTTTGATTTTTTTTGAGACAGAGTTTCACTCTTGTCGCCCAGGCTGGAGTGCTGTGTGGCACAATCTCAGGTCACTGCAACCTCCACCTCCCGGGTTCAAGCGATTCTCCAGCCTTGCCTCCTGAGTAGCTGGGATTACAGGCATGCACCACCACACCTGGCTAATTTTGTATTTTTAGTAGAGACAGGGTCTCACCACGTTGGCCAAGCTGGTCTTGAACTCCTGACCTCAGGTGATCCACCTGCCTTAGCCTCCCAAAGTGCTGGGATTTTTTTTTTGGAGTTTCGCTCTTGTTGCCCAGGCTGGAGTGCAATGGCGTGATCTCAGCTCACCGCAACCTCTGCCTCCCAGGTTCAAGCGATTCTCCTGCCTCAGCCTCCCGAGTAGCTGGGATTACAGGCATGTGCCACCATGCCCGGCTAATTTTTTATTTTTAGTAGAGACGGGGTTTCTCCATGTTGGTCAGGCTGGTCTCAAACTCCCGACCTCAGGTGATCTGCCTGCCTTGGCCTCCCAAAGTGCTGGGATTACAGGCATGAGCCACGCGCCCAGCCGTTAGTGCTGGGATTACAGGTGTGAGCCACCATGCCCGGCTCCTCCAGCCTTGCTCTACTGAGGTCTCCTTGCTCTCCTAGGTAGCTCTGAGGTAGAATCTAAGGCAACCCCCCAGGCTAGCTCTTTCTCTTTCTTAGTTTGTATCTGGTCCACAGAAACATGCCCCTTTGGCCTTTCATACAAAGGCAGTACAGTTACTTCCTCAATTACAGTCCTCCAGGCCACGTCTGCAGCCTCCTGCTCCAGATCTCGTAAGACGGAGTCAGTCAGATACTGGTCCACTCATTCCCCTCACATGCGCAGGGGACACAAATCAAGTACTGTAAGTGGTCAGGAGAAGCCCTTTTCACTGGTCATAGGGTAAGAAAAAGCACCCCCTTTCCCTGCTTCTAGGGTAAAGGGTACTAACGGCATACTGACAACGCTCTGTAAAGATCTAAACATCTTCCCATTTCCAACTCCAGTCTTGTTTTATTCCAAAGTGGGTGATGATTGCAAAACTAATTTTCAGGCCAGGCACAGTGGCTCACGCCTGTAATCCCAGCACTTTGGGAGGCCGAGGCGGGCAGATCACCTGAAGTCAGGAGTTCGAGACCAGTCTGACCAACATGGTGAATCCCTATATCTACTAAAAAAATACAAAAATTAGCTAGCTGGGCGTGGTGCCACATGCCTGTAACCCGAACTACTCAGGAGATGAACACACAAGAATCATTTGAATTCGGGAGGCAGAGGTTGCAGTGAATGGAGAGCATGCCACTGCACTCCAGCCTGGGCGATAGAGTAAGACTTTGTCTCAAAAAAAAAATAAAAATAAAAAATAAGTAGTTTTCAACATCTTTTTACTGGTTCTGCCTAATAGGTTTCTCCTACAATATGTTTTGAGTTCATATTTGTAACATTTGAACTAAGGTAATATTTAGATGAACTCTAAATATTTAGGAATTTGAAAATATTGAAAATCAAAAATAAGAGTTAAAAATGATTCTTGCCAGGCATGGTGGCTCACGCCTATAATCCTAGCATTTTGGGAAGCCGAGACAGGAGGATCACTTAAGACCAGGAGTTTGAGACCAGCCTGGGCAACAAAACATGACCCTGTTTCTACAAAAAAGAAATTTTAAATTAGCTGGGCATGGTGGCACAAGCCTGTAGTCCCAGCTACTCTGGAGACTGAGGCAGGAGGACTCCTTGAGCCCAGAAATTTGAGGTTACAGTGAGCTGATCACATCACTGCCCTTTAGCATGGGGGACAGAGAGAAACCCTATCTCAAAAAAAAAAAAAAAAAAAGATTGCTGGGGTCAAAGGTCAGCCTCCACCTCCATGAAATCAGTCAGGCATTTGCAGAATCTTTGAAATACCTGCATGGAGTCATCCCTGTTGACAAACACTAACCTTGTTCAGGCTGTTGCTATTTGAGATGAGTAACCTGAGGCCTAGATGAGTTCAGAGATTTACTGAGGATCACATAGTGATAGGCAGCAAAATAATGACCAAATCACGGTGCCTGGATGCCTATTCCTATAAATTTATTGCCACTTGTGGCCAGATCCCATGACTCTTAGAGAGATGTATGTACATCCTGGGCAGGCCCTGTGGCTCTACAGTCAGAAACCTGGCTTCAAATCCTAGCTCCTTCATGTACCCCTTGAGTGATCCTGGGCAAATCTCTTATCTTCTCTAAGTCTTGGCTTTCTGTCTGTAAAATGACATTGATACTGGTATAAAGAACAAAATGGGTAATTTATAGGAAAGTACTTTTAAAACTGCTAGGCATTAGGTGAATGCTATAGTTGTCATTATGATTACGGTATTGGGGGTGGAAATAACCACGGTTTGTTCAGGATAACCTTAGTCTTAGAATTATTATGGGACTTATTATAAGATCGCTAATTTATAATGGCGTTTAGTCATAAGAATACATAATCTAGGCCAGGCACGGTGACTCACACCTGTAATCCCAGCAATTTGGGAGGCCAAGGCAGGTGGATCACCTGAGGTTGGGAGTTGGAGACTAGTCTGATCAACATGGTGAAACCTCGTTTCTACTAAAAATACAAAAATTAGCTGGGCATGGTGGCTGACGCCTGTAATCCCAGCTACTCAAGAGATTGAGGCAGGAGAATCACTTGAACCTCGGAGGCAGAGGTTGTGGGAGTCGAGATCACAACACTGTACTCCAGCCTGGGTGACAGAGCAAAACTCCGTCTCAAAAAAAAAAAAAAAAGAAAAAGAAAAAGAAAACCCAGAAATACATAATCTAAATAAGTTCCAAAAGTTAGTTTTCCATATAACCTTTATGCAACTGTAAGTCTATACAACCCTGCCTATTAAAAAAGAATTTTAGGCAGGGTGCAGTGGTTCATGCCTGTAATCCCAACACTTTGGGAGGCCAAGGAGGGCAGATCACAAGGTCAGGAGTTTGAGACTAGCCTGGCCAATATGGTGAAACCCTGTCTCTACTAAAAATATAAAAAAATTAGCCTGGCGTGGTGGCACATGCCTGTAATCACAGCTACTTGGGAGGCTGAGGCCGGAAAATCGCTTGAACCCAGGAGGTAGAGGTTGCAGTGAGCTGAGATTGTGCCACAGCACTCCAGCCTGGGCGACAGAGCGAGACTCTGTCTCAAAAATTAAATAAATAAATAAATAATTTTAAAGAGTAGAAAGCATGTGTTACACTAATGTTATGATGTTAAAGAACAGTAAATATACCTTTTGTGTATATTCAAAAGCTGAGTGAAACAGCTAGACAAATAAACAAATTGAGATTACAAGACATCATGAAAAAAGGCACATCTGTCACCACCGGCCTGGGCAAAACAGTATCCAAAGCAAGAAGACATTTGCCTGCCACCAGGCTGTGGAAGAGGACACAGTCTTTCTCTGAGGAATCTCTGTAACAGGCCACAAGGCACCCACTTCAAAGTCACATGGTGCCTGAAAGTCTTTCTGTCAGGCAGAGGAAAAATGCACACCAGGTGGCTCCCCCAACAGGAGTTCCTGGAACTAATCAATGTCAAAGGCACGGAGAAAGTCAGGGCAGGTCAAGGAGCGTCTTACTGAGGCTCAGAGGGAAGGCCGCTGGCAGAGGCTTCTTCCCCGAGCAGGAAACCACGCCCTTTATCCCTGCTTGATCTCTTTGGATTGCAAAATATATGCAATGCTCTTGTCTGACCTAAGAGCCCTTCAGAAAGAGGGAAGGGTGGGAGGGAGGAGGAGCACTCACCGGGGGGAAAAACTTTAATCTTCTTTGTTACCATTTTCTGAGAGAAGTGAGAGAGATCAAAGGCAAGGGTTTCACTTAGACTGGAAAGCTGTAGTTACCATCCACTTTCAGCCTTCTATAGGGGAGTACATGGCCAATCTTAAATTTGTTTTTATTTATGTTCAGTAAAAGCAAGAGGAGCAAGTTTGAAATTAACTATAAGCACTGACCTAAATGATCCGCATGTGGGAGATGAATGCCTTGTGCAGCATGATGCAATATTATACAGGTAAAGCAAAGGGTGTGGTGACCAACAGGCAGCCCAGATCCCTTTATCTCTGCTGCTTAAAGCTACTTCATCTTGCATATTTTCTCAACATAATCATACATGTGTATGCTAAATCATTTGTGTTGGCTACTACAATGTAAAAAGAACATGTTCAAAGGAGGCACAATAATTTTATTTTTTACTTAAGTCTTTTCCTGACTGGGTGCAGTGGCTCACGCCTGTAATCCCAGCACTTTGGGAGGCTGAGGCGGGTGGATCACTTGAGGTCAGGAGTTCGAGACCAGCCTGGCCAACATGGTGAAACTCCGTCTTTACCAAAAATACAAAAATTAGCTGGGTGTGGTGGTGCGCGTCAGTAATCCCAGCTACTCGGGAGGCTGAGGCAGGAAAATCGCTTGAACCCGGGAGGCAGACGTTGCAGTGAGCCAAGATTGCGCCACTGCACTCCAGCCTGAGCAACAGAGCAAGACTCCCTCTCAAAAAAAAAAAAAAAAAAAGCCAGTGCAGTGGCTCATGCCTGTAATCCCAGCACTTTGGGAGGCCAAGGTAGGTGGATCACCTGAGGTCAGGAGTTGGAGACTAGCCTAAACAACATGTCGAATCCCATCTCTACTAAAAATACAAAATTAGCCAGGCGTGGTGGCAGGTGCCTGTAATCCCAGCTACTTGGGAGGCTGAGGCAAGAGAATCGCTTAAATCTGGGAGGCGGAGGTTGCAGTGAGCCCAGATCGCACCACTGCACTCCAGCCTGGGCAACAAGAGTGAGACTCGGTCTCAAAAAAAAAAAAAAAAAGACCTTCCCTTCAGTACTATGTTAGGGAGGCTCTGAGGACCATCTCTCTACTAGTCTACTAGTGTAGTTGTCCACAAGTCTAGTCATTCTACTCTGAAAGGCTAAACTGGGCTTAGCCCAGGTACCGTGCAGTTCATTCAGTGCATTTGGGAGAGTCCTGAGCATCCAGGCAGGACATGATGAGTGCAATTGAATGAGAATGGGGAGAGCAATGAACATTCTGGAAAGTTGCCTTGAGATCAAATCAGTGTTCAGTCAGCATCCATTTGCCAAGCTGGGGGTGAACTCTGGATATCCTCTGGATTCATCAGACTTCACTGAGACATTATCTTCCCTCTGTGACTATGAGCCCCTCCACTGGAGATGTATGCTCCCCCGGGGAAGGAACCTGGCTCCTGGAACATAGTACTGGCTCAATAGATATTGAACTGCTTGATCATCAAATCCTAAATGTATTTTTTGTCTAACTATTTTCCCTTAACTTACTTCTTATCTCCCCCAGGGACTACTGCTATATAGTCAGGAATGAGTGAATGAATGAATACATGGATATGTTAATAAACATATTATTTATTGTCTGATTATACATAAAAGCATTTGTATAGTTTGTGAATGTAATAGTGTTTTCTTCCTAATGTTGTTTGCTTGAATATGGTGCCGTTATTCATTATGATAAATGTATCTTTACATTTTTAAGACTTCGTGCTATTTACAAAATGCTTTCACATACATTATCTTATTTAATCTTCACAGCAGTGCTGCAAATTAGATATTATTGTCTCCCAGTTTACATAAGATAGGTGATTTGTCCAAAGTATGCAATAAGCACAGAGCTGGACTTGAACCCAAGTTTTGCCACACAGGCCTATAGCAGTCCTTTTACCTAGATTGAAAGGTGAGTAAGCAGGCAAAGGTTATATTCATTTGTAAACAGATGCTTGTTTCTAAAGATATAGCATAGCATGCACTGCCCACATAGGGGAAGTGCCATCTCTAAACTCCTGGCAGGCTCTCCCACCAGGCACCTGGCTTGTCGCTGGCTACACCTGCTTTTGAATGCACAGCTGGTCTTATGCCAAGTCACTCAGCAGAACTTACATTTGGCTATAGATACTTGATACCAAAACAATCAGTGAAAAGGAAGAAAATTCAAGCAATTAACCAGTTATTATTTTGTCTACACAATGACAAACAACCTTTGGGGTTGATTTAAGTTAAGCTGCTATATTCATGGAAATACCACAATTATTTCTTCTCCACTTGAATGTCAGCCCACAACAAGGATGCCAGCAGGCTTGAACAGCAGGAGTCAATATTTAAAACTAGATCTCAAAATGTAGCCTGCGTCCTAAGGCTCCTCTTGGTGCTCTTTTTCCGTGCTAATGATCTCTGTTGTTGGCATTGCTGCTGAAGACATACTTAGTATCCTAGAGCTGTAAGGACCTTTGAAATCATTTAGTGCAGTAGTTTTCTAATTTCAAAAAAGTGGTACTGACATAGAAGCCCAATCAACAAGGCAAATCCAAGCAGATTTGCTTTGGCTGAAGAGGAGATTGTGAGAAGCCTGAGGGAGCCTGCTACAGTTTGGATGTTTGTCCCCTCCAATGATCATGTTGAAATCTTATTCCCAATTTTGGATGTGGGGCCTAATGGGAGGTGTTTAGGTCATGGGGGTAGATCTCTCATTAATAGGTTGATGCCCTTTCTCGGGTGGAGTGTGAGATAAATGGTGTGTTCTTATTGTGTTCCTATGAGAGCTGGTTGTTAAAAAGAACCTGGCACCTCCCCCCTCTGTCTTGTTTCCTCTCTCACCATCTGACCTCTGCACACACTGTTTCCCCTTAGCCTTTGGTCACAAGTAGAAGCAGCCTGAGGCCCTCACCAGAAGCAGACACTGGCACCACGCTTCTTATATAGTCTGCAGAACTGTGAGCCAAATAAACCTCTTCTTTACCTATTACCAGTCTCAGTTATTCCTTTCTTTTTAATTTTTATTTTTTTGGAGATGGAGTCTCACTCCGTTGCCCAGGCTGGAGTGCAGTGGTGTGATCTTGGCTCACTGAAACCTCCGCCTCTCGGGTTCAAGCAATTCTGCTGCCTCAGCCTCTGGAGTAGCTGGGATTACAGGCGTCCGCCACACCCAGCTAATTTTTGTATTTTTAGTAGAGACAGGGTTTCATCATGTTGGCCAGGCTGGTATCAAACTCCTGACCTCAGGTGATCCGCCCGCCTCAGCCTCCCAAAGTGCTGGGATTACAGGCATGAGCCACCACACTCGGCAGTACACCTGCTCTCTGCATACAGAACCACCCCAGCAGTAACGTGACCGCCACTGCTTAGAGAACATATTTACCAAATGTCCCTGGTCAAAAAAGTGCACAGGAACCCTTGTTAAAGATGCTGATCCTTTTTTTTTTTTTTTTTTTTTTTTGAGACGGAGTTTTGCTTTTGTTGCCCAGGCTGGAGTGCAATGGTGCGATCTCGGCTCACTGCAACCTCTGCCTCTTGGGTTCAAGCAATTCTTCTGCCTCAGCCTCCCAAGTAGCTGGGATTACAGGCACCCGCTACCATGACCAGCTAATTTTGTATTTTTAGTAGAGACAAGGTTTCTCCACATTGGACAGGCTGGTTTCCAACTCCCGACCTCAGGTGATCCGCCCACCTAGGCCTCCCAAAGCGCTGAGATTACAGACGTGAGCCACCTCGCCCAGCCTAAAGATGCTGATTCTTAGATTCCCTTCTTTGCAGTTCTGATTCAAATGGCTTGGGATGAAACCCAGGTAATGCTTTTGACCAGTGAAGTTTGGGAAACACTTGCTGGATGGAATGGGCTAACGATGTTCTTTTACAGGGAAAGTAAAGAGTATAACCAGGTGGGCCATTCATCACCTGTAAAGCCAGAGATCTTTATTTATTTATTTATTGGTTTTAAAGCCAGAGAAGATCTAAGTTTCCTCTCTTCATAATGCAGAAATGTCTGGTATAAAGGGGAAAAAAAAAATCCATTCCTTTTTCAGCCCACAAGTTTGTAAAGGTGTGTCACTCTGTAAAGTCGTGCTTGACTTGCTTCAGTAGGAATGTGGCTTTAAGATGTTGATCTCTGCTCTCTCACTGACCACCAGGTTCCTGACCGTCCACTTCTGCTCAGGCACCCAAGCTACTTGCTCTTTTCTGAAAGGGTCTGCTCCAAGTCCTTGATTCCTTCTCAAATTGTAAGTGTACTTTATCCAACACCGCATTTTCCTAGCCTCCCAACGCAGCCTGGACTCAAGGATCAGCTACATTCATAGTTCACTCACTTACCCACTCTAAACTTACCCTCGTGGCTTGTTTACCTGCTTCCCTGGAAGCATCCCAAACTTCTAGTCTGCTGGGATCACCCTTTCCTTTGATATTTACATAAAACAGCTTGAGTTCCCTTCCCCCTTACAAATGAGGTTTGCACCCACCCCTCCACCAACACACACACTTTGTTATAGGAAAGGTAAGTAATTAAATATTTATCTTTGAAAACACAAGGCTCATTTCCTTCCTAGAGACCATCTGGCTATCACCTGCCTCCTCACTGACCTTGACTCCAAGTCAACTCTGCCTTGGTTTCTGGTTGCCTTTTTGCTTGTCGTGGAAAAATAGAACCACACTTTTCTTTGGAATAATGCTGTTGTTGGTGATGACAGCATCAAAAGATGGAGTCACAAGGAACACCAGGCCTCTCAACATCACCTCATCTGCTAGTTCCCTACATATTAGTAACACAAGACTACTTTATGAACAGATTGTACTGAAGATTGGAGGACAATTAGTGGGAATATAGCTATATGCTGAATTTGATTGTTTCCAGAGTCC
>NW_026652288.1:86914950-86952353 GCF_009828535.3 Hylobates moloch | reverse complement strand
ATCAGGTAATCTGCTGGCTTGAAACTCACAGGCAGAAAACTTACATCCAACAAGGATAAAAGAGGCTTTACAAATACATAGAGGAAATGGAGGGCCCAGGTCATGAAAGCTAGTCGCTATGGACTCAGTGAATGTACCTCCCTCCCTCGATCGTCTCTAATAATGCTAAGGTCCTCGAGTGAATGAAAGTGAAACAATCTTATCATACCAACAAAAACACAGGGAGGCAGGAATTTAATTTCAAGCCATCATTCTTCACCCTCACTAGGAAGAATAAATCACCATTTGACAACCCTATACTAACTTCATCCAAAGAACAGATATTAACTCTATTTTCTGATTTGCTTAAATAACAAACAATAGTAAACTCATAGAGCATTTGCTATATACCATACAACATTCTACATGATTTTCCCATATTAACTCAGAAGTTTGAGTTAAGGTAGGTATCATTATTTTTCTCATTTTACAGATAAGGAAACAAAAGCACAAATATATTTTCCATGCTTGTGAGTAAATATATTTTGGTTAGCATAAAAAATGCCATCTTCTAGAGATTCTTTGTTGATGGTGTGCTGAATGATAGTTGTTGATGAAGTGTGTTCCCTCATCAGTTTTCTCCCACCTAAAATTGTACTCCTCTGAAACTAACCTGCTTCTTTAGTGGGCAAAACTATCTGGGCCGGGCATGGTGGCTCAAGCCTGTAATCCCAGCACTTTGGGAGGCTGAGGCCGGTGGATCACCTGAGGTCAGGAGTTCAAGACCAGCCTGACCAACATGGAGAAACCCTGTCTCTACTAAAAATACAAAATTAGCCGGGCATGGTAGCTCACGCCTGTAATCCCAGCTACTCGGGAGGCTGACGCAGGAGAATCACTTGAACCCAGAATGCAGAGGTTGCGGTGAGCCAAGATCATGCCATTCCACTCCAGCCTGGGCGACAAGAGCAAAACTTCGTCACAAAAAAATAATAATAATAGTACAAAAAATTAGCCAGGCGTGGTGGCCGGCGCCTATAATTCCAGCTACTTGGGAGGCTGAGGCAGGAGAATTGCTTGAACCCAGGAGGCGGAGGTTGCAGTGAGCCAAGATCACGCCATTGCACTCCAGCCTGGGTGACAGAGCGAGACTCTATTTCCAAAACAAAACAAAACAAAAAAAAACAAAAAACTGAAGTACTAATATGAATCTTTGTTTTAGGAAAAATGAGTGTTTAAATACTTATCTTTCAAAATATGTACTTAATGCAAATCAATAGTTAACAAAGAACCCAAAAAAGGGTTCATTGGATTTTAACCATTTTAGGTATGAGAGAACTCTCCTAATGGAATTTATATGTACTCTCTGTTTAAATAATTTCAGAGATTTTTATAACTTTTTAGTGTCAAACTATTGTGTTGCATTGTCATATTGTTTTATGGTAGCTAAATCTACCACTGAAATGTTGAAATAGTTTCACTTGTCAATTCAAGGTTAAAGAGCCTGTATATCTTCTCTTTTTTAAGTAATATCGTTTTTTGTCTATGCTATATGTGGCCAAGATTTATAATTTTCTCTATGCTCACTTTCTTCTACTTTGAGATAGCAAAGTGATTAAAAACAAAACAAAACAAAAAAGATGTGGGTAGGGTGTGGGTGCTGTGGCTCACACCTGTAATTTCAACACTTTGGGGGGCTGAGGCAGGTAGATCACCTGAGGTCAGGAGTTCAAGACCAACCTGGCCAACATGGTGAAACCCCGTCTCTACTAAAAATGCAAAAATTAGCAGGGCGTGATGGCAGGTGCCTGTAACCCCAGCTACTCCGGAGGCTGAGGCGGAGGTTGCAGTGAGCTGACATCGCACCATTGCACTCCAGCCTGGGTGACAGAGTGAGACTCTGTCTCAAAACAAAACAAAACAAAAAGAAACAAAGATGTTAACTAAATTTCTTAGCAATCTCTCATGCCAGATAAAATGAAATGTAAGTGGATGCCATTGGGTGGGACTTTTAGGAAATCTCTTCAAAAGAAGTATACTGTCAGCTAACAAATATTTTCCATTGCCCTTTCTCTTCTGTCTTTGAGCGCGGACATGATGGCAGAGGTGGTGCAGGAAGCTTGTGCTCATCAGGCCATAAACATACTCTAAGGATGGCTGAGGGGAAGCAGAGAAGGAGCCTGGATTGGGAGACACCATGCCAGCCCTGAAATGCCTAGCTCCAGACATCACATAATAGGAAGAAAATATAAGTCTTAATTTTTTTTTTTTTTTTTTTTTTTGAGATGAAGTCTCACTCTTGTCCCCCAGGCTGGAGTGCAATGGCACAATCTTGGCTCACTGCAACCTCCGCCTGTCAGGTTCAAGCGATTCTCCTGCCTCAGCCTCCCGAGTAGCTGGGATTACAGGCATGTGCCACCATGCCCGGCTAATTTTTGTATTTTTAGCAGAGATGGGGTTTTACCATGTTGGCCAGGCTGGTCTTGAACTCCTGACCTCAGGTGATCCGCCTGCCTCGGCCTTCCAAAGTGCTGTGATTACAGGTGTGAGCCACCGCGTCCGGCCTAAAAGTCTTAATTTCTTTAAAATTCTGTTTTTCCTATCACAAGGACAAAAAACCAAACACCGCATGTTCTCACTCATATGTGGAAATTGAACAGTGAGAACACATGGACACAGGAAGGGGAACGTCACACACCAGGGCCTGTCATGGAGTGGGGGGAGGGGGGAGGGACAGCATTAGGAGATATACCTAATGTAAATAACCAGTTAATGGGTGCAGCACACCAACATGGCACATGTATACATATGTAACAAACCTGCACGTTGTGCACATGTACCCTAAAACTTAAAGAATAAAAAATAAAAAATAAAAATAAAATTGTTTTTCTGCCTTCTCTTACAGCCAAATGAAATTTCTAAATTGTAAGTGATTAGATAAATAGCAGCAGAGGCTATAAAGGTTTTCAACATCTTGAAGCTTAAAAATTGGGATAGGTCTACAAAGCATGGTTAAACATTCTGTTCTACAGCCACTAGGTATTTTCAAACAGTATCTGAAATTAAATCATCTGTTGGTGAATCAGATCAATTATTCAAAAATAAGATTCAGTTACCAAGAAAGGAAAAACACTAAATGCTACCATCCACTCTCCATTTATTTCAATAAAATTAATTTGGACATAGAAAAGGAGACATGCACTGATTTTTTTCTTTGAAAATGGACAATAAGTACATAAAGTATTTTGATTCTTTTTTAATGACGAATTCTTGTGCTCAGATACATGCATATAGGTAGTATTGCTCACTCAGGTGAATGGGTTTTAACTTAACAAAGGAAGCAGTAGAAACTGCTGGGTTGGTAAAAGTTAAGTTCCTTGCAATACAGGACTGCAGTCCTCATTTTCTGGCTGGCTGTTGCCCTCAAGTTCTTGAGATCACCCGCAGGTTCCAGCCATACGCCCGCCTTCGCTAACAACCTGGCAGTTGGCTTGTCTTCAAGCCAGCAGGAGTTCACTGATGCTTCACCTTCCTTTTTTTTGAGACAGAGTGTCCCACTGTCACCCAGGCTGGAGTGCAGTGGCACGATCTCTGCTCACTGCAACCTCTGCCTCCTGGGTTAAAGCGATTCTCCTGCCTCAGCCTCCCGAGTAGCTGGGATTACAGGTGCACACCACCACGCCCAGATAATTTTTGTATTT
The DNA here is from genome assembly GCF_009828535.3 of Hylobates moloch. Classification (NCBI taxonomy): domain Eukaryota; kingdom Metazoa; phylum Chordata; class Mammalia; order Primates; family Hylobatidae; genus Hylobates; species Hylobates moloch. The sequence continues at coordinate 86,948,673 of NW_026652288.1, read as the reverse complement.
TTAGTAGAGACAGGGTTTCACCACGTTGGCTAGGCTCGTCTCCAACTCCTGGCCTCGGGTGATCCACCCACCTTGGCCTCCCAAAGTGCTGGGATTACAGGCATGAGCCACCGCGCCCGGCCTGCCTTCTTTTAAAGAGCTCATTTGATTAAGCCAGGTCCTCCCAGGACCATCTCCCTTGCAATAAAGTCAAGGTGAACCAATTAGTAACCTCATCGTGGGAGTCTGTGGAATCACCAACAATGATCCCATCATAGTCACTGTTCCCACTCACACTCTAGAGAAGGGACTTTTACAGGACATGTGTATCAGGGGACAGAATCCTGCGGACGATCTCGAAATTCCTCCTACCCCAACAACCTAGAGCATTTTGTTGCTTGAAATTATCATGATTATGTTAAATTTACAGCCCTGAAGAGGGTGGCAATGCGCAGATTCTTACCTAATTATCAGGAAGTGTTATTATCAGCACCGCACTGTTGGGTCCGGAATTGGTGGGTTCTTGGTCTCACTGACTTCAAGAATGAAGCCGCGGACCCTCGCGGTGTTACAGCTCTTGAGGTGGCGCATCTGGAGTTTGTTCCTTCCGATGTTCGGATGTGCTCAGAGTTTCTTCTGGTGGGTTCGTGGTCTCGCTGGCTCAGGAGTGAAGCTGCAGACCTTCGCGGTGAGTGTTACAGCTCTTGAGGAGGCGCGTCTGTGGTTGTTTGTTCCTCCGGTGGGCTCGTGGTCTCGCTGGCTTCAGGAGTGAAGCTGCAGACCTTCGCCATGAGTGTTACAGCTCGTGAAAGCAGTGTGGACCCAAAGAGTGAGCAGCAGCAAGATTTATTGCAAAAAGCAAAAGAACAAAGCTTCCACAGCGTGGAATGGGGACCGGAGCGGGATGCCACTGCTAGCTCGGGCAGCCTGCTTTTATTCTCTTATCTGGCCCCACCCACGTCCTGCTGATTGGTAGAGCCCAGTGGTCTGTTTTGACAGGGCACTGATTGGTGCGTTTACAATCCCTGAGCTAGACATAAAGGTTCTCCACGTCCCCATCAGATCAGTTAGATACAGAGTATCCACACAAAGGTTCTCCAAGGCCCCACCACAGCAGCTAGATACAGAATGTCGATTGGTGCACTCACAAACCCTGAGCTAGACACAGGGTGCTGATTGGTGTTTTTACAAACTTTGAGCTAGATACAGAGTGCCCATTGGTGTATTTACAATCCTTGAGCTAGACATAGAGGTTCTCCACATCTCCACCAGACTCAGGAGCCCAGCTGGCTTCACCCAGTGTATCCTGCACCAGGGGTGCAGGTGAAGCTGCCTGTCAGTCCCGCGCCGTGTGCTCGCACTCCTCAGCCCTTGGGTAGTCGATGGGACTGGGCGCCGTGGAGCAGGGGGTGGCGCTCCTCGGGGAGGCTGGGGCTGCACAGGAGCCCATGGAGGGGGTGGGAGGCTCAGGCATGGCGGCTGCAGGTCCCGAGCTCTGCCCCGCGGGAAGGCAGCTAAGGCCGGGTGAGAAATCGAGCGCAGCGCCGGTGGGCTGGCACTGCTGGGGGACCCAGTACACCCTCCGCAGCCGCTGGCCCAAGTGCTAAGCCCCTCATTGCCCGGGGCCTGCAGGGCCGGCCGGCTGCTCCGAGTGCGGGGCCGCCAAGCCCACGCCCACCCGGAACTCCAGCTGGCCCGCAAGCGCCGCGCGCAGCCCCGGTTCCCGCTCGCGCCTCTCCCTCCACACCTCCCTGCAAGCTGAGGGAGCCGGCTGTGGCCTTGGCCAGCCCAGAAAGGGGTTCCCACAGTGCAGCGGTGGGCTGAAGATCTCCTCAAGTGCCACCGAAGTGGGAGAACAGGCAGAGGAGGTGCCGAGAGCGAGCAAGGGCCGTGAGGACTGCCAGCAAGCTGTCACCTCTCATTGTCACCACTGTTTTGAAGTTAGATATTCAACACTTGAGGATGGCAATTCCTTCAAACTAGAATAAAAACAGATGCACTGTTGCTATACCATCCTTCTATATACATGTCATAAGCAATGCACTTTCAGACCTCCGCCCTTGGGGCTGGCACTCAGGAGTTTCCCCACCAGGCCAGTTCTGCTGCATGGTCTGGAACTGGCAGCAATGGTGGCAACTCTCTCATTAGGGTAAGTGCTTCAGTATGGCTCTAGACCTTATTTATGGAGACTTAGCCATTTACTCTAGCCTTCTCAATTATCCCATCAACTACCTAACATCTTTTATTAAATCTATTTCAGCTGAAATTAGCCAGGGTGAAAACAAGAGGTACCCGGCGTGGTGGCTCACGCCTGTAATCCCAGCACCTTGGGAGGCCAAGGCGGGCGGATCACGAGGTCAGGAAATTGAGATCATTCTGGCTAACACAGTGAAACCCCATCTCCACCTAAAATACAAAAAATGAGCCAGGCGTGGTGGCGGGCCCCTGTAGTCCCAGCTACCGGGGAGGCTGAGGCAGGAGAATTGCTGGAACCTGGGAGGCAGATGTTGCAGTGAGCTGAGATGGTGCCACTGCACTCCAGCCTGGGCCACAGAGCGAGACTCCGTCTCAAAAAAAAAAAAAGAAAAAAGAAAACAAGAGCCTTGACCAATATAGTAATTAATAGCAGATGTGGTGATGGGCAACAGACCTTTCAAGAAATGCTTATGTGATGTGGTCAGGTTAAAAGGCAGCGAGGATCCAGACCATGGCAGCAAGGGAGAGAGAGTTACCTAAATGATCACTTGGCCGTGTGGAATGAGGAGCCTATCAAAGACAAGCGTTTCAGGGACCAAATAATCATCGTTATACAAGAGACAAGAATAAGATGGCATGTGGAAGATTAAGCTGGATGCTTCTAACTGTTATGAGAACAAAAAGATAGTGGGATGGTTAATGTGATATGTCATTGGCTAGGCTACAGTTCCAAAATACGTGGTCAAATGCTAGTCTGGATGTTGCTGTGATGGGTTTTTTTGTTTTTGTTTTTGTTTTTTGTTTTTGAGACGGAGTTTCACTCTGTCTGGCCTAGGCTGGAGTGCAGTGGCACCATCTCAGCTCACTGCAACATCTGCCTCCCAGGTTCCAGCAATTCTCCTGCCTCAGCCTCCCAAGTAGCTGGGATTACAGGCACCTGCCACCACGCCCGGCTAATTTTTTGTATTTTTAGTAGAGATGGGGTTTTGCCACGTTGGCCAGGCTGGTATTGAACTACTGACCTCAGGTGATCCGCCTGCCTCGGCCTCCCAAAGTGCTGGGATTATGGGCGAGAGCCGCCGCACCCAGCCTGTGATGGTATTTTTTTAGGATGAAATTAACATTTAGATTGCTAAGCCTGTAAACCTAGCAGTTTGGGAGGCCGCAGTGGGTGGATCACCTGAGGTCAGGAGTTCAAGACCAGCCTGACCAACATGGTGAAACCCTGTCTCTACTAAAAATACAAAAATTAGCTGGACGTGGTGGCAGGGACCTGTAATCCCAGCTACTCGGGAGGCTGAAGCAGGAGAATTGCTTGAACCTGGGAGACAGAGTTTTCAGTAAGCCAAGATCACGCCATTGCACTCCAGCCTGGGGACAAAGTGAAACTCCATCTCAAACAAAAAAAAGAGAGAGAGGTACCTGTGATCAGGTGACTGAGAAGAAAAACATTCCAGTTTAATTTACTGTTGGCTCCATTGCACATGGCAATACTAAGAAGCACCCTATAGGAACCTCTGTGTTATAGAAGTATTTTTCTTTTTTCTTTCTTTCTTTTTTTTTTTTTTTTTTTTTTTTTGAGTCTTGCTCTGTCTCCCAGGCTGGAGTGCAGTGGTGCGATCTTGGCTCACTGTAACCTCCGCCTCCCGGGTTCAAGAGATTCTCCTGCCTCAGCCTCCCGAGTAGCTGGGACTACAGGCGCATGCCACCAAGCCCTGCCAATTTTTTTGTATTTTTAGTAGAGATGGGGTTTCACCACGTTAGCCAGGATGGTCTCGATCTCCTGACCTCATGATCTGCCTGCTCCGGCCTCCCAAAGTGCTGGGATTACAGGCGTGAGCCATGCGCCCGGCTATAGAAGTATTTTTCTACATCCACATTATGTAGCAGCATTTCTTTGTCACTTTTTACGTAGCTCCATAACCCCACTTGCAGAAGTGCATTGCCATAGCATGCCAGTCCCACTCAGGGGTGACCTGATGGTCAGTGTAGAAAAATAAATATTCCCAATGGGCATAACTTAAAATAGTACATCTCGTAATCCATTTATCTGGAAAGAAAGATGAGTTGCAGGTCAACATTAATTTGTAGCCAATAGCTAATAATTTCACTGGATAGTTAGGGACTTGGGAGTAATAAGATTGGAGGATTGGTGATAAAGAGAACTGGAGCAAAAACCTCTCAGCCTAAGTCTAGAGTTGAAGAATAGTTGTGTCTCATGTAAAAACCCATAAAGATTGGCGTTGTGCGAAAGATTTTCAATAGATGGTTGGACAAGACCAATGAGCGGATTAAAAAAAATGTGGTATATCTACACCATGGAATACTATTCAGCCGTAAAAAATAATAATCATCATGCATTTTGTAACAATCTGAATGGAGCTGAAGGCCACTATTCTAAGTGAACTAGCTCAGGAATGGAAAACAAAATACCGTATGTTCTCACCTATAAGTTGGAGCTAAGCTATAGGTATGCAAAGGCATACAGAGTGGTGTAACGGACTTTGGAGACTCAGAATGCAGAGGTTGGGAGGTGGGTGAGGGATAAAAGACTTAATATAGGGGCTGGGCATGGTGGCTCACACCTTTAATCCCAGTACTTTGGAAAGTTGAGGTGGGTGGATCACCTGAGGTCGGGAGTTCGAGACCAGCCTGACCAACATGGAGAAACCCCATCTCTACTAAGAATGCAAAATTGGCTGGTGTGGTGTCTTGCGCCTGTAATCCCAGCTACTTGAGAGGCTGAGGGAGGAGAGTCGCTTGAACTGGAGAGGCAGAGGTTGCGGTGAGCTGAGATCGCACCATTGCACTCCAGCCTGGGCAACAAGAGCCAAACTCCATCATGTGAGCCACCACGCCCTGCTGAAATCAGATTAATTTAAATTTATAGAATCTATTATATCAATAATAGTTGACTTAATGTAGCCATATGCTTGTTGCCTAAAGAACCATGACTTACACTGATGTTATGTGTTGTTAATGAAGCCTACAAAATGGAAACAAAGTATCTCATAATGTTTTTACAAACAGATTCATTGATTTATATATGAGTTGAGGTTGTTAAATAAAATAATAGGCCAGATATGGTGCCTCATGCCTGTAATCCCAGCACTTTGAAAGGCTGAGACAGGAGGATCATTTGAGCTCAGGAGTTCAAGACCAGCCTAGGCAACATAGTGAGACCCCATCTCTAAAAAAAAATTTTCTGGCCAGGCACAGTGGCTCACGCCTGTAATCCCAGCACTTTGGGAGGCCAAGGCGGGCGGATCACTAGGTCAGGAGATCAAGACCATTCTGGCTAACACAGTGAAACCCCGTCTCTACTAAACATACAAAAAAAAAAAAAATTAGCCAGGCGTGGTGGCGGTCGCCTGTAGTCCCAGCTACTGTGAGGCTGAGGCAGGAGAATGGCATGAACCCAGGAGGTGGAGCTTGCAGTGAGCCGAGATCCCTGCACTCCAGCCTGGGTGACAGAGTGGGACTCAGTCTCAAAAAAAAAAAAAAAAAAATTTATTTTTTTAATTAGCCGGGGGTGGTGGTACACACCTGTGGTCCTAGCTACTTGGGAGGCTGAGGTGAGAGGATTGCTTATGCCTGGGAAGTTGAGGCTGCAATGAGCCACTGCACTCCAGCCTGGGTGACAAAGTGAGACCGTGTCTTAAAAATATATACACATGGCCAGGCGTGGTGGCTCACGCCTGTAATCCCAGCACTTTGGGAGGCTGAGGTGGGCAGATCACGAAGTCAAGAGATCGAGACCATCCTGGCCAACATGGTGAAACCCCGTCTCTACCAAAAAAAAAAAAAAAAAATTAGCTGGGCGTGGTGGTGTGCGCCTGTAGTCCCAGCTATTTGGGAGGCTGAGGCAGGAAAATCACTTGATTTGTAGTCAAGGATTACAAGGAGGATTGATTGTAATCCTCCGCTGAGGCGGAGGTTACAGTGAGCCGAGATTGTGCCACTGCACTCCAGCCTGGTGACTGAGACTCCATCTCAAAAAAAACAAACAAACAAACAAAAATATATATATATATACACACACACACACATATGCATATCTATTACTAGGACAAAATTTATACTTTAAGAAATCTATAAGTTGGTGTGTATTAAAATTGTCATAATCTAATTTCTGTGCTGGAAATATAAATCATTTTGTGATATATATAGCTATATGTGTATTGTTCTATGCTATAAATATAAGCATCTGTCCTATAATACTATTAATGTCAGAAATCCAAGAAGAATTACAGATCAGTTTCATTTATCATTCCAATGTCTTCATTGAAACCACATTATTGAAGACTTACTGGCACTTTACTTCCTCATTCAGCAATTCGTATGGGTACTGTGCTGGAAGCTGATATTGTAATGAGCAAAATAGACATGATCCTTTGGACATAATTATGAGTCTAGTAGTCTCAGAAAAGACATGCATTAATTAAACTATAATACAAATAAATGTAACTACAAACTGTAATGAGTTCCCTGAGAAAAATACTACATGCTCTGGGATCTAGATTATGTAGGAAGTCAGGGAAGAGCTTCTTGAGGATGTGGTATTAGAACTGAGACCTGAAATGGCTAAGCAATAACTAAGTGTTAGAATGTATGAAAGAGGCTGCTCTAGACATAGAGGAAAGCATGACTAAGCAATAACTGTTAGAATAAAGGAAAGAGGCTGCTCTAGACATAGAGGAAAGCATGACTAAGCAATAACTGTTAGAATGTATGAAAGAGGCTGCTCTAGACATAGAGGAAAGCATGTAAAAAGCCTGTGAAGCAAAACTGGGCATACGTTTTAGTTCAAGGCACTGAAAGGAGACTGTGTGGCCGCAGATGAAAGCAAGGGAGAGGGGGACAAGTGGGGGCTCTCGAGGCAGCTACCACCGCCACGAGCCATGCAGAGGCCTTGCCCAGCTCCTCTCTCCAGTCCTGGGGGATTAGACAGGTCAGTAACAACTTTAAACACGATACCAAGAAGAGAAATTAGGTTCGGAGATGATAGCCAGTGCAGGAATTCCATCAGAAATAGTAAAAGCAAGGAGAGATGGAGAGGGAAACCCAAGCCAAAGTCCTTGTGCTACAGCCAAAAACTAGGAGCCCAGATACCAAAAACAGCAAAACCAAAGATGCACATGAAGTTTAGATCAAGGTGTCAGACCAAACACATATACCTTTCTATTCTTTCTCTCCAAATCCCTTTAGCCTACCAAAAAAAAAAAAAAAATTTAAATTTTCCCTTGTCTGGGTGCAGTGGCTCACATCTGTAATCCCAGCACTTTGGGAGGCCAAGGCAAGTGGATTGCTTGAGCCCAGGAGTTCCAGACCAGCCTGGGCAACATGGCAAAACCCTGTCTCTACAAAATATACAAAGATTAGCCAGGCATGGTGGCAAGTGCCTGTAGTCCCAGCTACTGGGGAGGCTGAAGTGGGAGGATCACCTGAGCCCAGGGAGGTCGAGGCTACAGTAAGCCATGATTTCATGATTACACTCCAGCCAAGTTAATAGAGTGAAACCTTGTCTCAAAAAAAAAAAAAAAAAAGAAAAAAGAAAAAGAAAAAGAAAGAAAGAAAGAAAAGAAAGAAAAGAAAAGAAAACATTTCTCTTATAAACGGTAATCTTATAAGGGTAATTGTGCTTAAAAAACAAACAGACAAAAATGTACCATCATCTGACCAGAAATTTGAGGAAGAAACAAAGTGATGTGAAATTAAAGGGAAATAGCCAATAACTAAAAACAAAACAAAACAAAAAACCCACCCAGTCTACAGCACAAACAGAAGAGTATTTCAGTGAATTTGTATTTTACAAGCAAAAATTGATTATAATTTGCACGGACAAGGTATTTATTTTCCCTGCACTCTTTTGTACATTTAAAATGTTGTACATTCTGCATGTATTACATTGGGAATAGTTTCAGGAGGCCCAGCTGGGTCTGCTAGAGGGTTAGTACACCTGGAAAAACAACCCTGGGCAATTGATCTCCAATTCGCCTCTTCGGACAGTAAGCATTCAGGAATGTGCTGGGGTGGTCACGAGTTAGTTTGCATCTGGTGACCATTAGAAATGTAACCAAAGGATCCAGGACAGTTGAAAGTGATCAAGAAGGAGTAAAGCCTCTGAGAGAATGGCAAGAAGAGCTCTTAAGGACCCTTAAAAGTTCTATCGGCCAGGCACGGTGGCTCATGCCTGTAATCCCAGCACTTTGGTAGGCCAAGGAGAGTAGATCACCTGAGGTCAGGAGTTCGAGACCAGCCTGGCCAACATGGTGAAACCCCATCTCTACTAAAAATACAAAAATTAGCCGGGCATGGTGGCACGACACATGTAGTCCCAGGCTGAGGCAGGAGAACTGCTTGAACCCAGGAGGCGGAGGTTGCAGTGAGCCGAGATTGCGCCATTGCATTCTAGCTTGGGGGACAAGGACGAGACTTAATCTCAAAAAAAAAAAAAAAAAAAAAGAGTTCTATCCATCAACAGGTGGTACCACCAGTAGCAAGACACCTCTGTGGGAGAGGGCAGCCAGGTGAGTGTCCCCTCCAACAGGGAGATTGCTGCTGTGCCTTTTGCTCCGCATAGCTGTCTGGATGTAGCAACTTGTATCTTTTCTATTTCCATTCAAGGTATTTGTGTTGTTTACCTGGCACACTTCACTGTCTTCCAACTAACACAATCATCTTTATGAAAACTTCACGGCCGGGCGCGGTGGCTCACGCTTGTAATCCCAGCACTTTGGGAGGCCGAGGCGGGCGGATCACGAGGTCAGGAGATCGAGACCACAGTGAAACCCCGTCTCTACTAAAAATACAAAAAATTAGCCGGGCGTGGTGGCGGGCACCTGTAGTCCCAGCTACTCGGAGAGGCTGAGGCAGGAGAATGGCGTGAACCCGGAAGGCGGAGCTTGCAGTGAGCGGAGATCGTGCCACTGCTCTCCAGCCTGGGTGACAGAGCAAGACTCCGTCTCAAAAAAAAAAAAGAAAACTTCACAATTACATATTTTTAAAAACAAATGAATAGGCCGGGCGTGGTGGCTCATGCCTGTAATCCCAACACTTTGGGAGGCTGAGGCGGGCAGATCACTTGAGGTCAGGAGTTTGAGACTAGTATGGACAATAAGGCGAAACCCCGTCTCTACTAAAAATACAAAAATTTGCCAGATGCGGTGGCACACACTTGTAATCCCAGCTACTTAGGAGGCTGAGGCAGGAGAATCACTTGAACCCAGAGGTGGAGGTGGTAGTAAGCCAAGATCACACCACTGTACTCCAGCCAGGGCAACAGAGCGAGACTATGTCTCAAAAATAAATAAATAAATATCCTTGAAGAGTTCTTGGGATAAGGCCACATTCCATAAGCATCCAGCACAACTGATTTTTCCTCAACATTGGAACAGACTGACATTTCTTTGATTAAACACCTGATGAAATGCTTAGCTTATGTTTAGAAGCCATGCTATAGAAACAAATCTATATCTTTAGTCATTATTGTCACACTAAATGTGGTGAATGCTTTTACTACAAGAGGCACATGCTCATTCTGGGAGAAAGCTCACTGAGTTGAATGACAGGCAAAATCATCTGCCATATTTTAAAACTTATTTTTTTAAATTTTTACCCTATAATCTAATTGAATTTTGGAAAATTAAATAACAGTATACCTCCGATGTAAAAATAAGAGTCATAGGCCAGGTGTGGTGGCTCAAGCCTGTAATCCTAGCACTTGGGAGGCCAAGGCAGGTGGATCACTTGAGGTTAGGAGTTTGAGACCAGCCTGGCCAACATGGTGAAACCCCATCTCTACTAAAAAAGTATAAAAATTAGCTGGGCATGGTGGTGTGCACCTGTAGTCCCAGCTACTCAGGAGGCTGAGGCAGAAGAATCACTTCAACCTGGGAGGTGGAGGTTGCAGTGAGCTGGGATCACACCACTGCACTCCAGCCTGGGCGACAGAGCAAGACTCCATCCCTTCCAAGAAAGAACCATTCCAGGTATGCTCTTAGCTCAGAGGCAACAAAAATGAAAAGTAGAGGAGCCTTAACATAATTGTCAGAGTAATTCATTAAATTGTGAGTTTTAGATAAGAAGCCATGTGAGTCACAGTTTTTCCTCTTCCACTACAATTAGTAAAGGGTAGCTACTGCTGCTTTCTCCCCCAGTGCCCAAAGTGAACAAGCTGCCTGGAATGTAAGTGTAATGAGTGTTGAGCTAGAGAAAGAAGGGGACTGAAGTGACTCCAGACCTCCACAGTGAGGAAAGGAAGAGAAGGAAAAAGGAGAGCAGATAAATCAGCCACTCATCTCTAGGATAAAACTTTAAGATACTAGGCCGGGTGCTGTGGTTCACACCTGTAATCCTAGCACTTTGGGAGGCCGAGGCAGAAGCTCAGGAGTTTGAGACCAGCATGGGCAACATAGCAAGACCTCATCTCGCTAAAAACAAAGATTTTAAAAATTAGCTGGGTATGGTGGCACACACCTGTAGTCCCAGCTACTCTGGAGGCTGAGGTGAGAGGATCACTTGAGCCCAGGAGATCGAGACTACAGTGAACTGTGATCGCACCACTGCACTCCAGCCTGAAGTGGAGTGCAAGAGAGAGACCCTGTCTCAAAAAACAAACAAACAAATAAGCAAAAACCACTATGGTTTCTAGCTTTCTCTCTTGAAATACTTGTTAAAGGTGAAGCCTGTCACCATATCATGAGGACACCCCATTAGCTATGTAGAGTAATCCCTGTGGAGAAGAACTAAGTCCTTTCACCAATAATGGGCCCCATTTTGCCAGCTATGTGAGTTGAGCGACTCAGAAGCATTTTTTCCAGCCGCAATAAAGCCTTCAGATGACTACAATCTTTTTTTTTTTTTGAAATGGAGGAGTCTCGCTCTGTCACCCAGGCTGGAGTGCAGTGGCACGATCTCAGCTCACTGCAAGCTCTGCCTCCCCGGTTCATGCCATTCTCCTGCCTCAGCCTCCCAAGTAGCTGGGACTACAGGCACCTGCCACCATGCCTGGCTAATCTTTTTGTATTTTTTTTAGTAGAGACAGGGTTTCACCATGTTGGCCAGGATGGTCTCAATCTCCTGACCTCGTGATCCACCTGCCTCGGCCTCCCAAAGTGCTGGGATTATAGGCGTGAGCCACCGCGCCCGGCCGATGACTGCAATCTTGACTGCGATCTCATGATAGGCCCCAAGGTACAAATGCTCAGTTAAGCCACTTGCAATTTCCCGACCCCATAGAAACTGATTTTTAAAAAATGTCTATTGTGGCTGGGCACAGTGGCTCATGCCTGTAATCCCAGCAGTTTGGGGGGCTGAGGCAGGAGGATTGCTTAAGCCCAGGAGTTTGAGACCAGACTGGGAAAGATGGCAAGACCCCATCTCTACAAAAAATTGTTAAAATTAGCCAGGCAGGGTGGCGGGCACCTGTAGTCCCAGCTACTCAGGAAGCTGATGCATGAGGATCCCTTGAGCCTAGGAGTTCAAGGCCGCAGTGAGCTGTGATTGTACCAATGCACTCCATCATCCTGGGCAACAGAGCAAGACCCATCCTTTAAAAAAAAAAAAAAAAAAAAAAAAAAAGTCTATTGTTGTTTTCAGCCACTAAGTTTTGATCTAATTTGTTATCCAGCAGTAGATAACTAATACATATTTTGAAGCTTACACTTTATTTTAGGGAAATAACCTTAAGTATTATGGGCATCTAGCTAAATAATCCTCTAAGGCTGTTGTCTTTATGTCTGGCACTGGAACTTGAAGTCTGCAGGAAAGCCATTGGAAAAAAAATACTGGAGTGTGGGGAGCAAAGACTAATTGGAACTCACAGTTACAATCTGGATGAACTAGAAGTTAGGCCGGTCACTCTGCACCTCCAAAGCTAATGAAGAGTTTTCTGCAAAAGAAGTTGGCACCTGGGCCAGACATGGTGGCTCACAACTGTAATCCAAGCACTTTTGGAGGCTGAGGCGGGTGGATCTCTTGAGGTCAGGAGTTCGAAACCAGCCTGACCAACATGGAGAAACCCTGTCTCTATTAGAAATGCAAAATTAGCCGGGCATTGTGGCACATACCTGTAATCCCAGCTACTCGGGAAGCTGAGGCAGGAGAATTGCTTGAACCTGGGAGGCGGAGGTTGTGGTAAGCCAAGATCACGCCATTGCACTCCAGCCTGGGCAACAAGAGTTCATCCCCAAAAAAAAAAAAAAAAAAAAAAAAAAAAGTGGCAATCTTTGTCAGGGACCTAAAGACATAGTGACCAAGAGTCAGAGAAACTGAAGGAAGACCAGGGGCAGAGGAAGTAGGGCACTGAATGCCAGTCCGTTGGCCCAGTCCAACAAGGTAAGCCAGCAGATAAGTGACAACATGTATGAGCTGCAACTACACCTGGTATCTTTGCATGACCTGCTGAAAATAAAAGCAGTATGGCTGCTGCTTAACTTCTGCCTTCCAGACCTCACTCCAAATATCTCTTATGTTCCACATAACCAGAAACACAAAAGGAAGGAATTTCTGGAAAACAATTCCACCTAGCCAGCTGACACATTACAAAGCCATTATATACAATACAAGGAAGAACATAAGAAGAAGAAAAGGCCGAGGCAGGTGAATCACTGGAGGTCGGGAGTTCAAGACCAGCCTGGCCAACAGGCTGAAACCCCGTCTCTACTAAAAACACAAAACTTAGGCGAAGGTAGTGGTGCACGCCTATAATCCCAGCTACTGGGGAGGCTGAGGCAGGAGAATTGCTTGAAACCAGGAGGCGGAGGTTGCAGTGAGCCAAGATCACACCATTGTGCTCCAGCCTGGGCAACAGAGTGAGTGAGACTCCATCTCAAAAAATAAATAAATGAATAAAGGATGATTGTGAGAAGTTGAAGATGCATATGGCAAACATTAAAGCAAAGTTTATAAAAGAAAAAAAAGACAATAAGCCAGTAGAGAATATTAAATGGAAAACTAAAATATCCTTAATTAGTTCACAAGGAGTTAGAAAAAGAGGAAAAAAGGAATTAAAAAGCAATGGTATAAATAGAAAACAAGAAGGAAGTTGGTATTTTTTAAATAAAATATATCTTATCAATACTTTTGTAAAAAGTATTGATAAACATTTGTAAAAAGTATTGATTACAATTACGTAAATGTTTCAGTGTATCAAGCAGAGAGATTAAAAGTAAAAAGTTGGAACATGATAAATTGCAAATACTAAACATACAAAAATGAGAATGGCTATGTTTATGTTAGACAAAGTAAATTTCAGACAGAAATATTATCAGAGATAAAGAAATAAATTTCAAGGCAGAGGCAAGTGGATCATCTGAGGTTAGGAGTTCGAGACCAGCCTGACTAACATGGTGAAACCCCGTCTCTACTAAATACAAAAAAAAAAAAAGTACCCGGGCATGGTGGTGGATGCCTGTAATCCCAGCTACTCGGGAGGCTGAGGCATGAGAATGGCTTGAACCCAGTGGAGGTTGCAGTGAGCTGAGATCACACCATTGCACTCCACCCTGAGCAACAAGAGCGAAACTCTGTCAAGAAAGAAAGGAAAGAAGGGAGGGAGGGAGTGAGGAAGGAAGGGAGGGAGGAAATTTCATAATGGCATAGAGTTAATTCATATTCATAAAGAAGACATAACAAAACTAAATGTGTATGCATCTCATAAATCCACAATTATAGTCAATGTCAACACTTCTAGCTCACTTGTGATGCAACAAGTAGGAAGTAAGTAATGAGGCCGGGCGCAGTGGCTCACGCCTGTAATCCCAGCACTTTGGGAGGCCGAGGTGGGCAGATCACAAGGTCAGGAGATCGAGACCATCCTGGCTAACACGGTGAAACCCCGTCTCTACTAAAAATACAAAAAATTAGCCGAGCGAGGTGGCGGGCGCCTGTAGTCCCAGCTACGCGGGAAGCTGAGGCAGGAGAATGGCGTGAACCCCCGGGGGCGGAGCCTGCAGTGAGCCGAGATCGCGCCACTGCACTCCAGCCTGGGTGAAAGAGCAAGACTCCGTCTAAAAAAAAAAAAAAAAAAGGAAGTAAGTAATGTTAAAGGATAAGTATATAGTAAAGACAGAGAAGACTTGAACAACAGAATTAATCACCGTGACAAAGTTGAACATTATACCCAACGACTGTAGAACAGACATTCTTTATAAGGGCTTATGGTTTGTTCACCACAAAAGAGCCTACACTGGGCCACAAGACACATCTCAATAAATGTTAAAAGGAATGAAATCACACAAAGTATGTTCTCTGACCACAATGGAATTAAACTATAAAAAAACAACAAAAAACATATGTGGAATATTCCCAAATATTTGGAAATTAAATAACATACTTCCAGATAATTTAGGGGTCAAAGAAGAAATTGCAAGGGAAAGTAGAGAGGTATTTAAACTGAATTATAATAAAAGCATAGTATATCAAACTGTTTAGGATGTAGCTAAATCAGTGAGTAGGAGCCAGGTGCGGTAGCTCATGCCTGTAATCCCACAACTTTGGGAGGTTGAAGTGGGAGGATCGTTTAAGGCCCAGAGTTTGAGACCAGTCTGGGTAACCCCATCTCTACAAAAAAAAAACATAAATAAATAAAATAAAGTAAAATGAATGACAAAGGAGAAATATACAGCTTTAAGTATATTAAAAAGTGATGCTTTAGAACAATAATCCAATATGCCACTTTATGAAGCTAAAAAAAGAAGACGAAATGAAACTTAAAAGAGAGAAAATAAGTCAAGCGCAGTGGCTCATGCCTGTAATCCCAGTACTTTAGGAGGCTAACGGGGAAGGATTCCTTGAGGCCAGGAGTTCGAGACCAACCTAGGCAACATAGCCAGACCCTGTCTCTACAAAAAAAAAAAAGCAAAAATTAGCCAGCCATGGTGGCACATCCCTGTAGTCCTAGCTACTCAGGAGGCCGAGGCATGAGGACACTTAAGCCCAGGAGGTCAAGGCGGCAGTAAGCTATGATTGTGCCACTGCACTCAAGCCTGGGTGATAGGGCAAGATACCACTCTAAAAAAAAAAAGAGAGAGAGAGGCCAGGTGCAGTGGCTGACGCCTGTAATCCCAGCACTTTGGGAGGCCAAGGCTGGCGGATCACCTGAGGTCGGGAGTTCAAGACCAGCCTGACCAACATGGAGAAACTCTGTCTCTACTAAAAATATAAAATTAGCCGGGCGTGGTGGCACATGCCTATAATCCCAGCTACTTGGGAGGCTGAGGCAGGAGAATTACTTGAACCCGGGAAGCAGAGGTTGTGGTGAGCTGAGAACACACCATTGCACTCCAGCCTGGGCACCAAGAGGGAAACTCCATCTCAAAAAATAAAGATAGGAACAGATATCAATGAACTAGAAAACAGAAAAATATTTTTTTTAAATCCACA
Organism: Hylobates moloch; assembly: GCF_009828535.3. NCBI lineage: Eukaryota > Metazoa > Chordata > Mammalia > Primates > Hylobatidae > Hylobates > Hylobates moloch. Next base: position 86,933,112 of record NW_026652288.1, on the reverse strand, counting down.
AAACCAAAAGCTGGAATTTAAAGAAATAGTAAAAGTAATTAACTTATGAATGGACTAGAGAGAGACGGGAGGAGAGGGAAGAGAGGAGACAGTTGTGACATTGGAAATGAAAGATTGGACATTACTACAAATCCTACAGATATTTGAAGGATAATAACAGAATACTGCAAGAATCAGTATGCCTATAAATTTGACAACCTACAGGAAATGGAAAAATTCCTTGAAGAAAACAAACTGCCAAAACTGATACAGGAAGATAGAAAAAAGCTGAATACACTTTTATCTATTAAAGAAATTAAATTTGTAACACGAAAGCTTCCCACAAACAGAACTCTGAGCCCAAATGACTTTACTGGTGAATTCTATCAAACACTTAAGGAAGAAATAATGCTAATCTTACACAAATCTCATCTTATAAACATTACTCTTATTCAATCCTCCCACTCATTTTATAAGCATTACCATGATACCAAAACCAGATAAAATATTACTCAAAAAGAAAACAATATTCCTTATGAATATAAACACAAAACCTATAGCTAAGAAGTACATTTCAAAATTGCAAAGAAATACAAGTGACGTTTATACAATGAATACAATATTTAAAAATTGAAAACCAGGTTGCAGAACATAGGAGGAAAATTACGATCCTATCAATAGATATAAAATAAGAACTGACAAAATTCAATACCTATTCACGATTTTAAAATAATAATTCAGTAAACTGGGAAGAGAAGGTAACTTCATAAATTTGATAAAAACATTTGTAAAAGCCCTCAGGTAACATATTAAACTTAATGATAAAAGATGTATTGTTCTCTCCAGGTTTGTAAAAAAAGGCTAAGATGACAATTCTTAAATTTCTAGTCAACAGTGTACTGGGGGTTCTAGCTTGGTAATAAAATAAGGCAAAGAGGCCGGGCGCGGTGGCTCACGCCTGTAATCCCAGCACTTTGGGAGGCCGAGGCAGGCAGATCACAAGGTCAGGAGATCGAGACCATCCTGGCTAACACAGTGAAATCCTGTCTCTACTAAAAATACAAAAAATTAGCCCGGCATGGTGGTGGGCGCCTGTAGTCCCAGCTACTCGGGAGGCTGAGGCAGGAGAATGGCGTGAACCCAGGAGGCAGAGCTTGCAGTGAGCCAAGATGGCGCCACTGCACTCTGGCCTGGGCGACAGAGCGAAATTCCGTCTCAAAAAAAAAAAAAAAAAAAAATAAGGCAAAGAAAATAAAAAAGCATATGGATTGAAAAGGAGTAGGTAAAACTGCCTATTTGCAGATGACACAATCAGATATTTAGGAAATCTGAAGGAATATTTTTTTAATTAATAGAACTCATAAGTTAATTTGGCGAAGTAGCAAAATACAGGTTGACATGCTAAATTCATGTGTATTTATATATACTAGCAACAAGTAATTGGAAAATAAAAAGCAAATAAAACCATTTCAAACGGCACCAAAACACATAAAATACTTAAAAGTGTCGGCCGGGCCTGGTGGCTCACGCCTGTAATCCCAACACTTTGGGAGGCTGAGGCGGGCGGATCATGAGGTCAGGAGATCGAGACCATCCTGGCTAACACGGTGAAACCCCATCTCTACTAAAAATATAAAAAATTAGCCAGGTGTGGTGGCGGGCGCCTGTAGTCCCAGCTACTCAGGAAACTGAGGCAGGAGAATGGCATGAACCTGGGAGGCAGAGCTTGCAGTGAGCCGAGATTGTGCCCCTGCACTCCAGCTTGGGCGACAGAGTGAGACTCCATCTCAAACAAACAAACAAACAAAAAAACTTAAAGTATTTGTAAGACCTATATACTGAAAACTATAAAACATTGCTGAAAGGGGATTAGAGAAATCCTAAATAAATGGAGAGGTACACCATGTTCATGAGTTGCAAGATTAGATATTTATATGATGTTAATTCTCCCCAAAGTTACTTATAGATTTAAAGCAATCTCAATCAAAACCTGAGATGTTTTTGTATAAATTGACAAGCTGATTTTTAAATTTATACTAAAATGCTAAAGACCAAGAATCGCCAGAAAATAGTCATTTTCAAAAACAAAAACATTAGAGGAATAATACCACCTGATTTCAAGACCTACTACAAAGCAAAAGTAGCTGGGTGTGGTGGCTCACACCTGTAATCCCAGCACTGTGGGAGGCTGAGGTGGGCAGATCAATTGAGGTCAGGAGTTCGAGACCAGCCTGACCAATGTGGTGAAACCCCATCTCTACTAAAAACAAAAAATTAGCTGGGCATGGTGGTATGTGCCTGTAATTCCAGCTACTTGAGAGGCTGAGGCAGGAGAATCACTTGAACCCAGGAGGCGGAGGTTGCAGTGAGCAGAGATCACATCACTCACTGCATTCCAGCCTGGGTGACAAAAAGCAAAACTCCATCTCAAACAAAAACAAACAAACAAAAAGACTACAAAGCAAAGGTCTAATATTGGTGTAAAGATGGGCATATGGGATTAATGAATCAAAATGAGAAGTCCAGAAATAGACCCACAAATATATAGTCAGTTCATTTTTTTACAAAGGTGCCAAAGTAATTCAAAAAGGAAAGGCCAGTTTGTGTTTTCAACAAAATTGCTGAAACAACTGATTATCCACATCTCCAAACAACTGGGGGAAAAAGAACCTTGAATAATTTCTCATATAATACACAAAACGCACTAACGAACCGGGCACGTTGGCTCATGCCTGTAATCCCAGCACTTTGAGAGGCCGAGGCGGGTGGATCACGAGGTCAGGAGATCGAGACCATCTTGGCTAACACGGTGAAACCCTGTCTCTACTAAAAATACAAAAAATTAGCCGAGCACGGCAGCGGGCACCTGTAGTCCCAGCTACTCAGGAGGCTGAGGCAGGAGAATGGTGTGAACCCAGGAGGCAGAGCTTACAGTGAGCCAAGATCGCGCCACTGCACTCCAGCCTGGGCAAAAGAGCGAGATTCTGTCAAAAAAAAAAAAAAAAAAGCACTAACCATTAAAAAATTATAAATTGTACTTCATCAAAATTGAATTTTTCTATTTTTTAAAAGGCACTACTTTTTCAAAAAACACAAAAACAAACAAACAAAAACACTATAAAAGTGAAGCCACAGACAGGGAAAAACTATTTGCAACACAAATAAAGGACTTGCAATCAGGATCTTTACAAATCAATAAAAAGAAGAGAAATAACTCAATTTGAGAATGGGCAAAATACTTGAACAGGCAAACAGGAAAATGTATGGATGACCTCAAAGCACCTGGACAGATGTGTGACATCATTACATATTAGAGAAATGCACTTTTAAATCATAATGAAATACATGCCCACTAAAATGGTCAATTTTTTTTGTTTTGTTTTGAGATGGAGTTTCGCTCTCTTTGCTCAGGCTGCAGTGCAATGGCGCTATCTCAGTTCACTGCAACTTCCACCTCCTAGGTTCAAGTAATTCTCCTGCCTTGGCTTCCCAAGTAGCTGGGATTACAGGCGTGCACCACCACACTGGCTAATTTTTGTATTTCCAGTAGAGACAGGGTTTCACCATGTTGGTCAGGCTGGTCTCAAAGTCCCAAAGTCAGGTGATCCACCTGCCTTGGCCTCCCGAAGTGCTGGGATTACAGGCATGAGCCACCGTGCCCAGCTGGTCCAATTTTTTTTTAATTTTTTTCCTTAACTGCCCCTTGTGGAGCAGGGCTAACCCATGGGCAATGTGCTCAGGGTAGCTAAAATGGCCAAAATTCAAAAGCCTAATAATAACAAGTGTTAATGTCCATCAACTGGTAAGGTGATCAGCAAATTGTGGTATATCCATATAATGACATACTACTCAGAAATAAAAAGGAACAAACTAGCCTCCACTTGGGAGGTGGAGGTTGCAGTGAGCTGAGATTGCATCATTGCACTCCAGCCTGGGCAACAAGAGTGAAACTCTATCTCAAAAAAAATAAATGAAAAAGGAACAAACTACTGCTATATGCAATAGCATGGATGATTCACACAGATAGTGTGGTTGTATGGTTAGCAAAAAAGCAAGATGCAAAAGACTGCATATGATATGATCTACTTATAAAAAGTCCTAGAAAATGTAAAGCTAATCTGTAGTAATAAATGTCACTACTCAATGGTTTGGAAGATGGAGGAGGATTGATTTCACCAAGGCATAAGGAAACTTTGGAGTTGATAAAATGTCCTATATCTTGTTCAGAGTGGTAGTTATATGGGCATATACACTTGTCAAAATCCATCTAACTATGTACTTAAAATATGACTATTTTATTGTGTGCACGTTATACCTCTATAAAGCTGATTTGTTTAAAATACAACTGTCATGTTACAAGCGAAAAAAAAGTGTCTCTGAAATTCAATAAGTGGGATAAATATAGAATGGACTCAGTAGGAGATCAAATTAGTTAACTAAAATGTCTAAAGTAATGTTTCTTAGCCAAAAAAGAATACTTGATTAGCAATATCAAGTATTACAGAACAGTTGAATACTTCAGATAATTAAAAAGATTCCATTAATATGGAACTCTAGAAAGGAGTTAATAGGAGCTCTAGAAAGAGGAAACAGAAATAAAGAATAGGGAATTTTTTAGAAGAAAAGTACAATTTCCCAGAATTGAAGAAAGTCAGTGAGCTTCACATTCCAAGTACCACTGGCTGCAGATAAAGCAGAACAAATGAAAAAACAAAAAAATTTTTTTTTTTTTTTTTTGAGATGAAGTCTTTTTCTGTCGCCCAGGCTGGAGTGCAGTGGCACGATCTTGGCTCACTGCAATCTCCACTACCTGGGTTCAAATGATTCTCCTGCCTCAGCCTCCCAAGCAGCTGGAATTACAGGAGCGCACCACCCCACCCGGCTAATTTTTGTATATTTTTAATAGAGACGGGGTTTCACTATGTCGGCCAGGCTGGTCTCAAACTCCAGACCCCAGGTATCTGCCCGCCTCGGCTTCCCAAAGTGCTGGGATTACAGGCATGAGCCACTGCGCCCGGTGGAAAAAAAAAATTTTTTTTGTTTTGTTTTGTTTTGTTTTGTTTTTGAGACGGAGTCTCACTCTGTCACCCAGGCTGGAGTGCAGTGGCGCAATCTCGGCTCACTGCAAGCTCCGCCTCCCGGGTTCACGCCATTCTCCTGCCTCAGCCTCTCCGAGTAGCTGGGACTACAGGCGCCCGCCACCACGCCCGGCTAATTTTTTGTATTTTTAGTAGAGACGGGGTTTCACCGTGGTCTCGATCTCCTGACCTCGTGATTCGCCCGCCTCGGCCTCCCAAAGTGCTGGGATTATAAGCGTGAGCCACCGCGCCCGGCCGAAAAAAAAATTTTTTAATCAACAGAAATGCTGGTGAAATTTCAGGATCCTCAGGAAAACCAGAAAATTCTAGACACAGTCTACAAAGGAACAAGGATTTGACTGGAATCAGATTTTCCATTGACAGCATTGATTATCAGAAGATAAGCAATGTCATCGGTATTTTGAGACAAAAAAAACATGATTCGAAGTCTAATTTTTTTTCTTTTCTTTTTTATTTTTAGAGATCGTCTTGCTGCTTTGCCCAGACTGGCCTCAAACTTCTGGGTTCAAGCGATCCCCCTACTCAGCCTACCAAGTAGCTGCAACTACAGGCGTGCTCCACTGTACCTGACTGAAGTCTAAAATTTTGAATCAAGTCTAAGCAGCATTTACTTATGATGGCAGAATAAAGATATTTTCAGACATACAAAATCTTTCCGTCTCCACTTGGTTTACTGCCACCTGATCTCTCTGCTTCTGGTCTTGTCTCAGCGCATACTTTCTCCACTTTGCAGCTGGATGATCTTTTTGTCAGACAAATTGCATCATTAACTCCTCAAGGAATTTATTTTCCACACTCAGCTCCAGTCACTCTTTTTTCCCACCAGCTACTTCTAGTCACACGCGAGCCCTTCCTTCTCCACTCTTTCTCTCTGGGTTATGGTCTCTGAGTCTCTAGAATGTACCATGGTCCCTTCTGATTCCCTCTGCAAAAGATTCTCTTCTAGCTCATTCTTCATCTTCCTTCAGGTCTTAGTCTTGACGTTATTTTCACAGAAAAGTATTCCATGGACCCCCACTCCCATTCCCATCGCTCCATCAAATTAGGTTTGACTCCTTTGTTAGTGACCACAATAGCACCTGTGCTTTTACTTATAATTAAAATAATTGTATTATACAGCTATAATTTGTATTATCTGTTTAATGTCTTTTTTCTCAATAAGCAGTAAGCTCTATAAATGCAGCCTCATTTAACCTACAGCTCTGTGGGTGAGAATACTGTCTATCTGTTCCCAATATCTAATTTCTTTTTCTATTTTTTCATATGTGTGTGTGTGTGTGTGTGTTTGACAAATGCTCACTCTGTCACCTAGGCTGGAGTGCAATAGCACAATCGTAGCTCCATGCAGCCTCAAGCTCCTGGGCTGAAGCAATCCTCCAGCATCAGCCTCCTGAGCAGCTAGGACTACAGGCATGAGCCACAATGTTCAGCAAATTTCAAATTTTTTAAACAGAGGTGAGGTCTCCCCGTGTTGCCCAGGACGGGCTCGAACTCCTGGGCTCAAGGGATCCTCCTGCCTTGTCCTCCCAAAGTGCTGAGATTATGGATGTAAGCCACTGTGCCCAGCCCAGCCTCAATGTCTGTTTTCCACTTCTCCAGTAACAGACTAGATTTTCCAGTCTCTCTTGGCTATGTGACTAAGTGCTGGCTAATGAGGTGTGCGCAGAAGCAACACGGACAACTTGTGGGTTGTGCTATTAAAGGAAGCGGGTTTGATTTTTACTTCTCCACTTCTCCTTCCTGCTGGCTAGTTAACCATTATAAACCTTACTAAAGTAGGCCGGGCACGGTGGCTCACGCCTGTAATCCTGGCACTTCGGGAGGCCGGGGCGGGTAGATTACCCAAGCTCAGGAGTTTGAGATCAGCCTGACCAACATGGCAAAACCCCGTTTCTACTAAAAATACAAAAATCAGATGGGTTTGATGGCACGCGCCTGTAATCTCAGCTACTCAGGAGGCTGAGGCAGGAGAATCGCTTGAACCCAGGAGGTTGCAGTGAGCCGAGATTGTGCCTCTGCACTCCAGCCTGGGTGACAGAGCAAGACTCTGTCTAAAAAAAAAATAAAAACCTTACTAAGGTCAATGCCTTAAGGATGGATAATCAATAAGGCAGGAACAAGTATCTCCGACCGAGCGGCTGCCTCATACCCATCCTAGAATAATATTCTTGAACTATTACATGAGTTTCAAAAAATACTCCAGATTATATGGCCAGAGCCCAGCCTCCCTCCCAAAAAGTAGTACCCTTATCCCCAAAGAAAGAACTCTAGAATCACCTCTCATTTCACTGATGGTTCTTTATATGCTTTTTCCTTTCACTCGTGGGTACTATAAATATTTATTATAGTCAATGATCTATTTATATAACCTTTCAATTTTTTATTATCCAGTTATCTGGATGCCCTCTATAAGACCTGCTGCTTCCATGTTATCAATTTTAAATTATAAAGGGAAAAGAAGATATACCTGCAAAATGCATTCTTACACTTGGAGTCCTAAAGGTGTCCTTTTCCAAGGAGAGATGGGCCATCCATGCTGAAACAAGCAAAATACAAGTCAGTACGGAAAGTTTCTTATTGTATCTTAAGTTTCAAGGGGGATTGGTAAGGACAACTTCACACGTACTTTCGGTGGCCAGTTGCATAAATGTAAGCATGCACAGACCATTGCACTGGCCTCTTAACTCATCTACCTGTTTCCACTATGTACCCCTCAAATCTGTCTGCCAGAAAGATCTTTCTAAAATGCAAAGGATCACGTCGCTTAAAATCTTCTTCTTTTTGGGGGCAGAGGGGATGGGGCGGGCAGGGACGGAGTTTCACTCTTCTTGCCCAGGCTGGAGTGCAATGGCGCCATCTTGGCTCACCACAATCTTCGCCTTCTGGGTTCAAGCAATTCTCCTGCCTCAGCCTCCTGAGTAGCTGAGATTACAGGCGTGTGCCACCACACTCAGCTGATTTTTGTATTTTTTGGTAGAGATGGGATTTTGCCATGTTGGCCAGGCTAGTCTTGAACTTCCGACCTCAGGTGATCCGCTCGCCTTGGCCTCCCAAAGTGCTGGGATTATAGGCGTAAACCACCGCGCCTGGCCTTTTTTTTTTTTTGAGACAGAGTCTTACTGTGTTGCCCAAGCTGGAGTGCAGTGGTGCAATCTTGGCTCACCACAATCTCCACCTCCCGGGTTCAAGTGATTCTTTTGCCTCAGCCTCCCAAGTAGCTGGGACTACAGGCATGTGCCACCATGCCAAGCTAATTTTTTTTCGAGATGGAGTCTCGCTCTGTCACCCAGGCTGGAGTGCAGTGGCACGATCTCGGCTCACTGCAAGCTCCGCCTCCCAGGTTCACGCCATTCTCCTGCCTGAGCCTCCCAAGTAGCTGGAACTACAGGCACCTGCCACCATGCCTGGCTAATTTTTTTGTATTTTTAGTAGAGACGGGGTTTCACCATGTTAGCCAGGATGGTCTCGATCTCCTGACCTCGTGATCTGCCCGCCTCAGCCTCACAAAGTGCTAGGATTACAGGCGTAAGCCACTGCGCCCGGCTAATTTTTGTATTTTAAGTAGAGATGGCGTTTCACTATGTTGGCCAGCTGGTCTCGAACTCCTGACCTCCTGATCTGCCCACCTCGGCCTCCCAAAGTGCTGGGATTACAGGCATGAGCCATTGCACCTGGCCCCTCCCACTTAAAATCTTTCATTGGATTTCCATTGCTCTTGGGAAAGCACCAAAATCCTCACTGTGACCTGACAGCCCCCTTGGGACCCTAATCTTCCTATGCTTCCCTCTCCTGTGCTGAGTGCCTCTCACATTTGTCTTTCTTCAATTCCTTTCAAACTACTATCTTCTTCCTTTTGAAGAGCCTTTACAAAGGTTATTTCTTTTGCTTGAAATAGTCTTGCCTTCTCATGCCTCCCTCAACTTATTTAACTCCTACTCAAATGTCACATTTTTAGGGAAGTAAGCCTCTTCAGACTTATTTGCATTCCCCATCATGTACATTTATATGATTACACTTTTTCACAGAACTTTTACAGTCGTAATTTTCTGTGTATTTGTAAGCATATTTGATTCAAGTATCGCCACAAGGCTCATGACAGGAAGGACCATGTCTATTTTGCTCACAATTGACTCTTATGGCTTATGAGGGGATTAATAAATATTGGTTGAATAAAATGAATAAATGAATGAATGAAAGATAATTTGTAAGGTAAGGATAAAAGGCCTGTTCTTAGAGCCTGGAATTCTCTTCATTGTTTGAGTCTGATGATGTAACATGAATTGGGAAATGTATTAAGGATTTCTGGAATTTTTTTTTTTTTTTTTTTTTTTGACACAGTTTTTCACTCTTGTTGCCCAGGCTGGAGTGCAGTGGTGCGATCTCAGCTCACGGCAACCTCCGCCTCCGGGGTACAAGCAATTCTCCTGCCTCAGCCTCCTGAGTAGCTGGGATGACAGGTGCCCGACACCAGCGCCCAGCTATTTTTTTGTATTTTTAGTAGAGATGAGGTTTCACTATGTTGGCCAGGCTGGTCTCAAACTCCTGACTTCAGGCGATCTACAGTCTCGGCCTCCCAAAGTGCTAGGATTACAGGCGTGAGCAACCGCGCCCAGCCGATTTCTGGAATTTGATTGTTGAGCCTGAAATGTATATTTAAAAGGCTCCATTTCTCTTTCTTTCTTCTTTCTTTCTTTCTTTTTCTTTCTTTCTTTCTTTCTTTCTTTCTTTCTTCCTTCTTTCTTTTTCTTCTTTCTTTCTCTCTTTCTCTCCATCTCTCTTTTTTCTTTCTGTCTTTCTTTTTTGAGATGGAGTCTTGCTCTGTCGCCCAGGCTGGAGGGTAGTGGCACAATCTCGGCTCGCTGCAACCTCTGCCTCTCGGGTTCAAGCGATCCTCCTGCCTCAGCCTCCCAAGTAGCTGAGATTACAAGCATGCACCACCACTCCCAGCTAATTTTTGTATTTTTAGTAGAGACGGGGCTTCACCCTATTGCCCAGGCTGGTCTCGAACGCCTGACCTCAAGTAATCTGCCCACCTTGGCCTCCCATAGTGCTGAGATTACAAGCGTGAGCCACCGTGCCTGGCCATGAGGCTCCATTTCTATTTGTAACTACCAACTAGAAACAATATGAAAGAGCAGTTGCCCTATAAAAATGTTAGCCAAATCCCTACTGTGTACATGATATCCTGGAATGCAAACTCAAGTGTGGCAAGAGAGGGAGAGGCTTACATGAGGACAGATAGCATGGTACGGTGGTTACGAGCTCAGCCTTTGGAACCCAACTCTCTGGTTTTGAATCTCTGCCCCATTGTTTATGAGCTATTATTCTTAGGCAGTTTCCTGTTTTCTCTGTGCCTCAGTTTTCCCAAATACAATATGGAGCTAAACAGTGCCTCACAGGCTTATGAGAATTCAATCATTTCACATTAGTAAAGTGCTTCGAAGATTTCCTGCAAGAGGACAAGCGCTACCTAAGTGTTAAATAAACAACACACACTTCATAGGAGTTACTGTTCCCGGAGAGGTAAAAATATATCAGTAGTCACAATAGTCAAGTACTACATATATAAATGCCACTTCAGAGGATATAGGTCAGGTCTACTCCCTTCTCACCATCCTCAATCCATTGTCTTGGGTTAAGGAATTGTGTCACCAAGACTTTCTTGTTATATACAGATGTTTTCCGGGAGCTATAAACAGGGAGTTATTACCACAGCTTTAGCAAGGTTTAAGTGTAAGGTCTAGGATGATTTATTTCAATATACAGAAGTCAGAAAGAAGTAGTTCATTTAGGGCCAGGCACGGTGGCTCACGCCTGTAATTCCAGTAATTTGGGAGCCCGAGGCAGGCGGATCACAAGGTCAGGAGCTCGAGACCAGCCTGGCCAACATGGTGAAACACCATCTCTACTAAAAATACAAAAAAATTAGCCAGGCGTAGTGGCACGTGCCTGTGATCCCAGCTACTTGGGAGGCTGAGGCAGGAGAATCGCTTGAACCCAGGAGGCAGAGGTTGTGGTGAGCGGAGATCGTGCCATTGCACGCCAGCCTGGGCGACAAAGCATGACTCTGTCTCAAAATAATAATAATAATAATACATAAGAAGTAGTTCATTTAATCTAACAAATATTTACTGAGAATTTCTGAGATTGGCTAGCTGTTTCCCATTTGCCATGTTCTTGCCCTCCTGGGCACACTGCTGGCTTGCACAGCCCAGGTGCCTTGAATCTAGGAAGGGACCACAAAGAGCTCTCTCTCCAGTGCCTTGTGAGCAGGGTGATGGGAGGCACTTGCGGGCCACGGCAGTTGACAGGTGTGCTTTCTGCATCCACTCTCTTTTGTCCCTTATCTGAGGCTGTGCCGGAGGACTCCGACGGCCTGGGTATTGCAAAGACTTCGGAAAGAAGGTCTCTAAGTGACTGCACAGAGCAGAGCTTCCACCTCCCCTAATTCCAATCTGAGGTTTCTCTGTTATCTGAGTTTAAATTGGAGCCCAGGAGTCATTTTAATGGGGCTTCATCACCAAGCAGCTCGATGAGTGGTATTACTATGTATTTAAAACTAGCTTTGGGCTGGACATGGTGGCTCATGCCTGTAATCCCACCACTTTGGGAGGCTAAGGCAGGTAGATTGCTTGAGCACTCATGGCAAAACCTCATCTGTACAAAAAATAAAAAAAAATTAGCTGATGTAGTGATGCATGCCTGTAGTCCTAGCTGCCGGAGAGGCTAGGTGGAAGAATCACCTGAGCCCGTGAGGCCGAGGCTGCAGTGAGCTATGATTGTGCCACTGCACTCCAGCCTGCACAACAGAATGAGACCCTGTCTCAAAAGAAACAAAAGACCGGGCATGGTGGCTCACACCTGTAATCCCAGCACTTTGGGAGGCCAAGGCAGGAGGATCACTTGAGGTCAAGAGTTCGAGACCAGCCTAGCCAACATGGTGAACCCCGTCTCTACTAAAAGTACAAAAATTAGCCAGGCACGGTGGCGGGCACCTGTAATCACAGCTGCTCTGGAGGCTGAGGCAGGAGAATCACTTTAACCTGGGAGGCTTGAATCTAGACAGAGCTGGGATTACAGGCACGTGCCACCAAACCCAGCTAATTTTTTTATTTTTAGTAGAGACAGGGTTTTACTTTGTTGACCACGCTGGTCTCGAACTCCTGACCTCAAGTGATCCTCCTGCCTTGGCCTCCCAAAGTGCTGGGATTACAGGCATGAGCCACCATGCGTGGCTGACTCATTATATTTCAAGGGTCCTTTTCTCAAAGACATACCAAAAAAAAAAAAAAACACACACAATTACTACCACACCACTTCTTCCACACTCCCAGGATTCTGGGAACAAGGAGCAAAGCTGGCACAGTTTCTGTCCGCTCCATTCACTTGAGAAGGAAGGTCTCTGCACTTTGAGGAAATTACGGTAGTTTCCCCTCACAAAAGGGGAAGAACTTTTGGTCTATGACTTTTTAACTTCATGACAGTTTTCTCTTTCCCTGTGGAAAGAGAATTAAATCCTATCTCTTCCACTCCAACCCCTCAAATAGTAAATTGAGGCTATCAAGACAATTCCAATTCTAGGTTTCTTTTTGCTATAAGGGCTTAAATTGGAGCCCTCGAGTATAGTTTCTTTGCTGAGAAGTATTATGAATGATTTCATATCTAACACTAGCTTTGTTACTGAGGCTATAGATAAATGACTCTCAGCAACAGCAGCCTTTGGCACCTCTGTTCTGGAATATCACATTTTAAGTAAAGTACAACCTAGAAAACAACTCAGCACCATAAGAGCCTTCTAAAATGGCTAAAGTAATACAACTAGAATTGTATTACTAATTCTGGGCCAAAGAGTTTATTGCATCAGATGATACAAATTAGAATGAGAGTGCAGAAGAGAATACTGTGCAAGGATAATCATCCATTACTGGGCTCATATTTGATAGCAAGTGTTAATTCTTTTTCATTGTTAAGTATCCACTGAAAACGCAGATACTATCATAGTAGTATGATCTCTGAATCAAGGGCTCAGATTTTTGTTAGAATCTCATGATTAAACATGTCTTAATTGATAAATTGAAATAATAAAGCTTATTTCACTTAAGGTAATATGTTTTCTGGTCTCAAATCCTTGTTGTCTCCTTTTGTCCTTTAAGCATTAATAGGTATAATCTGGCCGGGCGTGGTGGCTCACGCCTGTAATCCCAGCACTTTGGGAGGCCAAGGCTGGTGCATGATGAGGTCAAGAGATCGAGACCATCCTGGCCAACATGGTGAAACCCCGTCTCTACTAAAAATACAAAAATTAGCCGGGCATGGTGGCACGCGCCTGTAGTCCCAGATACTCACGAGGCTGAGGCAGGAGAATCACTTGAACCCAGGAGGGCAGAGGTTGCGGTGAGCCAAGATCATACCACTGCACTCCAGCCTGGCGACAGAGTGAGAGTCTGTCTCAAAAAAAAAAAAAAATCATTTTATGATAGCCATAAAGAAAATTAAATTCCATTACTATTTATTTTTAAAATTAGGCATAGATTCTAAGTTTCCACTCTGAATCACTGACTGTTCTTTTTCCATGGAGGTGTAAAGATTAATAAGGGGCTGGGCGTGGTGGCTCAAGCCTGTAATCTCAACACTTTAGGAGGCTGAGGCGGGTGGATCACTTGAGGCCAAGAGTTTGAGACCAGCCTGGCCAACATGGCGAAACCCTGTCTCTACTGAAAATACAAAAATTAGCCAGGCAGTGGTGGTGCACACATGTAATCCCAGCTACTTGGGAGGCCGAGGCAGGAGAATCACTTGAAACCCGGGAGGCGGAAGTTGCAGTGAGCCGAGATCACACCGTTGCACTCCAGCCTGGGCTACACAATGAGACTCCATCTCAAAAAAGAAAAAAATAAAAAGGTTAGTAAGGAACTGAAGAGAGTTAGAAATATCTTATCTGCACTTATTTAAGAATATAAAATGAAAATACTACATATGCTTTCTAAGCCTAGCTCCACTGAACTGACACTCGAAAGCAGAGATCTTAGATAAACCTTGTGTTCTAAATTAGTATTGGTTGACTGGCTGTACCTTTGAATCAGTGTATTATATTTCACTTTCCAAAAAACAGCTGCATTTTAATAAGCCTTTTATGTTAGTATGTTCCCCATAGAGAGTTAGACCTGCCAATTGTGTGTGTATTTTTCTAACATCTATAAGACTATCTGAAATAAAATCATAGATTTTAGGAACTGCAAGTTACTTTGAACTTTTCAATTGTAATCTAGGCAGCTTATTTGCCATTTGTCCTGTGGCATCTGCTTGAACAACAAGAAACATTTCAATCAGACTTCGAAAAAGAATAAAATGTAATTTTTAAAACCAACACTTTATTAAATTGGACAACAGGTAATTCAACAAGTAGCAGAAAGACTATTTTATTATCTTAGTTTTAATTGCTTCTTAAAAATGGTTCAAGAGTTTGTATTTATTTATTTATTTTGGGGGGACAGAGTCTTGCTCTGTTGCCCAGGCTGGAGTGCAGTGGTGGCATCTTGGCTCACTGCAGCCCCTGCCTCCTAGGTTCAAGCGATTCTCCTCTCTCAGCCTCCTGGTTAGCTGGGATTACAGCATGCCCCACGATGCCCCGCTAATTTTTTTGTATTTTTAGTAGAGAGGCCAGGCTGGTCTCAAACTCCTGACCTCAGGTGATCTGCCCCCCTCAGCCTCCCAAAGTGCTGGGATTACAGGCAAGAGTTTGGGGTTTTTATTTTGAGATGGAGTTTCACTCTTGTTGCCTGGGCTGGAGTGCAATGGCGCACTCTCCGCTCACTGCAACCTCTGCCTCTTGGTTTCAAGCGATTCTCCTGCCTCAGCCTCCTGAGTAGCAGGGATTACAATCATGTGCCACGATGCCCGGCTAATTTTTTTGTATTTTTAGAAGAGAGGGGGGTTTCACCAGGTTGGCCAGGCTGGTCTTGAACTCCTGACCTCAGGTGATCCATCCGCCTTGGCCTCCCAAAGTGCTGGGATTACAGGCGTGAGCCACCGCTCCTGGCCAAGAGTTTTGTTTTTAATTAATGTATTGTTTTTTAATCTGTTTTTCCTGTACTTTTTTTTTTTTTTTTAGACTGAGTCTCTCTCTGTTACCCAGGCTGGAGTGCAGTGGCACGATCTTGGCTCACTGCAACCTCTGCCTCCCAGGTTCAAGCAATTCTCTTGCCTCAGCCTCTTGAGTAGCTGAGATTACAGACATGCGCCACCACGCCCAGCTAATTTTTGTATTTTCATTTTAGTAAAGAAGGGTTTTCACCATGTTGGTCAGGCTGATCTCGAACTCCTGACCTTGTGATCCACCCGCCTCAGCCTCCCAAAGTGCTGGGATTACAGGCATGAGCACGGTTTTTCCTGCACTATTAAACCCAAACTTCCTGGACCACAGGGAAGACTATAGGGGATTTAGGGGAATGGAGAGGGGAGCATAAAAGATGAATGAGCTCCAGCAGGAGAGGCCTTGGGGGCAACCGGGGTTAGTGGGTCCCCGCCTGCAATGCATTGGAAGCACTCAGTGGGTTTTTGAAAACGCAGAGTCTCAAGTCCTACTGAGGAGATTTAGATTCAAAAGTTGTAAGTCATGACCCAGGAACATATATTAAATTTCTCTGGTAATTCTGATGATCATCTGACCTGTTGCACCTCCATTTTAGTTCAGTTCTTCCGCTCTACAGGGCAAATGACCGGCAATGGCTTTCACAAAATTAATTAGTAGTCAGAATTGAGGTTGGAATCCAAGTATCCATATGCCACGGATTCCCTTATCCATGTTCCTTCAACGTTACTATACTCGAGGGAGAGAGGAATGAAGGGCCCACGGGCTGAACACTAAGAAATACAGAGGACCTGATGCGGGCAGTGGCTCATGCCTGCAATCCTGGCACTTTGAGAGGCTGAGGCAAGTGGATCACGAGGTCAAGAGATTGAGACCATCCTGGCCAACATGGTGAAACCCCGTCTGTACTAAAAATACAAAAATTAGCCGGGCGTGGTGGCCAGCGCCTGTAGTCCCAGCTACTCAGGAGGCTGAGGCAGGAGAATTGCTTGAACCCAGGAGGTGGAGATTGCAGTGAGCCAAGATTGTGCTACTGCACTCCAGCCTGGGTGACAGAGCGAGACTCCATCTCAAAAAAAAAAAAAAAAATACAGAGGACCTACCTACACACCTTTACCTTGAATAGTCCTGATAGCCTGTTCTGAAGAATCTGACTCAGTAATTCCACTGGGATATTTACGGTAGTGAAAATTGGAAACAACTTAATTGACCAACAATAGGATGTTGAATATATAAATTATAGTACATAGTTATGGTACAAGGGAAAAATATGTGGCCTTTAAGAATGATGATACAGATGTACACTTTTAGCATGAAAATATAGTCACAATACATATACATACAGAGAAAAAATTTCTGAAGTGTATACATCAAAACAGTGGGTTTCTCTGGGTAATTGAGATCATAGGAATTTTTTCAAAAGTTTTCTAATCATATTTCACATATTTTCACAACAAATAATCAACACATACACACAGCACATTCACATATAAAACCAGAGGTTTTTTTGGTTTTGGCAATTTGTTACAGTTCATTGATTCTTTGTTGAACCAAATACCAACCCAAACAAGAATAAAGATGAGAAGGTTACATGCTTTACATGCTTTTCTGTGAGCTCTTGAGGGTTTCATAAAGCTGAAATAAAATTATGCACCATGTCTATATTTGAATTGATTGTATATTTGTTGAATGTCTGTGCTTATGTGAAGACTCTTCCTAGCATATAAACGTGAGTATCATAATAAATGTTCATTTTCCTTTCCCTTAGGGATTTGATTAGTGGTTTCAGAGGACATGGTACAAAGGGATAAAATAATAAAAAGGTATAACAGTTTTTTGTGCTGGGCGCGGTGGCTCACGCCTGTAATCCCAGCACTTTGGGAGGCCGAGGCGGGCGGATCACGAGGTCAGGAGATCGAGACCATCCTGGCTAACACAGTGAAACCCCGTCTCTACTAAAAAATACAAAAAAATCAGCCGGGCGAGGTGGCGGGCGCCTGTAGTCCCAGCTACGCGGGAGGCTGAGGCAGGAGAATGGCGTGAACCCCGGGGGACGGAGCCTGCAGTGAGCCGAGATCACGCCACTGCACTCCAGCCTGGGTGAAAGAGCGAGACTCCTTCTCAAAAAACAAAAAAAACAAAAAAACAAAACAAAACAAAACAAAAACAGTTTTTTGTAAGAGGAAAAGAGTGAGATTCTGTAATTGACCCAATATTAGATCTACAGCTCTACCAAAGATCTTGCTGTCTACTGTGCTTATTAATAATTTAGCTATAGTGGTACACAAAGGAAGTGGTTTGTATTTACTGAGAAAATATTGAAACCTCCATTGAAGATAAGGTTATATGGTCTAGCAATAAAAATGTGTGCCTGTGCAATATATTACTATATTTTCCAATTTGACTGCAGCCCTAGTAAGTCAAAGGTGGTTATTTCTTCTATGAGACAGGGGTGTGATGGAAAGAACATTTGCTCATTTTATGATTCTAATCTTGTCTCTGCTACTCACTAGTTCTGTGATCTTGGGTAACTGCAACATGTAAAGTTCAGGGTTCAAAACAAATCTGGCTCTCTCTATAGAAAGTGCTCCATTTAGATATGTGTATACCTATACAAGTTTAAGTACATATCTATATATGCAATATTCAGCCCCAAACTAAATATACAAAGTTCTTATAATATATTCGTATACTAGCCCGGCGTGGTGGCTTACGCCTGTAATCCCAGCACTTTGGGAGGCCGAGGCAAGTGGATGACCTGAGGTCAGGAGTTTGAGACCAGCCTGGCCAAGGCGAAACCCCGTCTCTACTAAAAATACAAAAGCCAGTTGGGTGTGGTAGCAGGCACCTGTAATCCCAGCTACTTGGGAGGCTGAGGCAAGAGACTTGCTTGAACCCAGGGGATGGAGGTTGCAGTGAGCCGAGATCACACTGCTGCACTCCAGCCTGGGTGACAGAGCAAGACTCCATCTCAAATATATATATATATATATA
>NW_026652288.1:86900991-86904950 GCF_009828535.3 Hylobates moloch | reverse complement strand
TGCCTCAGCCTCTCCGAGTAGCTGGGACTACAGGCGCCCGCCACCACGCCCGGCTAATTTTTTGTATTTTTAGTAGAGACGGGGTTTCACTGTGGTCTCGATCTTCTGACCTCGTGATCCGCCCGCCTCCGCCTCCCAAAGTGCTGGGATTACAAGCGTGAGCCACCGCGCCCGGCCGCAACTCTATTTTTTAAAGTCATTTAAAAAATTCGTTTTCCAGCCGGGTGTGCTGGCTCACACCTGTAATCCCAGCACTTCGGGATGCCAAGATGGGCAGATTGCTTGAGCCCAGGGCTTTGAGACCAGCCTGGGCAACATGGTGAAATGCCAGCTCTACAAAAAAATAAAAAAATTACCCAGGAGTGGTGGTGTGAGCCTGTAGTCCTAGCTACTCAAGGCTGAGGTGGGAGAGTCACCTGAACCCAGGAGTTCGAGGCTGCAATGAGCCATGATTGCGCCACTGCACTCCAGCCTGGATGAGAGTGAGACCCTCTCTCAAACAAAAATAAAATAAATAAATAAATAAATGGGGCTTCAGCCATCAGGGCATCTGTTGGTGGTTTCCTGGTGGCAAAAAGCAAAGCATCTGATAAATCAGTAACCTCTTTTTCTGACAATTTAATCTCTTATAGAGTAGAAGAAACAACCAGGGTAACTGCTACTTTGAATTTAAGTCTAGCCAGAAAAAGAGAAACTAGTTGTAAAATGGATTTTGGGTCTGAGGAGAAAGTGTCCAGGTCACTTTAGATTTTGTGGTAGCCAATGATGTCAAATGTGCTTTTAGATACCAGGAAATTAGATTTTAACAAGTCGAAGAGGAAGGGCGTGGTGGCTCATACTGGTAATCCCAGTAATTTTGGGAGACCGAGGCAGATGGATCACCTGAGGTCAAGAGTTTGAGACCAGCCTGGCCAACATGGTGAAACCCCATCTCTACTAAAAATACAAAAATTGGCTCGGCACAATGGTGCGCGCCTGTAATGCCAACTACTCGGGAGGCTGAGACAGGAGAATCGCTTTCACTCTGGAGGTGGAGGTTGCAGTGAGCCGAGATTGTGCCACTGCACTCCAGCCTGGGTGACAGAGCAAGACTCTAACTCAAAAAATAAATAAATAAAATAAGTTGAAGGGACAAATAAGTCAGATGCAAAAGTCTAAAATTCTACAGGAAAGATTATTTTAAAAGCCTTTAAAAAGCGACATTTTCAACTCAACAAATATTTATTGATCACTACTACCAGAGGCTGTAATTCTCACAAGGAATTTATCATCTGTGGAGGGAGGAAAAAATGAGATAAGCACTCAGGTACCCAGCTACCACTTATTGAACATCTACTGTGAAAAACAATATGATTCATAATTTATATAATATTTATAACATTTACAAATACTCTGCAAGGAAGATATTACCTTCAGTTAACAAACAAAGAGATTAAATGTTTGGACTGGTTAAGTAAATTGCTCAAAGACTCACAGCTCATGAGGAAATCAGAGCT
The DNA here is from genome assembly GCF_009828535.3 of Hylobates moloch. Lineage (NCBI taxonomy): Eukaryota > Metazoa > Chordata > Mammalia > Primates > Hylobatidae > Hylobates > Hylobates moloch. The sequence continues at coordinate 86,903,454 of NW_026652288.1, read as the reverse complement.
CCAGTCTCATTCTTCTTGCATTACTGAATCCACCTGGTAAGGCAAAAAGGGAACTTTGCTCTGTTCTGCTTCTCCCATATGTACTCAAGAACACCAAGAGTTCATTTGTATGTATTTGTCCCCTAAAACGGGCAACTATTAACAGCTGACTGCAAAGGAATAAAATTGGTTTCATCTTTGAAATTGAGAATATCTGCTAAACTTCGTAGGAGAATCAGTTAATTGAATGAAAGGCTTACCATCATCATCCCTTCTATATTTAAAATCTCCTGAACTGTCAGGAACTTCAGAAAATCGTCACTTAAAATACAACTGTTTAATGACAGGATGTGTAAAAAAATTGTATCTTACCATCCTAAGAGAAGTTATATATTTTTTAAAATAGATCAACTCTTTAATGTTGAAAGTAACTTAGTTGTACAATGTGTTCAGAAGCTTAAAATGTTGGCTGGGCACGGTGGCTCATGCCTATGATCCCAGCACTTCGGGAGGCTGAGGCGGGTGGATCACAAGATCAGGATTTCAAGACCAGCCTGGCCAACATGGTGAAACCCTGTCCCTACTAAAAATACAAAAATAAGCTGGGCGTGGTGGCGTGCACCTGTAGTCCCAGCTACTCGGGAGGCTGAGACAGGAGAATTGCTTGAACTCAGGAGGCGGAGTTTGTGGTGAGCGAGATTGTGCCATTGCACTTCAGCCTGGGTGACAGAGCAAGACTCCCTCTCAAAAAAAAAAAAAAAAAGAAGCTTAAAATGTTTTTTGGTTTTTGTTTTGTTTCACTTTTGAGACAGGGTCTTGCTGTCACCCAGGCTTCAGTGCAGTGGCTCAATTCTCCCACCTAAATAGCTGGAACTACAGGCTCACGTCACCATACCCAGCTAATTTTTAAATTTTTTGTAGAGACAGGGGTCTCCCTAAGTTGCCCAGGCTGGTGTCAAACTCCTGGGCTCAAGCGATCCTCCAGCTTTGGCCTCCCAAAATGCTGAGCTTACAGACATGAGCCACTGTGCCTGACCTAGTAGTTTAAAATGTTAAGTAGATACAATTATAATATAAGAGTTTTTCTTTAAACATTTAATAAGTTACACAATAGATTAAAATGGTTATTTAAAAGTAAATAAAACTGAAGACCTTATCAATTATATACTGATAAGTTTTGGCATATACATATACATATGAATACATATATATTCAATTTGAGTGAATATATGTTAAACATATATATTTATATATGTTAAACATCTACTTTCTTCTCTGTAGTAAATTCTTTTTTTGTTTTTTTTTGAGACAGAGTCTTGCTCTGTCACCCAGGCTGGAGTGCAGTGGAACGATCTCGGCTCACTGCAACCTCCACCTCCTGGGTTCAAGCCATCCTCCTGGCTCAGCCTCCCGCGTAGCTGGGATTACAGGCATGCACCACCTCGCCCAGCTAATTTTTGTATTTTTAGTAGAGACAGGGTTTCACCATGTTGGCCAGGCTGGTTTCGAACTCCTGACCTCGTGATCTGCCCGCCTAAGCCTCCCAAAGTGCTGGGATTACAGGCATGAGCCACCGTGCCCGGCATGTTAGTTAATTCTTGACTGAATTATTGGAATATTATATTTCAAATCCACATTTACCTATTTAAATTCAACTCATATGTTTTAGTTAAAAATAATAAAGCCAATGAGGTCACAAGATGGGAGTGGTCTAGGAATTAAGTCTTCAGAAGTTCACTGCCTCTGGTACTTGAGGTAGCAGCCCAGGAGGTAGTTTTAGTCAAAGAAGTTCATTGCACTCAAAGAACCACATGGTTAACCACACCCTATTTCCTGTATATTTCTGGATGATGAAAATATCCCATAAACTGAACATGAAGATTATAACAGCTTTTATCGTATACAACACTTGCCTTCCTGAAAGGTGTCCATGCTTTCCTTTCAGTGGCAAAAAACAAAAAACAAAACAAAACAAAAAAACCAAACAAACATGTTTAGAAGTAAATAATGGTGAAATTTGGTCCATTCACATCTCTCCCTACACAGAAAATTTTGAGAAACTCATAACACATCTTTAATCAATTATTTGCTTTGTACAGAGACACATGTATATAGAATTCTTCAAAATTCTCTTGTTACCTACAGGGCTGCCTTGCTGTCGGGGTGAACCCAGAACAAGTAGCGTGATGAAGGTTGTAATGGGGCTGGGATCTAGCCAGCTCCCTCTGGCCAAGACTTGATTTCTGGTCCAAGAGGAGGAAGGTGTACCTGGTTCTAATCAGTCCACACAGAATGGGCACAAAGGACCTGGCTGTGTTGCCTGAGGCTCTCTAGGGCCCTGCTCTCATGAATAAGAAGGACAAAGGAGGTAGCCTACAAAAAGACTTTCTTATAGGGGTATGGGAATGAATGTATAAATGTAACCTCAGCTTGGCCCTTATGGGCTCTGCACATTTTTTTTTTTTTTTTTTTTTTTTTTTTTTT
>NW_026652288.1:86875519-86900891 GCF_009828535.3 Hylobates moloch | reverse complement strand
TCTCCTGCCTCAGCCTCCCGAGTAGCTGGGAATACAGGCGCCCGCCAACACGCCCGGCTAATTTTTTTGTGTGTGTGTTTTTAGTAGAGACGGGGTTTCACCGTGTTAGCCAGGATGGTCTCGATCTCCTGACCTCGTGATCCGCCCGCCTCAGCCTCCCAAAGTGCTGGGATTACAGGCTTGAGCCACCGCGCCCGGCTGTACATTTTTTTTTTGAGATGGAGTCTCACTGTGTTGCCTAGGCTGGAGTGCAGTGGCATGATCTCAGCTCACTGCAACCTCCGCCTCCCGGGTTCAAGCAATTCTCTGCCTCAGTCTCCTGAGTAGCTGGGATTACAGGCATGCACCACCACACCCAGCTATTTTTTTGTATTTTTAGGGTTTCACCATGTTGGTCAGGCTGGTCTTGAACTACTGATTGCAGGTGACCCACCTGCCTCGGCCTCCCAAAGTGCTGGGATTACAGGTTTGAGCCACCGCGCCCAGCTTCTGTACATTCTTTTCTTTCTTTTTTTTTTTGAGACGGAGTTTTACTCTTGTTGCCCAGGTTGGAGTGCAATGGCACGACCTCGGCTCACCGCAACCTCCCCCTCTCAGGTTCAAGCAATTCTCCTGCCTCAGCCTCCCAAGTAGCTGGGATTACAGGTATGTGCCACTACGTCCGGCTAATTTTGTATTTTTAGTAGAGAGGAGGTTTCTCCATCTTGGTCAGGCTGGTCTCGAACTCCCAACCTCAGGTGATCTACCCACCTCGGCCTCCCAAAGTGCTGTGATTACAGGTGTGAGCCACCACGCCCAGCCCTTTTGTACATTCTGAACGCACAGATCTAAGACTACAGAGAGCAGGGCCATAGCATCTGTGTTTTGCTAAAAGGAGTGGGATGGAGTGTAATCAAGTACTAGCTATGCTTGCACACTTCTTGGCCAGTGAGCACTGATACAATTCTTCTGGCCCTCAAAGAACATAACCTTATTTGTCGATCAAAAATCTGGCCTCGGCTGGGCATGGTGGCTCACATCTGTAATCCTAGCACTTTGGGAGGCCTGGGTGGGCAGATAACCTGAGGTCGGGGAAGTCGAGACCAGCCTGACCAACATGGAGAAACCCTGTCTCTACTAAAAATACAAAATTAGCCGGGTATGGTGGCACATGCCTGTAATCCCTGCTACTCGGGAGGCTGAGACAGGAGAATTGCTTGAACCCGGGAGGTGGAGGTTGTGAGCTGAGATCGTGCCATTGCACTCCAGCCTGGGCAACAAGAGCAAATCTCCATCTCAAAAAAAAAAAAATTCTGGCCTCAAATAGACCCCTGGCCAATAATATTTTATGGCTCTGATGGGAAAAATATTTAATAATTTGTACTCTTCACACCTTCTTATAATCCCTCTTGACCCTAGTTACTGCCTGAACTAGAATCCCAGGGTGTGAAAAAGTGAAGGATCCTTTGAGATCAAGCCCATCAGCCTCTTGCCTTCTGCATGACAGAACTGAGGCCACTTTGTGCTTTCTTCCCCACTTAATTCTTCTGATATCTGTTCACATTTTGCATCATTCACAACCTCCTGGGCAAGAAAATATGAGCGAGAAAATCTCGTTCACCGAAAATCTTGCTCTGCATAGCCCCCAGCCCAAACTAAAGAGTATAACAGAAAGAAAGTAAGAAAACTACACGCTTTAAGAACTTAAAGCACTGTTGTCCTTCATTATATATTATTTGTACACCATACAAGCCTTTTGTTTCATTAGTAAAAAACTTCTTTGAGAGTAGGGGCTGTGTTTTTAAAATTATCTTTTAATATACATGGAATGTAGTACAGCATCGTGAATGCCCAGGAGTTTAATAAATTATTTGTTGGTGATGAGCAGGTCTATTCCCTGGCCTACCAGGAATATCCCACATAATCATCCCAGACAGATGAGAATCCATCCTTACTTTTAAAGATCTCCAGGGAGTGAGAATCTAAACCTTCTTCCATAACTCATTTCAGTGCCTAATAAGCCTTAGTGTCTGCTGGAAGATTCTTCCCAAGAAGGTGGTATTTAGGAATGCTACATAGTAAATGCTAGAAGGCACTAGAGCCAGTCGCTTGAATTACTACTAGGAACTACCCTGGGAGGAAGGAGAAGTGTGGGAGCCTAGGTGGGTGCTGGTGGGGAAGGCAGTCAGATGAGGAAGAAAAAGGGCAGGGAGTAGATTCCTTTCCTTCTCAGAGGAAGTGGCATCATACACACTGGTAGTAGAGTTGTCCAGTGTTAATATGATTTGAGATAGGTAGTAGTCAGGAAGTTGTAGAGTTGGGAGAGCCCTATAATGGTGGAAGGCAAGTCTGCCATTGGCTCCCCAGCTTTTTATACCCCTCCCTGAAGCAGTCTCCCTATGAAGATAAAATTGGTGTTACTATTCCCCATTATTATTCCATGGACACCAGGGTTTTCTGTTAATAGAAAAGGAATACACAGGCCAGGCGCAGTGGCTCATGCCTGTAATCCCAGCACTTTGGGAGGCCAAGGTGGGTGGATCACCTGAGATCAGGAGTTCAAGATCAGCCTGGCCAACATGGTGAAACCGCATCTCTACTAAAAATACAAAAAAAATAGCCGGGAGTGGTGGCGGGCGCCTGTAATCCCAGCTACTCAGGAGGTTGAGGCAGGAGAATCGCTTGAACCTGGGAGGCGGAGGTTGCAGTGAGCCGAGATCGTGCCATTGCACTCCAGCCTGGGCAAGGGCAAAACTCTGTCTTGAAAAAAAAAAAAGGAATCTGCATCCCCTAATACCCTAGCTGTGCAAAAAGCAATCTGAATACTTCCTCTGCAAGGGTGCACGTGCAGGAGTGTGCACGCACGGGTATGTACATGTGTGTGAAGAAGCTTGGCTGGCGTGCGCCCCCACACCCAGCTAATTGTTATTAGCCAGAGTGACAGGATGTGAATGAAGGAAGGGTTAGTAGGAAACTTGCAACCTCTCTGGTCAAAGCAGACCCAGACAAGGGATTCTGATTAGGGCTGAAAATCAGACCTGAGGCTAAAACAGAGGAACTACAAATTCAGGGAAAGCCTAGAAGAGGAAGGGGGAAGGCCAGGTGCAGGGAGAATAAGTGGGGAAGTACAGGCCAGAGAAAGTAGCACTGTTCAGTTATCTGCACTGGAAGAGGTGACACAGAGTTCTGCCTCCAGGAAAATGGGTTGGCAGGATCCAGTTCAGAGGTCGGTAGGCTTCAGCCCTCTGGTTTGGATGTAGGACGGGGCTTCTGACCACCCTCTGCCCATGTCCTTCCTGAACTGTAGGAAGGGCAACAGGAATGCTGCGATCAGGGAATCTAGGCAGAAGGAAGACAGGGAGGTGGCCTGGCCTCCCTACTAGGGGTTTAGGATGAAATGTAACTGGATGGAGAAAGTACAGCTGGATAGATTTGAGGAAATATTTAGATAGGGAACAACCAAAACACGTTTCAAATCCTGTTAGGCCCTGATTGTTTGGAGGAGAAAACACAGCCTGCAACAAGCTGGAAGCTTGCTTTGAGGTAACTGAGAGGAGGGGAGGATCGGGCACACAAGGCCGGCAGAAGGGATTGGCACCTCAGTGACAACCAAGAAATTAGTCACTTAGGAGAACTAGGTCATTTTGGGTGAAGAATGACCTGGTTCACCATACCTTAGTGTATCTTTCTCGAGGTCCCCACAAACAGAGAAGGCATTTGATTGGAGAACAGTGGGAAGCAGTGGATTTCAAAAACTAGGATAATACAGCAAGCCCTAGTGATATGAAGAACGTGGAGAGGAAGTGTAGGTGGAAGTGAGTGAGTCATAAACAGTGGTTCGTGAACCTTCTAAAGACTGTCAACTCCTTGGAATAGAACAAAGGCTGCGTACTGTTTCAACCCTTATTTCACATTAGCCCCCACAAGTCATTTTCTACAGCTCTGCAGGAACCTGATGTTATTTCGCCCAAATTGTAAACGATTTATTTTACAAATACTGAATCACAAAACTATGGTTGAAGAAAAGAATCTCCACATAAAAGAAATGAATCCCTAACTTGTACCCTACATTTTTTTCTCCCTTGTGTGTGTACGTGTGTGTGTGTGTGTGTACTGTTGATTAGGATCTATTCCAGATTTCAGCATTTTCTTTAAAACACAAGGGTTTTTTGTTTGTTTTTTGAGACACAGTGTCACTCTGTCACCCAGGCTGGAGTACAGTTGGCACGATTTCAGTTCACTGCAACCTCTGTCTCCCAGGCAATTCTCCCACCTCAGCTTCCTGTGTAGCTGGCATTACAGGCACCCACCACCATGCCCAGCTAATTTTTGTATTTTTAGCAGAGATGGGGTTTCATTTTGTTAGCCAGGCTGCTCTCAAACTCCTGACCTCAGGTGATCTGCCCGCCTTGGCCTCCCAAAGTGCTGGGATTACAGGCATGAGCCACCATGCCTGGCAAAACACAACTTTTGAGAAGCTTTTAGGTCAAAAACTTGAATTCAAATCCAAAGCTGGCCAGAGCCCTAAATACTATTCCTACTTTTCTTGGCAAAGAAATTTTCAAATTTCTCTGGCATATTTCTGTGAAAAGTAATAAAATATGATTTATTAAACTTTTTGGTTATAGTGGACCTTTTGTTAACATTTGCTTATGTGCTATTATGTGCCTCGTTTAGATCAAATCAAGCTCACTTAGGTGTTTATCAAATGCAAGCCTGACCTGTCTCTGCCAATACAGTACTGGACTTTCCTTAACACTTCACTAGCTCAAATATTTCCTCTATAAATCCAGAATATAGGTATATATATTTTTGAGTCAAGAATATTCACTGTAGAAAACAATGTTTTGACCAGGTACAGGGGCTCACACCTCTAATTCCAGCACTTTGGGAGGCCAAGGCAGGAAAATCACTTGAGCTCAGGAGTTTGAGACCAGCCTTGGCAACATGGAGAAACTCCGCCTCTACAAAAAAAAAAAAAATTCGCCAGGCTTGGTGGCATGCACCTGTAGTCCGAGCTATTTGGGAGGCTTAGGTGGGAGGATCACCTGAGCCTGGGGAGGTAGAGGCTGCAGTGAGCCATGATTGCCCCTCCGCACTCGAGCCTGAGTGACACAGTGAGACTCTGTCTCAAGAAAAAAAGACAAAAAAGAAAGAAAAGAAAACAATGTTTTACCACGTGTGAATTTAGGCTAAAGAAATTGCTAGGGTGCAGGGATAGATCTTACTTATTACTAATATTCTAATCTCACATTTAAAAAAATCATCATAGGCCGGGTGCAGTGGCTCACGCCTGTAATCCCAGCACTTTCAGAGGCCGAGGCAGGTGGATCACAAGGTCAAGAGATCGAGACCATCGTGGCCAACATGGTGAAACCCCGTCTCTACTAAAAACACAAAAATTAGCTGGGCGTGGTGGTGTGCGCTTGTAGTTCCAGCTACTGGGGAGGGTGAGGCAGGAGAATCGCTTGAACCTGGGAGGCGGAGGCTGCAGTGAGCCGAGACCATGCCACTGCATTCCAGCCTGGTGACAGAGCGAGACTCCGTCTCAAAATAAATAAATAAATAATACAAATAAAATTAAAATTAAAAAAAATTATAGTAAAAGGAATCCTAGGCCAGGCACAGTGGTTCACGCCTGTAATCAGAGCACTTTGGGAGGCCAAGGCGGGCGGATTGCTTGAGGTTAGGTGTTCGAGACCAGCCTGGCCAATATGGAGAAACCTTGCCTCTAATAAAAATACAAAACTAGCTGGGCATGCCTATAGTCCCAGCTACTCAGGAGGCTGAGGAAGGAGAATTTGCTTGAACCTGGGAGGCGGAGGTTGCAGTGAGCCAAGATTTTGCAACTGCACTCCAGCCTGGGCAACAAAGCAAGAACTTGTCCAAAAAAAAAAAAGTCCAGGCACGGTGGCTCACGCCTGTAATCCCAGCACTTTGGGAGGCCGAGGTGGGTGGATCACCTGAGGTCAGGAGTTCAAGACCAACCTGGCCAACATGGTGAAACCCCGTCTTTACTAAAATATAGAAACTAGCTGGGTGCGGTGGTGGCACCTGTAATCCCAGCTACTTGGGAGGCTGAGGCAGGAGAACTGCTTGAACTCAGGAGACAGAGGTTGCAGTGAGCTGCCACGGTGCCACTGCACTCCAGCCTTGGTGACAGAGACTCTGTCTCAAAAAAAAAAAAAAAAAAAAGAATCCTTCCATATTTAGGATGTGTTTTATAATCCTCTTTTTAAAGCACTTCTCAACGTTTCTGCCAAGCTACACCCAATGGTAGAACTCATACCCCTGGCCAATAAATGCTCTGCCTTCAGCTTAAAAGCTCTTTAAAATATTGTTTTTATCTTGGGCTGGGCCTGGTGGCTCCCACCTGTAATCCCAGCACTTTGGGAGGCCGAGGCGGGTGGATCACAAGGTCAGGAGTTCGAGACCAGCCTGGCCAATATAGTGAAAACCGTTCTCTGGTTAAAAAAAATAATAATAATAAAATACAGCCGGGTGCAGTGGCTCATGCCTGTGATTCCAGCACTTTGGGAGGCTGAGGCAGGCGGATCACCTGAGGTCAGGAGTTCGAGACCAGCCTGACCAATATGGTGAAACCCTGTCTCTACTAAAAATACAAAAATTAGCCAGGTGTGGTGGCAGGCGCCTGTAGTCCCAGCTACTGGGGAGGCTGAGACAGGAGAATTGCTTGAACCCAGGAGGCAGAGGTTGCAGTGAGCCAAGATTGCACCACGAGCACAAAGCCACAAAAAAATCCAACAATTCAACCCAGCCAGGTAAATAAAAAAAAACTTTAAAAAAAAAAAAAAAAAAATATATATATATATATATATATATATATATATACACATATATCATTATTATCTTAAGACTCTATCTTTCTTTCCCTTTTGAGACAGGGTTTCTCTCTTTCGCCCAGGTAAGACTGCAGTGGCTCTATCACAGCTCACTGCAGCCTCGACCTCCTGGGCCCAAGCCATCCTGTCACCTCAGCCTCCCAAGTAGCTGGGACTACAGGCATCTGCCACCATACTGGGCTAATTTTTCTGAGGTTTGTTTTGTTTTGTTTCTCACTCTGTCACCCAAGCTGGAGTGCAGTGACGTGATCTGAGCTCACTGCAACCTCTGTCTCCCAGGTTGAAGTGATTCTCCAGCCTCAGCCTCCCAAGTAGCTGGGGCTACAGGCATGTGCCAACATGCCCGGCTAATTTTTATATTTTTAGTAGAGACAGAGTTTCACCACGTTGGTCAGGCTGGTCTCGAACTCCTGACCTCATGATCTACCCACCTCGGCGCCTCCCAGGTTCACGCCATTCTGCCTCAGCCTCTCCGAGTAGCTGGGACTACAGGCGCCCGCCACCACGCCTGGCTAATTTTTTGTATTTTTAGTAGCGACGGGGTTTCACCGTGGTCTCGATCTCTTGACCTCGTGATCTGCCCGCCTTGGCCTCCCAAAGTGCTGGGATTACAAGCGTGAGCCACCGCGCCCAGCCCAGCACTGGAGGTTTCTAAAAGTTGTTTTATGCAAATGTTTGGGAGAAAAGCCAGCAAGCAGGTAGGAGAGTAGCTAGGAGGTTTCAGAGATGACAGATACTGTTGCTAGGTCTAATTTGCAAATATGCATATTTTATTCAATTCATAGAATTTAAAAAGATCTCTAAGATGAAATTCATGTCAAAGCTTCCAGGTATTTACTTACCTAGACTACTAAAAGTAGAAAATTATTTATAATTTACAACCTCCACAGAACATAATCCTAAAATTTATTGTGGGACAACTCTCTTACTACCTTTTGAAGTCACATACCTTGTTCGACACAAGAGCCCTTATCAGGGAGATCTCCCTGAGCTTCCCCAGGAAAGGGCCAGTGCTGTGAGCTCAGTGGGTACTTCCCCAAGATGCCTTCAGGCAGGCTCCAGACAATTGTGAAACAGGTGAAATCGTTTCCACACCTTTTCTGCCTGGCCAGTGGCCCACTTCAGGTCTCTAGGCCATGGGGACCAAAGCTTCCCTACTTGCTGCTTTTCTCAGCCCGTCTCCCCTCTTATTTTTTTCTTCCCAAATGTCATGTTCCTGTTGAAAACTCTTTTGTCGACTGGGCGCAGTGGCTCGTGCCTGTAATCCCAGCACTGTGGGAGGCTGAGGTGGGCAGATCACCTGAGGTCGGGAGTTTGAGACCAGCCTGACCAACATGGAGAAACCCCATCTCTACTAAAAATACAAAACTAGCCGGGCGTGGTGGCACATGCCTGTAGTCCCAGCTACTGGGAAGGTTGAGGCAGGAGAATCGCTTGAACCCGGGAGGCAGAGGTTGCGGTGAGCCGAGATCGCACCATTGCACTCCAGCCTGGGCAACAAGAGTGAAACTCTGTGTCAAAAAAAAAAAGAGGCCGGGCGCGGTGGCTCACGCTTGTAATCCCAGCACTTTGGGAGGCCGAGGCGGGCGGATCACGAGGTCAGGAGATCGAGACCACGGTGAAACCCCGGCGCAACCAAAATTCAAAAAAAAAAAAAAAATTAGCCGGGCGTGGTGACGGGCGCCTGTAGTCCCAGCTACTCGGAGAGGCTGAGGCAGGAGAACGGCGTGAACCTGGGAGGCGGAGCTTGCAGTGAGCCGAGATTGCGCCACTGCACTCCAGCCTGGGCGACAGAGCGAGACTCCGTCTCAAAAAAAAAAAAAAAAAGAACACTCTTTTGTCCTTTGCCTTACACCAATAACCTTCGCCTGTATTCCATTACAAGTAGCCTCTCTGACATGTTAACTCACATTAAATGTATTGTAAAGTTCTTTTTTTTTTTTTTTTTGAGACAGAGTTTTGCTCTTGTTGCCCAGGCTAGGGTGCAATGGTGCAATCTCGGCTCACAGCAACCTCTCCCTCCCGGGTTCAAGTGATTCTCCTGCCTCAGCCTCCCAAGTAGCTGGGATTACAGGCATGTGCCACCATGCCAGGCTAATTTTTATATTTTTAGTAGAGACAGGGTTTCTCCATGTTGGTCAGGCTGGTCTTGAAGTCCCGAACTCAGGTGATCCACCCACCTCAGCCTCCCAAAGTGCTAGGATTATAGGTGTGAGCCACTGCACCCGGCCTAAATGTATTGCAAAGTTCTAATAACTATTTGGAAGTCATGGCTTTCTGTCACTTCTTAGGTAAAGAAGTGTTTTATAAGTTCCCTCCCCTCCTCTCACCTCCTGGCCTTAAAGCCATTTCTTTTTGTTATTTAAGAATAGCTTTAGAGCTTAGTAGCTCAAATTTAAGGTAGGAAGAGAAGACTTTGGCCAGGCTGATCTTGAACTCCTGACCTCAGGTGATCCACCCGCCTGACCTCCCAAAGTACTGGGATTACAGGCGTGAGCCACCACGCCCGGTTTTACAACTGTGTATTCTTATTGCAAAGCCAGGCTCTGTAAAGATAGTGTTTTATCTGAGAGTCAGGTTTACCAACAGTTAAAACTCTTCTTACTGAGGGCAAGCTCTTCCCAAAGACACTGAGATATTCCATTTTTGGCTACGAAGAGAGAAAGGTTGCTACTCCATTTCCCTGGAATACAGTAATGCTGGGTTTCATTGCTCTGCAATATTGTCTTGGGCATCAGTTCCCAAATGGAATGTGGCATGAAACATAATTCTTGCAGAGTTGCTCATGCATGCAGCTATGTGTGGCATAAAAATCCCCAGAGCAAACCTTCAGGTCGCCAAATGGTGTTAGTCCTGAAGTACCTCAGTGGAACATACCTCAAATTTCATGAAGCCTCACCACAGGGAGAACGTTATGCTCCTTTCCTCATCTGACTGCCTCTCTCATGGCTTGGGAGGCCCTACTTCAAGTTAAACGGCCAGCACTGCAAGGGAGGGCAGGATCAGACTCAGGTAAAATGGGGAGGTTTACAGGTTACTTCTTTTTTTTTTTTTTTTTGAGACGGAGTCTCACTCTGTCACCCAGGCTGGAGTGCAGTGGCACGATCTCAGCTCACTGCAAGCTCCTCCTCCTGGGTTCACGCCATTCTCCTGCCTCAGCCTCTCCGAGTAGCTGGGACTACAGGCGCCCGCCACCACGCCCGGCTAATTTTTTGTATTTTTAGTAGAGACGGGGTTTCACCGTGGTCTCGATCTCCTGACCTCGTGATCCGCCCGCCTCGGCCTCCCAAAGTGCTGGGATTACAAGCGTGAGCCACCGCGCCCAGCCCAGGTTACTTCTTTAGGGCAGAAAATCAGCAACTCTAACCCATAGGCCAAATCCAACTGAAGCTGGAGCTCCGAATAATTTATACGTTTTTAAATGGTTGGGGGAGGGGGGAGGGGGAAGAGGGAGACAATAGAGAACGTGGCCTGCAGAGCTTCAAATAGTTACCACCTGGCCCTTTACAGTACAAGTTTGCTGGCCCCAGCTTCTGAGACCTCACACCTCCCTTTCTCTGCCTTACTACTCTTTAACCCTTCTTCATGCTCTCTAGAAAGGAGTCCCGCCCCAGCCCTCAGCTCCTGGTTTATATGCTCAACAATTAGAGTTAATCCTCCTATCCAAAGGCAAACCCATTGAATTGACTGCTTTTTCTCAACTAGAGGGAGGAGCCGCTGTTCTGGTTCTTCTCCTTTTCCCCTCCTCACTTTCCCCTGACTATGGGGCCATGGAACAGAGATGCCCTTCCCCAGCCACCCAGGCAGGGGTATTCCAGTTCTCAGCACCTGGAGGAAGGGGGTTCCCATCAGCCAGGGGCTTCTGGAGACTCTCGTGTACCCTCTGCAAAAGCACTGGAGAGGCCGGGCGCCGTGGCTCACGCCTGTAATCCCAGCACTTTGGGAGGCCGAGGCGGGCGGATCACGAGGTCAGGAGATCGAGACCATCCTGGCTAACACAGTGAAACCCCGTCTCTACTAAAAATAAAAAAAAATTAGCTGGGCGAGGTGGCAGGCGCCTGTAGTCCCGGCTACAAGGGAGGCTGAGGCAGGAGAATGGCGTGAACCCGGGGGGGGGGAGCCTGCAGTGAGCCGAGATCGCGCCACTGCACTCCAGCCTGGGTGAAAGAGCGTGTCTCCGCCGCAAAAAAGAAAGCATTATGAAGCACTGGAGAGGTCTGCTCCTTGGGTTAACTCCTTTGGGTTATGACACCTGTGGTCCTAAGAGAGGATTTATAAGAACTCTGGGCTCACCTTCGTGACCCATAATGCTCTCTGGATGCCAGCCCTTGAACAGTTTTCTTTCTCCCTTGCCAGGCTTGGATGTGTTTGTAGTATAGAGTGGTAGTTACAGGCATGACCTCATCTACCTAGATAAAAATCCACCTCTGACATTTACTAGCTAAGGAACCTTGGTTGTTTAATCCGTATGTGTTGGGTTTCCTCATCTGTGGAGAGGAGATAATAGTAGTCCTTACTTCATGGCCTGGTGCGGTGGCTCACGCCTGTAATTCCTGCACTTTGGGAGGCTGAGGTGGGCAAGTCACCTGAGGTCGGGAGTTCGAGACCAGTCTGACTAACACGGAGAAACCCCCGTCTCTACTAAAAATACGAAATTAGCTGGGCATGGTGGTGCATGCCTGTAATCCCAGCTACTCGGGAGGCTGAGGCAGGAGAATCGCTTGCACCTGGGAGGCAGAGGTTGTGGTGAGCCGAGATCACGTCATTGTACTCCAGCCTGGGCAACAAGAGCAAAACTTTGTCTCAAAAAAAAAAATAAAGTCCCTACTTCAGGCTGCAGTGAGGTTTACATGAGTTAATTTGCATGAAATTGTTTTGAACAAGGCCTAACACATAGTAAGTACTCAAGACAGTGCTAGCTCTCACTATTGTTTGAGTTTAAGCTGTGTCCTGGCTGGTCTTGGCCCAGCTCTCCATGTCCTTAGGCTATTACATAGCTCAAGGGGAGGTGAGCTCTCAAACTGAGGTCAGGCGACCCAACAGGGTAGGCAAAACTGTGAAACAGGTGAAATGTTATGAGAGGCTTCCACTTCCCTTACTCTTTGTGTCTTCCTACAGAGAATAATGACTAAAAACACCTTGCTTTTGTACGGAGGTTATGATCTGCTTTCACAAACATTTAATTTGACACATGCAACAGCCCCGGTACATAGACGTCACATGGCAGGCAACTGCAAATGTTGACTGAGTGAGGGAAATGAACTGGGAGGCTGCCAATTTGCTGTATGATTGGGTGTGGTGTACCCTCTGCTCTCTGTTCTGATTGGTTGCAAGGCATACAGAACTTGTCAATAAGTATTTTGACTATCCACTCTGGAAATAAGTTGTTAATGTGGTGCTTATTTTATCAATAAGGAAACTGCGTTTCTCAGCCATTTGATGGCTAAGACCACACAACAGTGAAGGTAGAGCTGTGTCTAAAACCCAGTTTCTCTGGCCTATAATCTATCCCTGTGGCTGTTACACCTATTGCTAAATATGCATAAAATAAAGTTTGTTTTGTTCAGTGGCAATAATTAACTCAGTACTGGCACGCACTGTCTTCCTAGTTTGTTGCTCAAAGAAGACTCACGATATTAGAAGGCTGTCTATAAAAGGGAGTGTATTTGTTTTGTGTTGCTGTAACGGAACACCGGAAACTGGGTAATTTATAAAGAAAAGAGGTTAATTTAGCTCAGGATTCTGCAGGCTGGGAAATTCAAGAAGCATGGTGCCAGCATCTGTTGTTGAGGGCTTTCATGCTGCATCATAACGTGGAGAAAGGTCAAAGGGAAGTGGACATGGGGGAAGAAGTAAAACCCGATGGACATCTTTCTTTATAAAAACCTGTTCTTGTGAGAACTAATCCATTCCCTCAAGAATTAAACCAGTCTTGAGAGAGCAAAAACTCACTCACGGCCCAGAGAACAACACAGAGCCATTCATGAGGAATCTACCCCCAAGAGCCAAGCACCTCCCACTAGACGCCACCTCCCAACGCAACCCATTGTGGATCAAATTTATAAACATGAGTTCTGGTGTGGACAAGCCATATTCAAACTATAGCAAAGAGAAAGCTCTTATGCCCCAGGAGGAGCTCTCTGCAGTCTTTGCAGGTTCCCCCTTTCCTCAGAGAACAAGTGATTTACAAGGAAAGACGGTGAGTGAGTACAAGTGCACAGCGACGTTCCCTCTCTTTTTGAAGGAGCCTTGCCTCAGGACACATACTTTCTCTTGTCCTCTGCCCCTTGATAAGCAGTTTCCCTGAGAGGGAAGGGCTGCCTATGGCTAGGTAGGACAGGTTTAGTGGGAGGGAGCTACCAGAAAGTCCAGCTGGGCATGGTGGCTCATGCCTGTAATTCCAGCAGTTTAAGGGGCCGAGGTGGGCAGATCGTTTGAACACAGGAGTTCGAGACCAGCCTGGGCAACATAGCAAGATCCCATCTCTACAAAAAAAATACAAAAATTACATGGGTGTGGTGGTGCATGCCTGTAGTCCCAGCTACTTGAGAGGCTGAAGTGGGAGAGTTGCTTGAGCCCAGAAGGCAGAGGTTGCAGTGAGCCGAGATCACGGCACTGAATTCCATCCCAAGTTATAGAACCAGACCCTTTCTCAAAACCAAAAAAAAAAAAAAAAGTCCATTTGGTTGCATATCCAAGCTTTGATCTTACAAAAAATTAAAAACAAAAGATCAAGTAGCCGGGCGCGGTGGCTCAAGCCTGTAATCTCAGCACTTTGGGAGGCTGAGGCGGGCGGATCACGAGGTCAGGAGATCGAGACCATCCTGGCTAACACGGTGAAACCCCGTCTCTACTAAAAACACAAAAAATTAGCCGGGCGTGGTGGCGGGCGCCTGGAGTCCCAGCTACTCGGGAGGCTGAGGCAGGAGAATGGCGTGAACCCAGGAGGTGGAGGTTGCAGTGAGCCGAGATCGCGCCACTGCACTCCAGCCTGGGGGACAGAGAAAGACTCCGTCTCAAAAAAAAAAAAAAAAAGATCAAGCAATAAAATAAAAACATTTTGCCGGGCGCGGTGGCTCACGCCTGTAATCCCAGCACTTTGGGAGGCCGAGGCGGGCGGATCACAAGGTCAAGAGATCGAGACCATCCTGGCTAACACAGTGAAACCCCGTCTCTACTAAAAAAGTGGGGCTGTTCCAGTACCGGAGGTGGGGAAGAATGGATGACAGTGAGCCGAGATCGCGCCACTGCACTCCAGCCGGGGCGACAGCGAGACTCTGTCTCAAAAAAAAGAAAAAGAAAAAAAAAAAAAACATTTTACCAAATAGAGACACAGTTTACCAAACTGTGTTCCACAGAAAGCAAACTTTGCATGACCTTGAAAGGTACCTCTTTTTTTTTGTTTGTTTGAGATGGAGTCTCACTCTGTTGCCCAGGCTGGAGTGCAGTGGCGCGATCTCAGCTCACTGCAAACTCCGCCTCCTGGGTTCAAACTATTCTCATGTCTCAGCCTCCCGAGTAGCTGGGATCACAGGCGCCCGCCACCGTGCCCGGCTAATTTTTGTATTTTTTAGTAGAGACAGGATTTCGCCAGGTTGGTCAGGTTGGTGTGGAACTCCTGACCTCAGGTGATCTACCCACCTTGGCCTCCCAAAATGCTGGGATTACAGGCATAAGCCACTGCGCCTGGCCAAAAGGTATGTCTTTAAGAAGTGTTCAATAGGCTGATAATATTGTTTTTATTTTTTTATTTTTTTTGAGGCGGAGTTTCACTCTTGTTGACCAGGCTGGAGTGCAATGGCGCGATCTCAGCTCACTGCGACCTCCCCCTCCAGAGTTCAAGCGATTCTCCTGCCACAGCCTCGTGGCTGATAAGATTTTTACAATGCAAGATTTCTCAGTATTTTATATGCTAAAAAGGAACGCAGACCTCTAGAAGGTGAATTTAACATTTATTAGCAGGATGTTGTGGTGCACAATCCCTGGGTGTTGTGGCCTGTAATCTCAGCTACACAGGAGGCTGGGGCAGGAGAATTGCTTGAACCCAGGAGGCAGAGGTTGCAGTGAGCCAATATCGCACCACTGCAGGCCAGCCTGGGCGACAAGAGGAAAACTTTGTCCCAAAAAAACAACAAGGAAAATAAAAACGTGACATTTCCCAAACATCCTTAATGTTTGAACTCTTTACTTCCAGAAGCACAGACTACATGCCCATTATGAGTGGAACACAGTTTGGGAAATGCTAACGTAAGGAAGTGATAGTTGTTATAATGGCTGTTACCTGACCAACAGATATTTGGGACAATCTCAGAAAGTGCATTTGGCTCACTTTCTAGTAGCTATAACAATATTGGGGGTGGGGTGGGGGTGGTTGGAACTACAGAGCCAGCCACAGACATGAGCAATATATAGTTAATTTCTATAAGAATTGAAGCACCATTAGGAGGAAAACAATACAAAGATTCAGGATAAAAGGAGTACTATACAAATTGAGCTCAGTCATGTGTCTCAGCAATCTGGTAGGAGGGGTGCAAGTTCATATCATTTCCAAGTGGTGCAACCTGAATCTGTGGACTTGAATTGTGGCAAGACCATCCCATTTGAAGGCAGGACCTTAGTGTTCCCATTGGCTGGCATAAGGAGTGTTCAGCACATCTTAGCAGCTTTGAGAAAAACTGCCCTGATGTCTGCATCTCCAGCCAGAACCACTCAGGTCAATAAGCTACTCAGTCCACTGGAGAGGTGTCTGCTATAATGGGAATGTGTGTGGCCTCCCAAAATCCATACGTTGAAATACGAATCCCCAAGGTGATGATATTAAGACTTGGAGCTCTTTTGGGAGCTCTCATGAATGGGATTAGTGCCTTTATAAAAGAGGCACGAGGGAGTGTGTTTGCCCCTTTTATCATGTGAGGACACAGCAGAAAGGTGCCATCTATCAACCAGGAAATAGGCCCTGACCAGACATTGAATCTGCCAGTGCCTTGATCTTTGAACTCACAGCCTCCAGAACTAGAAGAAATAAATTTCTGTTGTGTAGAAGTCACCTAGTTTATGTATTTTGTGATAGCACTCCCAACTGACTAAGACAGCAACTCAGCTCACCTGGGCCAGTAGAATTGTTTATTTAAGGCATTAGGTTTTTTTTAGCCTTAGGAGAGCATAAAGTCAAAGCGATAAAAACAAATCAAACCCATCGTCTTATTGTATTTACTTATTTGTTTGTTTATTTGTGAGACAGGGTCTCTCTGCAGCCAGGCTGGAGTGTAGTGGTGCAAACATGGTTCACTACAACCTCCGCCTCCCGGCTCCAGCAAACCTCCCACCTCAGGCTCCCCAGTAGCTGGGACTACAGGCATGCACCACCACAGCCAGTTAATTTTGGTATTTTTTTGTAGAGATGGGATTTGGCCATGTTGCCCAGGCTGGTCTTGAACTCCTGGGCTCAAGTGATCTGCCCGCCTTGGCCTCTCAAAGTGCTGGGATTACAGGCGTGAGCCACTGTGTATGGCCACTATTGTTTTCATTTATGTTTAGAAATACTTGTGCATATTTGTATTTGGTATTTTAACTATTTGTAATCTTTTACGTAATTTGACATTTTAGGATTTCTAACAAGTTATCCTTGTGAAACCAGTTTAAAACACCTAAGTGAGAACTGTAATTAATTTAGATTCATGATTTTAAGTGAAAATATATGAGAATTTTATTAAATCTGAAAACATTTTTGTAATGTTCAGAACTTGATTCATAATATTTTATAATTTATCATATTTATAAGCATTACTTAACTACTTGTGATTCTTTTGTTTGTTGAGCAACTGAAGTATTTTAAAAAGACTGAATACATTAAATGAATTAGTGTAGTTTAATAATTCAAGGAAATTTAATTAACCAAATTGTAAACATTCTCTTAAAAAACAGAGTTAGATTTGTAACCTGAATTTCAAAGCTCAAAGGAAAAGTAGGTTTTCAAATTTGTAATAAATGAAATGGAATTACTATATATTGTCTTCTTTGCCCACAAAACCTGTCTTCAAGAATACCCTATACTGGCCAGGTGCAGTGGCTCACACCTGTAATCCCAGCACTTTGGGAGGCTGAGGTGGGTGGATCACCTGAGGTCAGGAGGTCAAGACCAGCCTGGCCAACATGGTGAAACCCTGTCTCTACCAAAAATAGAAAAAAATTGGCCGGGCGTGGTGGTGTGTGCCTATAGTCCCAGCTACTCAGGAGGCTGAGGCAGGAGAATCGCTTGAACCCAGATGGTTGAAGTTGCAGTGACCTGAGATAATGCTACTGTACTCCAGCCTAAGCGACAAGAGTGAGACTCCCCCCTGCCTTCCCCGCCAACACACACACAGATCCTATACCCGGGCCGGGCACAGTGGCTAACCCCTGTAATCCCAGCATGTTGGGAGGCTGAGGCGGGCGGATCACCTGAGGTCAGGAGTTTGAGACCAGCCTGGCCAACATGGTGAAATCTCTTCTCTACTGAAAATACAAATATTAGCTGGGTGTGGTGGTGGGCATCTGTAATCTCAGCTACTCGGGGAGGCTGAGGTAGGAGACTTGCTTGAACCCAGGGGGCGGAGGTTGCAGTGAGCTGAGATCATGCCACTGCACTCCAGCCTGGGTGACAAGAGCGAAACTCCATCTCAAAAAAAAAAAAAAAAAAAGAATACCCTATACCTAAATTGCTATGAGGCAGCAGGGGTGGTGATGGTGAGAGGGGTAGGGAGTGAGTAAGACAAAGGTCTTCCTTTTGTAATCAGTAGATACACTAATAGTACCAAAGCATGCAACACATGGAATCCAACAGATTGATCATAACTACGCCTGCATTCAGCAAACATTTTTCTAGATTCTAGCCTAAGATATGTGGGTCATATAAATGTGATTAAGGTGTGGTTCTTCTCCTCAAGCAGTTTCTCCTTTTTTTCCACTTTGCATTTCTCTGCTCTTCTCATTTATTTAAGTACTTTTTAGCAAACACTTGAATTTTCCTGCCTTGATCTGCTTAGTTTTATTCATTGGAAAAGCAGATACTGCACTTGGCCTTGAGTTCAAATCCTTGTTTTGCCATTTCCCGCATGACCTTAGACAAACTATATGGTCTTGTTACTTCAGTTTCTTCATCAATCAAATAGAGATAATAATATTATTTACCCGTTATGGACTACATGTTTGTGTTTCTCCAGAATTCATATACGGAAACACTAGCCCTAAATGGTATGGTATTAGGAGGTGGGGCCTTCAGAAGGTAATTAGGTCACAGCCTACATGATGGGATTAGTAATCTTGTAAGAGGAGACAGGAGAGAGCTTGCTTCCTGTCTTTCTGTTTTACACCACTTACACACAGCAAGAAGATGGTCAGCAGCACCCAGGAAGAGGCCCTCACCATAAATTGATCATGCTGGCACTTTGCTATTAGGCTTCCCAATTTCCAAAACTATGAGAAATAAGTGTTTTGTTTGTTTGTTTGTTTGTTTGAGACAGAGTTTTGCTCTTGGTGCCCAGGCTAGAGTGCAATGGTGCGATCTCGGCTCACTGCAACCTCCGCCTCCTGGGTTCAAGCAGTTCTCCTGCCTCAGCCTCCCAAGTAGCTGGGATTACGGGCATGCGCCACCACGCCCAGCTGATTTTTGTATTTTTAGTAGAGATGGGGTTTCGCCACGTTGGCCAAGCTCGTCTCAAACTCTTGACCTCGGGTGATCTGTCTGCCTTGGCCTCCCAAAGTGCTGGGATTACAGGCGTGAGCCACCACGCCTGGCCAAGTGTTTGTTGTTTAAGCCACCGAGTCTATGGTATTTTTGTTACAGCAGTCCAAATTGACTGAGGCATTGCCTTTTCAGGTTGTTGAGAAAATCAGAGACAATTACATATTAATATACCTTGAAAAGAGTTGATAACATGCTTAATAAATGGTAGCAATTAATATTATCTATGGTTTCCATCAATATCCTTATGGTTAGAAAAGTCACCTTATGCTGATCCATGATTTCATATGTTTAGGCTTTTCACTACATCAAGAGCAGAAAAGCACTGGAAAGAAAACATTCGAGGTAGGAGACAATTGAGGTGACAGAGAACTCAATGCTTTTTTACTTATATCCACTCTCTAGGTGATTGCATCTAGGTCCATGATGTCAAGTATCATTGCTTTACTAATGAGTCTCAAAGTTATATCTCCAGTTCCAGTGGCACCTCTGAACATCAGATTTATATATCTGGCTACCTATTCAGCATCATCATGAGGATGTATAATAGGCACACCAAACACTAAAACAAAACTCTTGATAGTTCCCTCATAAACTAGGTCTTCTTCTAGCCTTTCCCATCTCAGTAAATGGCAACTCCATTCTTCTACTTGTTTGGTCTAAAATCTTGGAATAATTTTTTTGTTGTTGCTTTTTGTTTTTGAGATGGAGTTTCGCTCTTGTCGCCCAGGCTGGAGTGCAATGGCATGATCTCGGCTCACTGCAACCTCTGCCTGCCGGGTTCAAGTGATTCTCCTGCCTCAGCCTTCCGAGTAGCTGGGGTTACAAACGTGTGCCATGATGCCCAGCTAACTTTTTTGTATTATTAGTAGAGATGGGGTTTCATCATGTTGGCCAGGCTGGTCTCCAACTCCTGACCTCAGGTGATCACCTGCCTTAGCCTCCCGAAGTGCTGGGATTATTACTGGCGTGAGCCACCTCGCACGGCCCCCAGTTAAGCTTTTAAAAGTGTTGGGATTACAGGCGTGAGCCACCACACCTAGCCTCAGTTGGTCCTTTAAAATGGAAGGTGGTTCAAGTCACTTCTTTGCTCAAAGCCTGCTGGTGGCTTTCTTTTATTTTTTTTTATTTTTATTTTTTGAGATGGAGTCTTGCTCTGTCACCCACGCTGGAGTGCAGTGGCACCATCTCGGCTCACTGCAAGCTCCGCCTCCCGGGTTCACGCCATTCTCCTGCCTCAGCCTGCCAAGTAGCTGAGACTACAGGCGCCCGCTACCACGCCCGGCTAATTTTTCGTATTTTTAGTAGAGACGGGGTTTCACCGTGTTAGCCAGGATGGTTTCCATCTCCTGACCTCGTGATCCGCCTGTCTGGGCCTCCCAAAGTGCTGGGATTACAGGTGTGAGCCACTGCGCCCGGCGCCTCCTGGTGGCTTTCTATGACATGAGAAGAAAAAGGTCCTTCACATCTGGTCCGTGTTCCCCTCTCCTGCCACTCCTTTCTTCATGCCAATTAACTGACATAATTTTTATTCTTAGAATATAGCACATTTGTTATATTATTCTTTTGTACATAATATTTCTTTTGCCCAGAACATGCCTTTTTCTGATAGTGGCATACTCACGCTGCTACTTCCTTTAGTTTTTTGCTCACATGTCATCTTAACTGAGCAGCCTTCTCTAAACCCCATATCTAAAATAATATATACTGGCTGGATGTGGTGGCTCACGCCTGTAATCCTAGCACTTTGGGAAGCTGAGGTGGGAGGGTCAGTGAGGCCAGGAGTTACAATGAGCTATGATCATACTGAGAGGTGACAGTGTGCTGACAGCCCTCGCTCACTCTTGGCGCCTCCTCGGCCTTGGTGCCCATACTGGCTGTGCTTGAGGAGCCCTTTAGTCTGCCACTGCACTGTGGGAGCCCCTCTCTGGGCTGGCTGAGGCCAGAGCCAGCTCCCTCTGCTTGCCGGGAGGTGTAGAGAGAGAGGCACGGGCGGGAACCAGGGCTGTGCATGGCGCTCGCGGGCCAGTGTGAGTTCCAGGTGGGTGTGGGCTTGGTGGGCCCCACACTCAGAGCGGTTGGGCAGCACCACTGGCCCAGGCAGTGAGGGGTTTAGCACCCAGGCCAGCAGCTGCAGAGGGTGCGCCAGTTCCCCCAGCACTGCCGGCCCACCATGCTCGAATTCTCACTGGGCCTCAGCTGCCTCCCCATGGGGCAGGGTTCAGGACCTGCAGACCGCCATGCTGGAGCCTCCCGGAAGTGGGCTCCCGTGTGGCTCAAGCCTCCCGGACAGGTGCTGCCCCCTGCTCTGCAGCGCCCAGTCCCATCAACCGGCCAAAGGCTGAGGAGTGGAGGCGCACAGCATGGGACTGGCAGGCAGCTCCACCTGGGGCCCCAATGCGGGATCCACTAGGTGAAGCCAGCTGGGCTCCTCAGTCAGGTGGGGACTTGGAGAACTTTCATGTCTAGCTGGAGGATTGTAAATGCACCAGTCAGCACTCTGTGTCTAGCTCAAGGTTTGTAAACACACCAATCAGCACCCTGTGTCTAGCTCAAGGTTTGTAAATGCACCAATCAGTGCTCCGTGTCTAGCTAATCTAGTGGGGACTTGGAGAACTTTTGAGTCTAGCTCAAGGATTGTAAACGCACCAATCAGCACCCTGTCAAAATGGACCAATCAGCACTCTGTAAAACAGACCAATCAGCTCTCTGTAAAATGGACCAATCAGCAGGATATGGGTGGGGCCAGATAAGGGAATAAAAGTAGGCTGCTGGAGCAAGCAATGGCAACCTGCTTGGGTCCCTTTCTATACCCTGGAAGCTACCTGCTTGGGTACCCTTCCATACCCTGGAAGCTTTGTTTTTTCGGTCTTTGCAATAAATCTTGCTGCTGCTCACTGTTTAGGTCTGCACTACCTTTATGAGCTGTAACACTCACCACGAAGGTCTGCAGCTTCACTCCTGAGGCCAATGAAACCACAAACCGACCAGAAGGAAGAAACTCCAAACACGTCCAAACATCAGAAGGAACAAACTCCGGACACGCCACCTTTAAGAACTGTAACACTCACCGCGAGGGTCCGCGACTTCATTCTTGAAGTCAGTGAGACCAAGAACCCACCAATTTCGGACACAATACCGCTGCACTAGAGTCTGGGTGACAGAAAAAGACCCTGCCTAAAACACAATACAATAAAATAACATATATACCCATTATCCCACTTTATTTTATTTAAGCTTGGTTGTCTTTTACCTGCCTTCCTAGCAGCTAGGTGTGGTCATAAGACCAAGCACTGGCTAATGGAATATTAGAGGAAGTGATAAATGCAACTGCCAGGATGTGCCCTGAAAGGAAAGGCATGGCCCTCTATTTCTCCTTTTTTCTTTTCCAATGGCTGGACTTTGAAAATGATGGCAGGAGCAAGAAAAACCATTTTAGACCAGTGGATGGAAGATATATGTTGAGACAGAACAATCTGGGTCTTTGACATCTTACTCCAGAATGCCAGTCACATAAGATAATACACTTTAATCTTGTTTAAGCCATTTTTATATTCCTTTTTTTTTCACAGTGGTCAAACAATAGCCTAATATAGACATATTTTTTGAAAGTCTGTCTGTACTCCCAACCCTCACCCAATGTGGCACTGGAATGTAAGCCCCGTGAAGAGTAGGGGCTGTTTTTGGTTCACTGAGACAGTGCCTGGCACACTAAACATTCAATAAACATTGAATGAATGAATAGCAAAACCATCAACATAATACTAGGCCTTGAGTGCTTCCCTGAGAAAGTATGTGGCTGGTCAGTATAAGTAAGTGATTGTACAGCAACATGCTGTGTGTGTGGTTGGTTTTCTGTTTTGACTTAATCACAATTGCAGGATACAACCTGCTATTTTCATTATCTGAGAGGCATAAATACTTGTAAGAGAGTTGTATGTTTCTTTTGTAATTTAAATGAAGACTCTCAAGTAAAGTTTATTGTTGTAATGAAATTGGGTCATAGAAGCATGGAAAACTGTGACAAGGTTCACACTGATGAGGAAAGGTCACAGGCAACACGCTATGCACTGAAGGAGAAAAGCAGCTTGTGTACCGAGATCTTGAGATGTGTGGTTGGCATGTGCCTCATCTCGGAAGAACCACAAAGAATTGCACAAGGTAAGTCAAAATGAAACGGAAACATCACAGGGTATCAGCAAGACGCCTGGGGGTAAATGCTACAGACGTAAAGCCACTGAATTCCAGGGTGAGTAAAGATTATAAAATGAGTTATAGCACTAGGAGAATACTTTTGGTATCAAATGTCTTTTTTATACAATTAAGTTTGTTTTGAATACTTTATGTAGATGAGCTAATGTAAACAATTTAAAACATCATGATGATTTAAAAATATATATAGTAATGAGACCCTGTAGTCCTGGGATTGAACCAGTTTAAATTTAAAATGTTCCATGTCTTGAGCGATGAAAGTTGCAAAGGTGTAGGCTATCTTGCCATGCCACACTCGTCTGGGAAAAATATTACTGAAATAAAACTAGTCAGGATTTTTTTTTTTTTTTTTTCTGAGACGGAATCTCACTCTGTCACCCACCCAGGCTGGAGTGCAATGGCGAGATCTTGGCTCACTGCAACCTCCGCCTCTCAGTTTCAAGCCATTCTTCTGCCTCAGCCTCCTGAGTAGCTGGGATTACAGGCATGTGCCACCACGCCCAGCTAATTTTTGAATTTTTAGTAGAGACGGGGTTTCACCATGTTGGTCAGGCTGGTCTTGAACTCCCGACCTCGTGATCCGCCCGCCTCGGCCTCCCAAAGTGCTGGGATTACAGTGGTGAGCCACTGTACCTGGCAAAACAAGTCAGGATTTGTTTAGCCATTTTACAATATATAGGTAACTTCTGATAACAGTTACTGGTATGAGGTTTTTCTTCATTGAGTAATTAGCTAGAAAATTCAAGAGAGAACTTTTTTTTTTTTTTGAGACGGAGTCTCACTCTGTCGCCTAGGCTGGAGTGTAGTGGTGCGATCTCAGCTCACTGCAACCTCCGCCTCCAGGGTTCAAGCGATTGTCCTGCCTCAGCCTCCCAAGTAGCTGTGATTACAGATACCCGCCACCACGCCCGACTAATATTTCGTATTTTTTAATAGAGACGGGGTTTCACCGTGTTAGCCAGGATGGTCTCGATCTTCTGACCTCGTGATCCACCCGCCTCAGCCTCCCAAAGTGCTGGGATTACAGGCGTGAGCCACCGCGCCCGGCAGCCAGGCTGGTCTTGAACTCCCGACCTCAAGTGATCTGCCCGCCTCAGCCTCCCAAAGTGCTAGGATTACAGGCGTGAACCACCGCACCCAGCGGAGAACTTAATGTGTTCCTTTGCTTTACAATTTCTTGGTAATACAGTAATATCTCTTTTCTAGAAACACATTAACATTTAATTCAAAGTGTAATGGGAGTGTTAGATTAGGACAAAGTACTAGGTATTAGTAACAATAGTTCCTTCTTTGTCCTTTCCTCACCCAGTGAGTCTAATCATTGCTTGTATTTTGGTGCAGCCCTGATCCTTTATGCTGGATATGTCGGGACAGCTAGAGGGCAAGGCGACAATACATGTGACCTTTGAGTGATGGTTTATTTCTCTGAGTATTTAATGTTGAAGCCACACTGTTGTTTCAGATAGTTTCCAGAATATATAAATCGAAGGGATCAAAATATGATCTGATTTAAAACCCCCTTTGCTGGAAGAATCAAGGCCTTTCCACATTTGGGTGCCCCTATTTTTTTTGTTTGTTTGTTTAAAAGCACTCCAGGTAGCCGGGCATAGTGGCTCACACCTGTAATCCCAACACTTTCGGAAGCTGAGGTGGGCAGATCACTTGCGGTCGGGAGTTTGAGACGAGCCTGACCAACATGGAGAAACCCCATCTCTACTAAAAATACAAAATTAGCCAGGCATGGTGGTGCATGCCTGTAATCCCAACTACTCGGGAGGCTGAGATAGGAGAATCGCTTGAACCTGGGAGGCAGAGGTTGCAGCGAGCCGAGATTCCGCCATCGCACTCTAGCCTGGGCGACAAGAACGAAACTCCATCTAAAAAAAAAAAATACTCCTGCTCTCTCTTCAATTAGTATGATCCAACAGTGGTGAGTAAAGTACATTTTACTGCAACGGATTTATAAGTCCCCAGCCTCGATGATCTTCATGATATTTAAATGCAGTCATTTATGCACAGAAATGTCTTGTAAACTACAGGGATATAAACAAATGCACGGATTATTATCATTGTGAGGAGGCTCAACTAACACTGAACAACTTTAGGAGGCAGCTTGGTGTAGGGTATGAGAACTTCAGGCTGGAAGGCCAGATCCTATGAACCTGAAGGAGGGTGTCTCCTCCCTTGTGGAATAAGGGATAGAGGTCATTTAGGGGAAGGAGAAGGGGTGGGGTGGGCAGCTTTGAATATGACGCTTTAAGAACTGGTATGGTTGAGAAGTCCTCACTCACTGAAAGTGGGGTTTGATTTTACAGTCACTGCTGTATGGAGAAGACCCACCCGTGGTGGCACAATATGAAACTTAAAAAATAATCTAAGCCAATAGATATGTTTCATTGAGTGGCTCCACCGAGATAGTTTACTTATTAAAGACAGGGTGTGTTTAGTGATATCTACGTCATGAATCAACTCAAAAAAAAAAGGAAGATACTATATACTCTTTTCAATTCTGAAATAAAGTCTTCTGAAAGGTGTTAGTTCTGAGGTAAACAAGCCTCAGCTTTAGAATCCTATTGAAATGCAAAACTTGCTTTGT
>NW_026652288.1:86638707-86870519 GCF_009828535.3 Hylobates moloch | reverse complement strand
CCCCCGCGCGCCCGCCCGCCCGCTCGCCCGCCCGCCCGGCGCAGGCCGCTCGGGTTTGTTTTGCTGCGCGGCCGCCGCCGCCGCCGCCGCCGCCGCGGGCCTCGCGAGCTCATTTGTGCCTGGCTGGTCCCCATTCCTCTCTCCCCAGTGTTGAGTGTCTGAGCCGTTGGCTGCTCCGAACCGTTTGGCTCTTTCCCTTAGTAACAGCTTTTACCTTCTGCCTCAATTCCTCTCCCCGCTCGCGCCCTTCCCCCGCGCGCCGCCTCCCCCCGCCGCCGGCCGCGTGCGCCCCCGCCCCTCCCCCCGCGGCGGGAGCACCTCCGCTCGCCACCTGGGGACCCGCGCCGCGCTCCCCGCCCCCGCCCGCCCGGCGCCCATCCCCCGCGCCCTCCGCTCGCTGGGGTTATAATTGCCTCTCACCCCCCGGAGGGGTTATTTTGGGGGTGGTTGGAGGCGGTGGCGGCGGCGGCGAGGAGGGGAATTTCCTTGTGCCTCCATTCCCGGGAGGGGGGAGCGGCGTTGGAGGCCACCGTTTCCAGGTAAGCGCTGGGGGCCGGACCCTGGAGTGGGGGCGGCCGGGGGCCTGGGCGGGGGGCGCGGGCCAGAGGCGGCCGGGGGCGCTGGGCCGCGGGGGGATGGGCGCGAGTGGAACATGCATTTTTCAACTTGGCCCTTGGGGGAACTGGGCTTGCGTGGGGGAAGGGAAGGCAGGGAGGGCACTTGGGGCGCCCCCATCCCCCCGTTTTCCTCTCTCAGGTTTCTTTGAAATGCTCACGTGCCTGCCCACCCCCCTACCCTTTCCTGGTCTCGGGGGATCCTCACCCTAATTATGTTGTCCCCGAAAATGTGCACCTCGGCCTTCTCCCCCTCTTCCTCCCTTCGTGCATTTACACCCCCTTTTTGTGCGTGTGTGTTTGAGGGGGGGAGGCTTTCAGGAAAGGATTTGCAGCAAATTGAATCAAGGAGCCATCATGAGGCCGACTCCTTTATAGCCTATTTTTAGCAGAGGAGAAGGAGCTTTTCGGTGCATGCTATTTTGTGAAACCTCGGGCGGCAATGGAAATCTCCCCTCCCCGGGCGCGTCCCCGGCCCGGGCGCGGCGACCCCGGCCGGCGTGCTAGGGGCTGCGGGCGGCTGTTGGGGCCGCGCGTCCGGGGCGGGGGCGCCGGCCGGGGGAGGGGCGCGCGGCAGCCGGGCCTTGCTCCGGGACGTGTTTATTTGTAACTTAGTGCTTTTTATCGTCTTAAGGAGATATTTGGTGGAGGCTCTTTGAAGTTGGGTTCAAGAGTGTAGAATTGGCAAAGTTATTGCCAGCTTCCTGGTAAGTTTTGGGTGGCACAGAGTCACGTTATTTTCTGACTGTGTAAAGGCCACGTTGTGAGGGTGGTTTCTCGGTAACTTCCTCTTTGCAACCGATTTAATTTTTTGAACAGAAGCAGACTTTTATTTAAGTGGAATATTAATCTTAAATGGCAGCTCGAGGGAAGCCATGCATGTGTTAACGTGTTCAGTATTTTTGGAAGTTCTTAATTTGCTGAAACAGGCATCACTTCGCAGTGACAACCGGGATTAAATTTAGGTTGTGAAAATGGTGTATTTCATGTAAAATTTGGGTTGTGGCTTTTAAAAAATGCTCTCTTTGTTAGGTGATCTAAGTGTCTCTAAGATAATTTGGTGGTTTACAAATGAGAAATGTTGGAAACTAGTTAAAAATTAGGTGTTCTCAATGTCTGGAGTTTACTTGAAATGTTGGACTGTTCAGGCACCAGGGGTGAAGAGTTTTAG
Organism: Hylobates moloch; assembly: GCF_009828535.3. Classification (NCBI taxonomy): domain Eukaryota; kingdom Metazoa; phylum Chordata; class Mammalia; order Primates; family Hylobatidae; genus Hylobates; species Hylobates moloch. Next base: position 86,868,734 of record NW_026652288.1, on the reverse strand, counting down.
TACCTATGTGATTTACAGTTGAGTTAGGAAAGTTTGCTATTCACTTTCTTGTTTTCCAAACAGGAACCGTATGCTGATATTAAACAAGCTTGTTAATAAAATGTGGTGGGTGAAAATGACAGGTTATTTTTAGTCTGAATTTTTAGACTGAATGGTTTCTCACCCCCCACCTCATATAATTAAGTGATCTTCTTCCCCCTCCGTTTTTCCTAAAGGCTCCTTCACGAGTTTGGATAATAAGGCCCTCGTGGTGTCTTCATCCACTTACCAGAAACAACTTGGAATAAATAATTTCGATTACACTTTGAAGATACAATGAGTGACTGTTTGGGTTTTCCAGTGTGATTCATTTTCATTTTTGTTAAAATAAGACCCATGCTACATTGATGTATTTTAGTAATGCCGACTTTCTGGGATTGTATGTTCTCACCATTTTAATAGTTTATAGTCTGGGGAAGTAGGGCACCTTTGTCTCCCCGAAAACATGGTGTGTGTTGGGTGGTATCATGGGAGTTGATGGCAAGCTTCCCAAATTGTTGAGAGTTCTAGAAATAGTTAGCATTTACCTGTGGGGGAGGGGCTGCAGGAAGAAAGTATGCCTGAGAGCAGTTAGGCGTGTGATGTGTGATTAGGCTTCTTGCTCTTAAATCCAGGTTTTCTTGTTTGGAATATGACTTTTTTTCAACCCTATCCTGCACTGAGATGTATGTAATCACAATCATTAAATTCGTAAATAACTACTATTTTTTTGACGTTTGAGTTGTTAGAATCAGACCTACAGGACAAATTACTAAACTGTATGGGGGATGAAAACTACGTGCCTGGGAAAAGTTTTTCTTACTGTTAAGGAACTTAATAAAGTGACATATTAATGGCGTAAAAATTGTTGCAAAGCTCACCGTCAGTTTATAAGATATTTTTCTTTTAACATATACCAGCTTTGGGTATTAATGCGGGAGACACTGGTGGTAAATGGAGTGGCCCCTTGCAGAGATGATATTTTTGCATTGGTTGCTTCAAAGAAGTGTTAAGCATTTTAATACATATGTCTAAGAATCTTTTTGATATTTGTATTCTCGACACCTAGTTAAAGGTTTTGCATGATTACCATGACACCAGTCTCCCGAAAGAACTAGAGGTAACTGCTTCCTGTGTTCTAGGAGCCTTTCAAGCTAACATGTAGAAAGGGCAGAAGATAATATAAACATAGGGGTTAATGATAAAAGGAAATGTATTAATAGACCTTTTGAACATCAACTTGTTGATTAAATGTATCAGTGCAGTATATATACAACCTTGTCAGATGAGTAGCTGACAAAGGAATCTCCCTTGTACCACTTGTAGCAGTACTATTATAAAGAATTCCTGACTTGACACATTTTGATGAAGTTGGTTGAAATAATTTGTTGGGTTTGTTCAATTTTTGGTGTCATTTATATAAAAAGAATAGAGAAGAATGTGAATGGTAGGAAGTCACGGGAGAGGCATGGCAGAAACATTGGTATTCACTAGAACTTGTATTTTTCTAGTGCATGTGAATTGGACTCATTTCACAAATAACATTTACAGTATAAGTCACTGAAATGCAAAAAAGGAAAGCAGCTAACACGAGACATTTATGCTTTATGCTCAGACATTCTGGTAGTAGAGGAGGGCTAGGACCCTAGAGCTGTGTAGTAAAGAATTGTTGAGTATCGTTCAGTTTAGGTACCACGAAGGTGGTATCTCCTGCTCTGCCACCAATAGAAACTTGAAGTTAAAAAGAAAAGACTCTCTGAGAGAGCTGATGCTGGAGAGATTTGGCTGTTTACCCCTCTGGGATTGGATTCGGTAAGAGTGCAATTAATTGCCCTGTTACCATAGAGCCAGAGGAGAGGGACTAGGTGCTCCGAGCTATGCTCTAGGAGGTGTGAGGTGCTTTCTATGCCATTTATACCCTAGGTTAATCCTATGAGGTAGATAGTGTTGGGGTTTTTTTGTGGATGATGAAACAGAGATGCAAAGAAGTTAATTCACTTGTTCAAGGCCACAAAATGATTAAATGAGCACTAGGTTTCAAACCTGGGTCTGTCTTAGATGTCTGAATCTGCGGAATATTCCCAGCTGTTTTGTTAGTCTTGATTCGTGTAGATATCCTTCCAAAAACTTGTGTTTCTAATCAAGTTTATGATCTATAGTTGAGCATCTGTACTAACTGGGTCAAGTGATTGCATGGGTAAATGAAATTGATAGAACTCATATCATTGTGCTGAATTCCCTAGCACCATTTAATAAGATGCAGTCTTGCTGGGCACGGTGGCTCACGCCTGTAATCCCAGCACTTTGGAAGCTGAGGCGGGTGGATCACAGATCAAGAGATTGAGACCATCTTGGCCAACATGGTGAAACCTCGTCTTTACTAAAAATACAAAAATTAGCTGGGCGTGGTGGTGGGTGCCTGCAGTCCCAGCTACTCGGGAGGCTGAGGCAGTAGAATCGCTTGAACCCAGGAAGTGGAGGTTGCAGTGAGCGAAGATCGTGCCATTGCACTCCAGCCTGGGTGATAGAGGGAGACACCCTCTCAAAAACAAAAAATTTGTGTAAGAAAAATCATTGAAGTCTTTGTGTTGTAGCATAGTGGCTACAGTGAGTTCAAACTCAGGCTCTATCCTTTACTAGCTGTGATGTTGGGGTAGTAGCTCCTGATGCGTTTTATTTATTTTTTAAATTTTTATTTTATTTTATTTTTTTGAGATGGAGTTGCGCTCTGTTGCCCAGGCTGGAGTGCAGTGGCGCGATCTCGGCTCACTGCAGCCTCCGCCTCCTGGGTTCAAGTGATTCTCCTGCCTCAGCCTCCTAGCTGGGATTATAGGCATGCGCCACCACGCCCAGCTAATTTTTGTATTTTTGGTAGAGGCGGGGTTTCACCATGTGGTCTCCATCTCTTGACCTTGTGATCCACCCTCTTTGGCCTCCCAAAGTGCTGGGATTACACAGGTGTGAGCCACTGCGCCCAGCTTCAAATCTTTTTTTTTTTTTTTTTTTTTTTGAGACAGAGTCTTGCTCTGTCGCCCATGCTGGAGTGCAATGGTGCGATCTCGGCTCACTGCAACCTCTGCCTCCCGGGTTCAAGCGATTCCCCTACCTCAGCCTCCGAAGTAGCTGGTATTACAGGCGCCCGTCACTTGCCCGGCCAATTTCTTGTATCTTTAGTAGAGATGGGGTTTCACCATGTTGGTCAGGTTGGTCTCGAACTCCTGACCACCTTCCTCGGCCTCCCAAAGTGCTGGGATTACAGACGTGAGCCACCATGCCAGGCAAACTCTTTAAATACAAAGGGAACTCTTTCAAAGCTTCGGTCCAGCAGAACCTAGGGTCTACCTTTTAGGCTGTAGTGATTACTTTGGGTAGGTGGTTTTATTTTATTTTTCCTGACCACCTTTTATCTGTGTATTCTTTTCCGTATTATCAGCTGCTGTCAAGATAGTTGTCCTTGGAAGTTCAGTTCCTCTATGAGCCTTGTCTTATGTTCACTTCCCATTTTTAACCATACTTAGTTTAGCTCTAATGTTCACTTTACTAATAGTCAAAGTTCTATGTATCAGGACTATACAGGTGCTTTGACAAGTACTGTGACAGTCTGAGTGCTGATGCCTAAATTTAACAGTGAGAAAATTGAGGCTCAGGTAGTGGGGGACAGAGCAGGAATTTAGGCCCAATTTGTGTGAATTCTAGGCCAGTGTTGTTACCTAGCAGTCTGTCTTCTCAATGAATGAATGGTTGTAGGTCTGGATTATTAAGTTTTTATTTGGTTGCCCTGAGCAACCTTTCTTATTCATTTTATCTTCTGTAACTACTGACAGTGTAATTTATTTAAAGTACTGGTTTCATCTTGTCAGTTCCCCTGCTGGAGAACCCATAATGGATTCTCTTTGCCAACTGGATTGAATTTGTATGCTTCAGTCTGGCTTTTTAAGAAGGTTCCATTCTACCTATTCAGCTTTATTTCTCACTCTTAGTTGGGATTCTTGCTGGCCTCTCAAATACTGTAGTTTTTGCCATACTCACTGCTTTGCTTTTGTGCATGCTGTTCTTTTTGTCCTTCTTATAGCCTAGTTTCAGTCCCCCTTCTTCATGGATCCTTTTCTGGCCATCTTGACTCAGGATATTTTTTCTCTGAGATTCCATCGCACTTAATGAAGATCACAAATCCCCTAACGGTTTATTGTTTTGTTGCCCCAACTACAATGTTACATTTCTTGAAGGGATGGACCTTTTTCCTTCTAGCATTTGGCAGAGTTCTTAATACCATTTTCATGTTAAAATGGATTGTGAGGGCCTGTGTTAAACTGGGAGCAGTGACAGCCCTGTTTCACTGTAATGTGGCAGCAGCATCTTTTTGAGTTAGACCTTAAAGATTTAGGTGTACTATAGTCACATTTAACTGCTCATTTAAATTTTAATGCTGCTAGAGTTGCAAAGGAAGAAAAATTTGTTAGTTTCTTAGAGTTAGATAAAAATGGATGGTTTTGGCTGGGCACGGTGGCTCACGCCTATAATCCCTGCACTTTGGGAGGCCCAGGCGGGTGGATCACCTGAGGTCAGGAGTTTGAGACCAGCCTGGCTAACGTGATAAAATGTGTCTCTACTAAAAATACAAAAAATTAGCTGGGAGTGGTGGTGGTGCACGCCTATAATCCCAGCTACTCAGGAGGCTGAGGCAGGAGAATAGCTTGAACCCGGGAGGCGGAGGCTGCAGTGAGCTGAGATTGCGCCGCTGCACTCCAACCTAGGCAACAAGAGCATAAACTCAGTCTCAAAAAAAAAAGAAAAAAAAAAAAAGAAAATGAATGGTTTTGCCCTTTTAATTCTGCAATAGTAGCCACAGTACTGGGGAAAACCTAGTCTAGTTAGGAATTCTGTCACAGTAAGTTGACTTTATCTGGTTATATATGTGTCAGATAGGTATAATGATGTTTAAGATTTTGGACTCTTTTTTTTTTTTGAGATAAGAGTTTCATTCTTGTTGCCCAGGCTTGAGTGCAATGGCACATTCTTGGCTCACTGAAACCTCCGCCTCCTGGGTTTAAGCGATTTTTCCTGCCTCAGCCTCCCGAGTAGCTGGGATTACAGGCGTCTGCTTACACGCCCAGCTAGGACTTTATTTTCTTAATCTGTTAGGTTTTTTCCTCATTATTTCCTCAGTAGTGTACCTAAGTTAAGATAGTGTTTTTAGATCTCACTGTTTTACAGCATTCTGAATGCACTGGAGTTTCATTTGAACCATTACTATTAATTTATTAACATTCAGTATAGGGTATATATATTATACAGTGTAAATGAGTTTAATCTACCAGAAGAATGTCTCTTAACCATTTCCCTTTAGTAAGTTTTTATAGTAAGACTATGCTATATTGGTTCCAGCCAACCAGGGTAATTGACTATAAAGGCAACTAATTTGGTATTACATCCTTCTGAAATTTTAATTTTTTTTTTTTTGCCCTGTCACCCGGGCTGGATGCGATCTCCACTCACTGCAACCTCCGCCCCCCGGGTTCAAGCGATTCTCCTGCCTTAGCCTCCCAAGTAGCTGGGATTACAGGTGTTGGCCACCATGCCCGGCTAATTTTTTTGTAATTTTAGTAGAGATGGGGTTTCACCATGTTGGCTAGGCTGGTCTTGAACTCCTGACTTCAGGTGATCCACCCACCTTGACCTCCCAAAGTGCTGGGACTAACAGGCGTGTACCACCACGCCCAGCTAATTTTTGTATTTTTAGTAGAGATGGGGTATCACCTTGTTGGCCAGGCTGGTCTCGAACTCTGGGCCTTGTGATCTGCCTGCCTCGGCTTCCCAAAGTGCTGGGATTATAGGCGTGAGCCACCGCACCTGGCCTGAAATTGTTATTTTTTATTTTTATTTTGAGACAAAGGCTCATTTTGTTGCCTAAGCTGGAGTGCAGTGGCATGATCTTGGCTCACTGCAACCTCCACCTCTTGGGTTCAAGCGATTCTACTGCCTCAGCCTCCAGAGTAGCTGGGACTACAGGAACGTGCCACCATGTCTGGCTAATTTTTTTGTATTTTTAGTAGTGATAGGATTTTGTTATGTTGGCCAGGCTGGTCTCAAACCCCTGACCTCATGATCTGCCCGCCTCGGCCTCCCCAAGTGCTGGGATTACAGGCGTGAGCCACCGCATCCATCCAAAATTTTTAATATTTATGTATAGAATGTAAGCTTTTCAGCATGATTTTGAATCAAACAAAATGAGTTAGATTGAAAGCTCTGCTTTCTGAGAGCTTAGATTTGTAACTCAGAATTAGTGTAGACTGTAAGGGTCATGCTGAAAGGTTAATACATTTTAGTAAACATAGAGTACCCAGATTCAGGAGATTTATGTGAAATGAATAGGTTTGAGGGATGGGGGAAGAGGAATACCTGTTGAACATTTAAACTGGGAGGTTTGCCACCTTTTTTCCCCTTTATTGAAGGTTTCAGGAGGTAGAATTTAAAAACTAGAAAACTTTGGGAAGCAAGGGTCAGAGATGGTCATTCCAGAATCTTAATAATTTCTTTTTTTTTGATGGAGGTTTGCTCTTGTTGCCAGGCTGGAGTGCAATGGCGCAATTTCGGCTCACTGCAGCCTCCGCCTCCCAGGTTCAAGCAGTTCTCCTGCCTCAGCCTCCCGAGTAGCTGGGATTACAGGCATGCACCACCACGCCTGGCTAATTTTGTATTTTTAGTAGAGACGGAGTTTCGCCATGTTGGCGAGGCTGGTTTGAACCTCTGACCTCAGGTGATCTGCCCACCTTGGCCTCCCAAAGTGCTGGTGGGATTACAGGCGTGAGCCACTGTGCCTGGCCAGTAATTATTTTTTGTATGAAATTGTGCTCTGGGCTGGGCGCGGTGGCTCATGCCTGTAATCCCAGCACTTTGGGAGGTCGAGGTAGGTGGATCATGAGGTCAGGAGTTCGAGACCAGCCTGACCAACATGGTAAAACCCCGTCTCTACTAAAAATACAAAAATTAGCTGGGTGTGGTGGCACGTGCCTGTAATCCCAGCTACTCAGCAGGCTGAGGCAGGAGAGTAGACTGCACCTGGGATGTGGAGGTTGCTGTGAGCTGAGATTGTGCCACTGTATTCCTGCCTGGGCAATAGAGTGAGACTCCATCTCAAAAAAAAAAAAAAAAAATATTGGAAATTGTACTCTGGACTCTTAAAGCTTTTTTTTTTTTAAATGTTTAAAATTTTTAATTACCTTAAAATGGTGGATTTTTTTTAAACTTTTTAACAAACTAGATATCAATCTATCTGATATCTTTGGTATTTTGTCTGAGATCGGATGTGGAATCAATAAGTGCTTTTTTCCCCCGATACCTTTTGTGTTTCTCTTCTCATTGTATCTTTTTCAGCACAGTGGAGAGCGGGACATTGTAAAGAGACAATCAGTGACTCAGTTTTTGAGTGGATGCTTTTGTTTTTGTTCTTAGTTTGCATCTGCTTGAATGGGGTAGCATTTTAACATGGGTTTAATATTAAGCAAACAATATTTTTAAACCAATTCTTTGTAAAGCCATGGTTACATGAGTAAATCACTTAGCTTCTATAAATGTCTATTAAGATGATCAGATGAAATGTTACCTGAAAGTTCTCTTATTTGTGCAAATACTTGAATGAGTATACCTGGTACTTCAATTCCTTTATTAAGATTCTAGGGTTCTTTTCTTTTCTTTTTTTTTTTTTTTGAGATGGAGTCTTGCTCTGTCATTCAGGCTGGAGTGCAATAGCACAATCTTGGTTCACTGCAACCTCTGACTCCCAGGTTCAAGCGATTCACCCTGCCTCGGTCTCCTGAGCAGCTGGGATTACAGGCGCCCGCCACCACACGTGGCTAATTTTTGTATTTTTAGTAGAGATAGGGTTTTGCCATGTTGGCCAGGCTGGTCTCGAACTCCTGACTTTTAAGTGATCTGCCAGCCTCAGCCTCCCAAAGTGCTGGGATTACAGGCATGAGCCACTGCACCTGGCCAGGATTTCAATTTTATGAGTTTTGAGTGGGATCTACATGGAAAATTTTAAGTACTAAAAATCTACAGCCTTTCATAGAATAATACTCTGGGAAGTATGTGACATGAGCATAAGCAAATACCTTGCCAGATGGGGTATAGTAATAACATATTTTAGTGGTTATCTTCAACTGTGAATAGAACAGTTTATGGGTTAGGGAGAGGTGTGTTATTCTCTTCCTTTAATTTCAACAGGCCAATTGGGAAGAGTATATACTAATGTTGTTGTTACATTTTTGTTTAGTGGCTATCATATGTCATTAACTCACAGTATAAGGCAGTTGACTCATCTCCTTTGGATTTCTGAAATAAGGTAATGAGAATAGATAATGAATTTATCTTTTTCTGCAATTACCTTTTTATCGGGTAGAACTTATCAAAAATAAGGATTTGAGGATACGGTTTGTAGCTGTAGCGGTGCTCTTTGGCACTCATTCATATAACAATGTAATATACATGCTTAAGATTTTTCCCCTAGTAAAATGATGGGTTTTCTTTAAATTACCGTTCTCTGTCCTCTTTAGTAACTGATGTACATTTGTAAAATTATAGACTCGGGTTAGGAGTGCAGACTGTTATTGTATTGTGTTCTTGTGCAAAAAAACCCCAGGTGTATCATGGGAATACATCTTTGACCTTGGACTTCCTTGTGTCCTGCTAGCAGAGGTCTCTAGTTTTGACACCTGGTAAGAGATGTCTTTGTGTGAATTGTTCCTTTATTTATTTATTTGAGGCAGGGTCTTGCTCTGTCACCCAGGCTGGAGTGTAGTGGTGTGAACATGTCTCACTTTAGCCTCCAACTCCTGGGCTTAAGCAGTCCTGCTACCTCAGCCTCCTGAGTAGGTAGGACTACAGACGAGCAGCACCATGCCCAGTCAATTTTTTTGTTTTTAATTTTATGTAGAGACAGAATCTCAGTATGTTGCCCAGGCTGGTCTCGAACTCCTGGGCTCAAGCAGTCCTGCCTCTCAAAGTGTTGGGATTATTGGTGTGAGCTGCTGCGCCCAGCCAATGCTTCTTTTATATATTTATTTAGATTTGGTGTTTGATTTTTTGTTAATAGTTAAAGGACCTTCTCAAAGATACTTTTAAATGAAAAGACAAAGGGTCAGAAAATACCATATGGTTGGCTGCTGTTTTTTTTTTCCCCTTTTGGAGACAGTCTCGTTCTGTTACTCAGACTGGAGTGTGATGGCGTTGATCTTGGCTCACGGCGACCTCCGCCTCCTGGGTCTAAATGATGCTCCTGCCTCAGCCTCCTGAGTAGCTGGGATTACAGGCTTATGCCACCATGCTTGGCTAATTTTTTTGTACTTAAGTAGAAATGGGGTTTCGCCATGTTGGCCAGGCTGGTCTTGAGCTCCTGACCTCAAGTGATCCACCCTCCTCGGTCTCCCAAAGTGCTGGAATTACTGGCGTGAGCCACTGCCCCTGGCCGGTTGGCTGCTATTTTAACTTAAGGGGCAGAAGACTGGAAAGGAGGATACATGCAATACAGTGTGTATGAGTATGTGTATTTATATATGCTTGTTGTGTGTACTTAGAGTGACTCTAGAAAGCTGTGGAAGAGACTGATAACAGTGGTGTTGGGGTGGGTAGATTATGTAGTCAGATGTCGGAGAGACTTATTTTCCTATGTAACCTTTTGAACTGTTGATGTTCGTATTACCATTTTGAAAGAAAAATAATTGAAAAATCGAGGCATCTGGTTAAGCTTTTAAAATCTTTATTTCTTTGGATTTGGATAGGATGATCAAAAGAAAGGAGAAAATGACGTTAGTTTCTCCTGTGCTTTTGTCTATTTCTTTAAACACATTTCATTTTTCAGACTTGGTGGCAGAATTAGAGTAGTGTTATGATTAACAAGTGTTGTTTCTGTTTCATGATTGGGTCCTTAGACCAGTAGTGAATCAGTGATGATTTTGTTTTTTTTTTTTTGAGCCAGGCTGGAGTGCAGTGGTGCGATCGGCTTACTGTAGCCTCCCCCTCCAAGGTTCAAGTGATTTTCCTGTCTCAGCCTCCTGAGTAGCTAGGACTACAGGCATGTGCCACCATACCTGGCTAATTTTGTATTTTTAGTGGAGACGGGATTTCACCATGTTGGACAAGCTGGTCTTGAACTCCTGACCTAAGGTGATCCACTGGCCTCAGCCTCCCGAAGTGCTGAGATTACGGGCGTGAGCCACCGTGCCTGGCCAACTGGTGAATTTTGAATCCTATCCAAGCTTGATACTTAGAAAATAATTTAGTGAAAACTTTAGGAGGTTTCGGTTATCCAGAAGTACTACATTTTGTCTTATTTCAAAGGTATTGCTTTGCCGAGGGTTTGGACATTAGGTGAATATTGGGATTCTCATAGTAGTTGATTTTAATAATTATAGTATTTGGCACAATGGGATTTGTGGAACTATGGCTTCTGATACTGCACCGATCCTCTCATGACTTACTAACTTAGATGTATGTGTTATTGATGTCAAGGTGGCAGATATATTAGATTTTAATGCTATTTTGGTTGCAGTTGGTGTCATTTGTAATTGTGTCACTTGCAGCTTTTTGTTGGCTATTTAGTTTACCAGTAAAGGGGCTTGCCTTCTAGTTGTGCTCATTTTCAACTTCAACTGGAGCAACCTCAGAGAAAGGGAGCACCTGTTTTTGTGCACAGAATTCTGCTGCACTGTGACTTGACACTAGCCTTCCTTTGAGGGCACTGTCAAGGCCTTCTCAGCAGTAACAGGAGACTAGGTAGGAGAGTCTGTGTCTCATTTTTGGCAGTGAACTCTCAGTATGTTACTGTGGTGAAGAGCTGGTCTCGAGCTCCTGACTTCAGGTGATCCACTTGCCTCGGCCTCCTGAAGTGCTGGGACTACTACAGGTGTGAGCCACCACGCCCGGCCGATTAGATGTTTCAAGAAAAAAAGAAGATTTGTACCTTTCTTAAAAATAAAGTTTTTTGGCTGGGCGCAGTGGCTCATGCCTGTAATCCCAGCACTTTGGGAGGCTGAGGTGGGTGGATCACCTGAGGTCAGGAGTTTAAGAAAAAAAGTTCGCAGGGTGTGGTGGCGGGCGCCTGTAATCCCAGCTACGGAGGCTGAGGCAGGAGAATCACTTGAACCCGGGAGGGGAGGTTGCAGTGAGCCAAGATCGCGCCACTGCACTCCAGCCTGGGTGAAGGAGTGAAACTCCGTCTCAAAAAAATTTTTGCTTTCTGGAGTGGAATCCCTACTTTTCTCCAGGCAACACTGCTCTGGTTGACAACTGACAACTGCTTTGATCAGTCACTTCAAATATACATGTTAAATTTTACACAAACGTTAACATGGATTCTCACTAAAAATCCATATGGCACAACACAGGGTATGTATACATGCAGAAATAACTGAAAGGTTATCAGGAACTTATGCACACATATTTTATATACTCTCAGTTTTCATTTAAAAACATGCTTTTATAAACCTAAATGAATTTATTACTTAATTTTATTCAGTGAATTTAGAAAATACTCGTTCAAAGGAGTATAGAATCGTACTTTTCTACTTCTATGGATTTAGAGTCAGTACTCAGAATGAGAAACATCGACGTTCTGAGTGACAGAGCACGGATTAGTTGTATTTATTGGTGCTAATGTCTTTAGGTTGTATTCTGAAGCTGTATGAGGATTCTGAAGTTCTGGTGCCTCAATTTTGTAAGGCATACATAAGAAGTAAGATACAAATGATAAGGAATTTTGATTGCTCTTAAATGTGAATTTAAGAGTTTTGGAGGGAAAATCTGAACAGCTGTGGCCTAGCAACCCTGAATGCTTCTCATAAAGGACAGTAATTAGAAACAGAAGAATGACCATTACATAAAGTTTCTTATATCCCATTAGGGAAGAAGTTTGGATAATTATATTTTAAAAAAATTTACATGCCATAACATGTTGCCTGCATGAAGTTACGCTATTTGATTGAAGATTAAGCATTAAGCTTCCTTCCGTGACAGTCTTAAATTAACATCCTTGCCAATGATGACCACTAGTCTTCTGTTTCTAGCACAGGCCTCTCCTTGATTGAGAGTTATTTGTTGTCTCATCTCACTAGGCAGAGATCCTTCCTTGGAGACAGGCGTCTCTCACCCATCTTGACCCTCAGCATCTGGTACAGTGCCTGGCACTCTTTAGCCTTTCCCTTGTTGAGTTGAATCCCATGAGGCTCTGACTGAGGTATAGGTTTGCTAGTACAATAGACTCTTGTTGCTTTTGTGAGTGATTCACATATACAAAACTGGAAAGGAGATACATCCAGTTTCAAAAATTAATTGTCCTTCGAACTTACTGTGTTCCTGCTGTCAGAGCTTTCTTCCTTTTTTGACACAGGATCTTACTCTGTCACCCGGGCTGGAGGGTAGTGGCACAGACATGGCTCACTGCAGCCCTGACCTCCCCGGGCTCAGGTGGTCCTCTCACCTCAGCCTCTTGAGTATCTGGGACTACTACGCCACCATTCCCGGCTAATTTTTGTGTTTTTTTTTGGTGGAGATGGGAGTCTCACTATGTTGCCCAGGCTGGTCTTGAACTCCTGGGCTCAAGTGATCCACCTGCTGTGGCTTCCCAAACTGCTGGGATTACAGGCATGAGCCATCGGGACTGGCTGTGCTGTAAGAATTTTGAGGGTCTACTTGATAACCTAGCACCCTGCTTTTTGCTTTTGGTCATCTGCAGAATCCTTTTGGCTTGATAACAGTGTAGAACTTGCTAGGGCAAACAGGGAATATACTCAAAATGTGGGTAAAAGATTCAAAGACCTTGGCCTGACCGTAGCAGTTAAACCTGAATTGGGGAGTTATTTGGGCTTGCCCACTTTTTCCTGATATTTATGTACTCTGCAGTCTCTTTAGACCCTTCATCATGTGTTTTTTGTTTGTTTTGTTTTTGTTTTTTTCCTAACTTGAACCCTTATCTTTACCCGATACTGGCATATGATTCTTGCCTGGCTTTTTTTCTGATTCATGGTCTTGCATACCCAGTCCATACATCTACTGCTGTCCTTCTCTTTGACAGTGGTTTTCCCTCAGAGGTCAAAGGATGTTTACACTCTGTGCCCTTTGTCTCTTTAAACCAGTTGCACAAGTGATTCTGTGGCCCAGATTGGTTCTTTCTGACCTCCTCCTCTCCTGATCTGCTAGCATGGAATCTATCACAATCTAGCATGGGGACATCTTGTATTTTCCTGTGTTTTCTACTGTTGAATGTAGACTGGCAGGGACATTCTTTTTTTTTTTTTTTTTTTTTTTTTTTTAAGACAGAGTCTGGCTCTGTCACTCAGGCTGGAGTGTGGTGGCGTGCTCTTGGCTTACTGTAACCTCCACCTCCCGGGTTTAGGCGATTCTCATGCCTCAGCCTCCTGAGTAGCTGGGATTACAGGCGTGTGCCACCACTCTTGGCTAATTGTTGTATTGCTAGTAGAGATAGGGTTTCACCATTTTGGCCAGGCTGGTCTGGAACACCTGGCCTCAAGTGATCCACCCACCTTGGCCTCCCAGAGTGCTGAGATTACACCTGCGCCAGTTCAGATTTTCATTTAATGACAATGAGATGTGACAAGACAGAGTTGGAAAATAGAGGAGGTTCAGAGTTGGAAGAAATAGAGTAGGTGATGGCAACACCAAGTTGTCAGAGTGAGCTGGGGCAACATCCTCTACTTCTAGCTAACTGGTGAAAAGATCCAGGATAGCGGGTCTGGGGCCCAGTGCCATGGGTCATGCCTCTAATCCTAGCAGTTGGTGGTAGGCTGAGGTGGGTGGATCACCTGAGGTCAGGAGTTCAAGACCAGCCTGACCAACATGGTGAAACCCCTGTCACTACTAAAAATACAAAAAATTAGCGGGGCGTGGTGGCCTGTAATGATAGCTACTCCGGAGGCTGAGGCAGGAGAATCCCTTGAACCTAGGAGGCAGAGGTTGCAGTGAGCTGAGATCACGGCATTGCACTCCAGCCTGGGCGACAAGAGCAAAACTCCGTCTCAAAAAAAAAAAAAAAAAAAAAAAAAATCCAGAGTCATCTGAGATCTTGGTTATTTAGAGACATTTGGTTGGGATGAGGGGTCTTGGTAGATTTGATTCTGTTATCATTTGGAACCTTCCAGAGTAGGGGATGATGCCTTTGTCTTTGAGCTACTTAGAAACCAGAATTTACTCTCAGAGAATATAGGATTTTCGGTTTTAAAACTTTGAACCTAAAATGATTGCAACAATATTTTAGTGATACTCTAAAAAATATTTAAAAATAAAAGTTTTAAAAATTCGTCAGCAGATTAAAAAAACTCCAAGGATAGTAATATTTAAACGAGTAACATGTTCGTTTTCCTCTGAATGTTATTAAAACAGACAAGGTACTATTAAATGTGGGGGGAATGAATGTATTATGGGCTTTTCCCGTTTTTACTCTTTGTTTACTTGTCTGTAGATTAAAGTAGATACTTTAATCTTTTGTATCTCTGGGTTCTGTTTCTTGTAGTGGGTATGCTTTTTTTTTTTATTTTTGATTTTTTTTGAGACGGAGTCTTGTTCCGTCGCCAGGCTGGAGTGCAGTGGCGCGATCTCAGCTCACTGCAACCTACGCCTCCCAGGTTCAGGCAGTTCTCCTGCCCCAGCCTCCCAAGTAGCTGGGATTACAGGCACGTGCCACCATGCCTGGCAAATTTTTTGTATTTTAGTAGAGATGGGGTTTCACCATGTTGGCCAGGATGGTCTCGATCTCCTGACCTCATGATAGCCTGCCTTGGCCTCCCAAAGTGCTGGGATTACAGGCATGAGCCACTGGGCCCAGCCTGTAGTGGGTATGTTTTTTAATTTGTTGCTTCTCTACTTGGTTTGTTCCCTTTTTTGTGTCAGATATGCTGGTGAAGCTGGCTGCCTTATTTTATCTAGCCTCATTTGCCTTTCTTGCGTTTTCTTCCAGATGATTCATGTGTATTTCGCTAGTAGATATATTGGTTGGTTGGCTCCTTTGTTCTGACAAATCAACATAGAAGTGACTTGTTACAAGTGAGAACTGGTAATGGCAGGAGCCATAACAGCATACTAATGGTCTTTGATAAATACGGTGAATGCACATGGTAGAATTTAAAGATCTTGGTTGGAAGCCCTCCCAAGAGTAGTTGCAAGTTTGAGGTTGGGTTTAGGAATAACTTCTGCAACCTTTAGCTTCACTCCTGGGAGAAACTTTGGATACATTTTACTTGCCTCTCTTGAGCTTCAGTTCCCATATTTGCAAAATGCCATGACTTATCTCTTAAGAATTTAGTTAGAATAAAAGAGATACCATAAGTTAAAAGAATACTTGGTTGTTCTGCGGCGTGTGTCTATATCCGGAATAGGCTCATATGTAATTGGTAAATAGGAGAATTATGTCAGTACAACAAGGAAATTGCTCTGGTTCATATGTGATTTTCCCCAGCATATTCATGTTTTGCATCAGGTAACAATAGTCGAGCTCAAAGTACACTAAGAGCTGAATGAAACAAGCCATGGTGGCCACTTGTGAATTCTTCCTGTTGGCCTAGTTTGGCCATGTTTTTAGTCTTTGAAGTTTTTGGAGGGGCTTGTTGTGCGATTCTCCCCCATCTCTTCGCAGCCCGAAGTATCTTTTTTTTGAGACGGAGTTTCGCTCTTGTTGCCCAGGCTGGAGTGCAATGGCGTGATCTTGGCTCACCGCAATCGCCGCCTCCCGGCTTCAAGCAATTCTCCTGCTTCTGCCCCCCGAGTAGCTGGGATTACAGGCACCTGCCACCACACCCAGCTAATTTTTGTATTTTTAGTAGAGACAGGGTTTCACCATGTTAGCCAGGATGGTCTCGATTTCCTGATCTCAGGTGATCCACCAGCCTCGGCCTCCCAAAGTGCTGGGGTTATAGGCCTCCCAAAGTGCTGGGGTTATAGGCGTGAACCACTGTGCCTGGCTGATAATCAGGTTATAAAAGAAAAGAAACCACAGCAGTTCCACGGGTGAAGAATATTTATACCTTACCCAATTTGATCCTGGAACCTTTTCCACAACTTGTCTTAAAATATGGTCCCATCTCCTTTATTTTTCCAATGGATGGCTGGATTCCTGTATAATTAGGGCTTCTCCATGTTGGTCAAGCTGGTCTCGAACTCCTGACCTCAGGTGGTCCGCCCGCCTTGGCCTCTCAAAGTGCTAGAATTATCCGCTTAGTGTGCTTCCTTCACCTGAAAGTTGTATCTTTATTAGGAACTTAATATTAAACATTTTTATTTGTATTTTTATTCACATTGCTTTTGTTAATATTTTGGTTACAAAGTGACATAGGAATGGTCTTCCTTTTTTTTTTCTCAGAAAGTGCTTTTTACTTTTAGCATGTGACCGTATAAAGTCGAGTTTTCCAGGAATGCATATATTGTTTTATAGAATGCACAGAAGAAACATTTATACTTATTTTTAAAATCTGGTACTACATTAGATGCCCGGTAAATGTCATTTTCTTCTTTTTCCCCTTCCTTTAAGGGTTTTTGATCACACTCAGTATAAAGTTCAAACATCTTAGCCTATGAGGGTCCCTCCTCCCCAACGTCTGCTGTGTGATCACCTCACAAACCTTATCTTGTTTCACCTTGTTCACCGTGCCCGGCCATTCCAGCTCCACACCCACTGAACAAGCTTATTCCTGTCTCAGCGTCTTAATTACTTTGTTCTTTGCCTCATACTCTGCCCTGAGATTGTTATATAGCTGATTCTTTTATGTCATTCACTCTCAGTTCCAATGCCAACACCTCAGAGGTTACACTGAAATTACTGCCCACCCGCGGCAGTTTTCAGCCATAGACCCTTATTCTCCACGTAGCAGTTTTGTCTCTCTGAAGTAACTTTGATCTTTTTTTTTTTTTTTTTTTAAACTTCTCTCTAGAATTTAAACTGCATGAGAACAGGGAGGGGCTCTATTTTATGTGTCATTCTGTCTGCAGCTACCTAGAACAGGACCTAGCAGGTTCGTAATACTTGAGTGGATTGTTGTCTTAGGTATGTTTTCATGATTAGCTGGTAGTCTTAAATTGGTTCATCCTTATAATTAGAATACTGGAAATAATTTATTAAAAGGTCAGCATTTAGGGGAGGGTCAGAAGAGGTTTTACTAAATGTTTAAATTTGGAAGCCCAGGGACATATATGAGTGCCGTACTTAAAGATGGCAATTGAGTCAAAGAACAGCAAAAACGGGTAAATGGATAATTGATGGACCAATCTGAAAATGTGCTTTGTACTGATAATCATAAATGAGAAGTTAATGTTTTATTTTTATTTTTTTTTTGAGATGGAGTCTTGCTCTGTCGCCTAAGCTGGAGTGCAGTGACACGATCTCAGTTCACTGCAACCTCCACCTCCTGGGTTCAAGTGATTCTCCTTCTTCAGCCGCCTGAACAGCTGGGATTACGGGTGTGCGCCACCACACCCAGTTAATTTTTGTATTTTTAGTAGAGACGGGGTTTCACCATGTTGATCAGGCTGGTCTCATACTCCTGACCTGGTGATCTGCCTGCTTTGGACTCCCAAAGTGCATGGGTCAGAACTCCTTTATATGATAGAAACCTCATGCAAACTTTTGGCTTAAGTTAAAAAGGAGATTCATTGGCATTGGCATATGGAATCCAAAAGTGGAGTGAATGACTGGGAAGAGCATTGAGTCTTCTGGGATTTAGGAGCAACCAGAACCAGACCCATTTGGATGTCAACAGCCCGGTTTTTTTCCCTTTTTTAAAAAATTGAGATGGCTTCCCTTTGTTGCCCAAGCCGGAGTATAATGGTGCGATCACTGCCTCTTGCAGCTTTGACCTTCTGGGCTCAAGGAATCCTCCCACCTCAGCCTCCTCAGTAGCTGGGACTACAGACATGCCCCACCATAGCCAGCTAATTTTTTATTTCTTTTTTGAGACAGAGTTTTTCTTTTGCCCAAGCTGGAGTGCAATGGTGCGATCTTGGCTCACTGCAACCTCTGCCTCCCGTGTTCAAGAGGCTTTGCTGCCTCAGCCTCCTGAATAGCTGTGATTACAGGCATGCGCCATCACGCCTGGCTAATTTTTTGTGTTTTTAGTACAGATGGGGTTTCTCCATGTTGGCCGGGCTGGGTCTCGAACTCCTGACCTCAGGTGATTCACCCGCCTCAGCCTCCCAAAGTGCTGGGATTACAGGTGTGAGCCAGCATGCCCAGCCATAATCAAACATTTAAATAATATTAGCATTTAAGAAAATTAACCGGTGTCTCACACATGTATTCCCAGCACTTTGGGAGGCCGAGGTGGGCAGATTACCTGAGGTCAGGAGTTTGAGACCAGCCTGGCCAACATGGTGAAATTCATTCTCTATTAAAAATACAAAAATTAGCCAGGCATGGTGGCGCAAGCCTGTAATCCCAGCTACTCAGGAGGCTGAGGCAGGAGAATCGCTTGAGTCCAGGAGGCGGAGGTGTTGCAGTGAGCCAAGATCGCACCACTGCATTCCAGCTTGGGCGACAGAGCAAGACTCCATCTCAAAAACAAAAAACAAGAAAATTAACAAGTTGTGTATTCTGAACAACTTGTTATTTTATTTATTTTACTTTTTAAATTTTCCCCCAGATATCGGTGCTGCAAATTTATTTATTTATTTATTTTAACTATTTTTTTTTTTTTTTTCTAGAGACAGAGTCTCGCTCTGTTGCCCAGGCTGGAGTGCAGTGCCGCTATCTGGGCTCACTGCAAGCTCCGCCTCCTGGGTTCACCCGCCATTCTCCTGCCTCAGCCTCCCAAGTAGCTGGGACTACAGGTGCCCGCCACCACGCCTGGCTAATTTTTGTATTTTTAGTAGAGATGGGGTTTCACAGTGTTAGCCAGGATGGTCTCGATCTCCTGACCTCGTGATCCGCCTGCCTCGGCCTCCCAAAGTGTTAGGATTACAGGCGTGAGCCACCGCGCCTGGCCTGCATAACTTATTATTTTAATACTTCATCAGGTCACCAAAATAAGTAAATGGGTTGCCATGTAGAATAAGCCTTTTGTGACTTAAGAGATTTGTTTCTGGATTTCAGTTGCTTCATCTTTAACACATTGTGTTGAATCTCTGAGAGGTTTTTTCTGGACCTAATGCTCTTTTTAACCCTATGATTACATATATAATTAAAAAAATGACTGTGTTCACCCAAATTACAGGGAGTATGTACAATACTGATCTCTGCCTGCACTGGTTTTTCTTAAAACATTGGCATTTTCCAGGCACGTTCTCAATTTTGAATACATTAGTCTCAATATTTTTTAGATATCTGAAGAGGAAACTTCTATTTTATTCATTAAACTTGTGAGTTCAGGTGCATTTGTTACATTCTGTTTCATGGAAGAGAGAATTAAAATAATGTCACCAAACACATTTTTGAGAATGATTTTTTCTTTTAATATCTTTATTTTCATGGTATGATTCCTGAATGTCAAAGCCAGTTCTTGAGCAGCTAAGCTTTTATTTTGCTTTGTCTTAGAAATTGTGTACTAAAAATATGTTTGTTAAGTACTATGATACAATGTTATTCACATTTATAATCTTTTAAATTCTAAAATAAGTTTCGGGAGCTGCTTATATTAAGTGCTAATTGAGAACCAGTGTGCATTAAAATAATTTACCATAAAAAATAAGATGTGAGAAGAAGGCAGGTATCAGGGAATAAAGATGCCAAACAGCTTGGTCGTTTCTGGCAAACAGTTTGTTTTATGTCTAGCATACAGTTTTTAAGTTGGTAAGTGAAGAGAAGGAGCTGGAAATTGGTAAGCAGGGCTCATATCATAAAGTGACTTCTTGCTGTGACAGTAATAGGAACTAGTAAGGATTTTAAATGGAACGGCAGGATTATGTTTCAACCTTGAATGTGTAGTGTGTGAAGGATGAGATGAGGATTTGGGAGGGAAGGGCCTTAGCTCTGGACAGGGGAGAAAGTTGAACTGGTAGTAGTGTAATAGGTGTGCATGATCAATAATTCTTGGAGTATTGCAAACTAGTTCGTGTTTCTGAATTCTGCGAAAAAAGCAATTGGAGATTCACAAGAGAATGGTATTGAAAAGCGCTAAGTATCCGGGTCTCCTTTCTGGTTTGCTACTGCTTCTCTTTTTCTGGGGAACAGGAGTATGAAGATTGGGAGTTTGTTGGGATGGAGAATTAATTTGCCTCTGAATATCTAATGGACAAAAGCTAAAGCAGGAGGGTGTGGAATGGGAAGTTGCTATTGAGAATGAGGAATCCTTTGTCATCATAATAACCTTTTTTTTTTCTGAGACAGAGTATCGCTGTGTTGCCCAGGCTGGAGTGCAGTAGCAAGATCTCAGCTCACTGCAAGCTCCGCCTCCTGGGTTCATGCCATTCTTCTGCGTCAGCCTCCCCAGGAGCTGGGACTACAGGTGCCCACCACGCCCGGCTAATTTTTTTGTGTTTTTAGTAGAGACGGGGTTTCACTGTGTTAGCCAGGATGGTCTCGATCTCCGGACCTCGTGATCCGCCCGCCTTGGCCTCCGAAAGTGCTGGGATTACAGGTGCGAGCCACCGCACCCGGCCTGTCATCATAATAACCTTAACCAAGAGATACATAAGTTAGATGCTTATTTGAGAATAGTCACGTGAAAAATCTATTGGTATAAGTAGTTCATGAAGTTGCTAGTGGATGTAATTTTTGAATTTCAGATTAGTCCCTTTTTCATCTATTTTGACAACATTTCTAAAGATTTCACAGTAATATAAAAGTCATTAGAATTTCTTTGATAACATTGGAGTGTTAATCTGGATTAAATAATGTATAATTGATTATAATTTAAAAATATTAGCTTTTGAAATAATTTTAGACTTACGGAAAGTTGCAAAGATAGTACAAAGTTCCAGTGTACCCTCACTCTGCTTCCTCAGTGTTACAGTCTTACCTAACCATGGTGTGTTTATCAAACGTAAGAAATGAACATGGATATAATACTAAACTATAGGCGTTATTTGGATTTCCCCAGTTTTTTCCACGAATTTTTTTTTTTCTGTTCCAATAGCCAATCCAGGTTCTCATGTTGCATTTAGTTGTCTCCTTAGTCTCCTCTGACTTGTGACAGCTTCTCAGTCTTTCCCCTTTTTCATGACCTGGACAATTTTGAAGAGTACTGTTTTGTCTGATATTTGTAATGATTAGACTGAGGTTATGGGTAGAATGCCATAGAGTTGATGTGCCTGTCTCATCACATCATATCAAACAGGGGACACTTATTGGTATATGTTAATCTTGGTGATGTTAATCTTACCTCTTGGTTAAGGTAATATGTGCCAAGTTCCTTCGCTCTGAAATTACTGTTTCTCGCTTCTCAACCTGCTCATTAGAAGTGAGTCTACTAATCTAGCCCTCATGCAAGGCAAAGGGACGTTAAGTTCTACGTACTAGAGGGAAAAGCATGGGAAAATTTGTGGATATATGTTAAAATCACCACGGTAATTAAGCAATATGGTGTTTTGTTTTGTTTGAGATGAAGTTTTGCTCGTGTTGCCCAGGCGGGAGTGCAGTGGTGCGATCTCGGCTCACTGCACCCCCCGCCTCCCAGGTTCAAGTGATTCTCCTGCCTCTGACTGCGGAGTAGCTGGGATTACAGAGATGCAGCACCACACCGGGCTAATTTTGTATTTTCTTTTTTGTTTTTAGTAGATACGAGGTTTCTCCATGTTGGTCAGGCTGGTCTTGAACTCCTGACCTCAGGTGATCCGCCCTTCTTTGCCTCCCAAAGTGCTGGGATTACAGGTGTGAGCCACCGCACCTGGCCAAAGAAATATGTTAAAACCACTGTGGTAATTAAGAAATACTTTGGGGAGATGCTTTGAGGCTGTGCAGATAGCCATTTTTTTCCTTGAAAGTTTTGTCCAATAATTTTAGCATTCATCAGTGGATCTCGTCTGGAGCAATACTTACTATGGCTTTCCTCTTCTCTTTTTTCTCTTCTCTTCTCTTTCTCGAGATGAGGGTCTTGCCTTGTCACTCAGGCAGGAGTGCAGTGGTACGATCATGGCTCACTAACCTTCAGCTCCTGGGCTCATGTGATCCTCCTGCCTTGGCCTCCCAAAATGCAGGGATTAGAGGCATGAGCCACTGCATCTGGCCGATGACTGTGGTTTTCTGATGGTGTGATTTTTCTAGTTCCCTTATTCCTTTTTACATGCATTAATTGGGTTTTTTTTCTTTACAGGAGATTTGTTTCTTTTCTCCTGTTTATTTACTTATTATTCACTCATTCCATGATTTATTTCAGTGTGGACTTGTGGATATTTTTGTTCTTTGGGCTATAAGGGTTATAATTTTTTTTTTTTTTTTTTTTTTTTGAGACGGGAGTTTCGCTTTGTCTCCTGGGCTGGAGTGCAGTGGCGCAATCTTGGCTCACTGCAGCCTTTGCCTCCCGGGTTCAAGTGATTCTCTTGCTTCAGCTCCCGAGTAGCTGGGACTACAGGCACCCACCACCACGCCGGGCTAATTTTTTGTATTTTTAGTAGAGACGGGGTTTCACCATGTTAGCCAGGATGGTCTCAATCTCCTGACCTGTCCGCCTGCCTCGGCTTCCCAAAGTGCTGGGATTACAGGCGTGAGCCACCCCATCTGGCCATTCTTTGGGTTATAATTTAATGTTACCACTACTTGATTTGCTGCTACAGTTGTTCCACCTTTTGCCACTGGCACCTCTTTCAGGCTGGCCTCCTGTGCCCTTTCAACATGCTCTGTCCTTTGATTTTTTAAGCAGTTTCTTACTTTCTGACATAACAATTTGCTCCAAACTCATCTGGTATTTTTCTTTCCTAGCCCTAGAGTCAGCCGTTTCTCCAAAAAGCCCTGGATTTCTTTTATCAGAATCACAGCAAACGGTTTTTTTTTTTCTTTTTGAGACGGAGTCTGGCTCTGTTGCCCAGGCTGGAGTGTAGTGGCGTGATCTCGGCTCACTGCAAGCTCCGCCTCCCGGGTTCACACCATTCTCCTGCCTCAGCCTCCCGAGTAGCTGGGACTACAGGTGCCCGCCACCATGCCCAGTTAATTTATTTTTGTATTTTTAGTAGAGATGGGGTTTCACCGTGTTAGCCAGGATGGTCTTGATCTCCTGATCTCGTGATCCACCCGCCTCGGCCTCCCAAAGTGCTGGGATTACAGGTGTGAGCCACTGCGCCCGGCTAACAGCAAACTTTTATTCTAATTCAGGAGGTAGTCTCTTCATATGGATTTTATGTATGTATGTATGTATTTATTTATTGAGACGGAGGTTCACTCTTGTTGCTCAGGCTGTAGTGCAGTGGTGCGATCTCAGCTCGTTGCAACCTCTGCCTCCCGGATTCAAGCAGTTCTCTCTCAGCCTCCCGAGTAGCTGGGATTACAGGCATGTGCCACCACACGTGGCTAATTTTGTATTTTGAGTAGAGATGGGTCAGGTGTGTCTTGAACACCTGACCTCAGGTGATCCGCTCGCCTCGGCCTTCCAAAGTGCTGGGATTACAAGCGTGAACCACCGTGCCTGGATTTTATAAGGTATCAGTATTTGCTAGAACATGATTGTATGATAGTTTTTTCTTAAGGCTTTTGAACCACAGTTATTCACTCAGTGGGCTTCAAAAAGGTGTTTGCTACATGCCAGCATTGTTAGAACTAGGGATCCAGGGACAGGTAAGACATGATCATTGGCTCGGCATGGTGGCTCATGCATGCAATCCCAGCACTTTGGGAGGCTGAGGTAGGTGGATAGCCTGAGCTCAGGAGTTTGAGACCAGCTTGGGCAACATGGCGAGACCTCGTCTCAACAAAAAATACAAAACTTAGCTGGGCATGGTGGTGCATGCCTGTATTCCCAGCTAGTTGGCAGGCAGAGGCAGGAAGATTGCTTGAGCTGGGGAAGTGGAGACTGCAGTGAGTGACACAGTGAGACTCTGTCTCAAAACAACAACAACAAAAACAATTGATTTCAAGGACTTTAGAATGTAAATGTGAGAAAGACCTTTTTCCCCTGCCCCGATTCTGTTTCATTGAGTGCGATTCTGTTTCATTGAGTGCGTATTACGCTCCAGGCACTGTGCCACGTCAACAGGAAATAAGAGCCTGGTAAGCATAGTACAGGCTGTTTTTAGGAGCACATGGGGAGGGGTTATTAACCCAGTGTTGGGCCAGGTGGAGTGTAGAGCAAATCTTGAAAGATTTGCTAGATACGAGGTTGTGGAGGGGTGGGGGAAGAAGGACATTCCAAAAAGAGGAATATTAGTGGAAAGACCGCCAGGGATAGTAATTTATGAGTTAGGTCTAGAGGTAAGTGTTCGTGTGTGGGACGGTTGGTGTGGGAGTTGGAGGTAGTGATGACAGGATCCCAGGTCATGAGAGGCTTGTGGATAAGCCAAAGCTTTGGAAAGTTGAGGGACCTAGTGAAGGAATTTGAGTGGGACTGCAGTGTAATCAGATAATCCTGGCAGCACCTGGAGAATGCATTGGGCTTCAGGAGGCTATTGTCATGATAGAGGTGAGAAATGAAAGTCTTAACTAGGAACAGTGGAATAGTGGTTCTCAGACTTGTGTGCATCAGAATCACATGGAGGGCTTGTTAAAACACAGACTGCTCAACCCTGCCCCCCAGTTTCTGATTGAGCAGGTCCTAGGCTAGGACCTAAGAATGTGCATTTTCAGCAGTTTCCCAGGTGATGCTGATACTACTGATAAAAGGAGTATTTTAGAGCCACTGGGTGGAATAAAGGGAGTGAATTAGGCGGAAGGATTTAAGTAAGTGGTCATTATGGATCTCTTCATCTCATCTTTTTGTTGGCAGTGCTCATGCACTTTTGGTGTTCATCTCATTTATATCTTTTAGAGCTGCTGACTGTTTTGACCAATGAAGAAAGAGTGAGGGATTAGTGTTTGGAAACAGTTATATGGGCATGTGTGCAGTTTGTCTTGTGTATTACCTTTGGAAAAGTTGTACCACTCCATTACTGGATGTCTTTGTCATTTCTCTATTAAGCTTCAGTTATAACAGTGGTTTTGTAGTAGCATTGCCTGAATATACATGTAGTGCATAGTTTACAAAATGTTCTAATATGGTAGCATTATTTTGAATAGTTTCTTATTCCGTGTATCTGCCATGATCATGCTTTTCTTAGCTTTGACTCTTTAGTGTCTTCCCGGAACCCTTGTGATGGTAACTGAAATGTAAATCTGATTATTTTTGTAACTGTGAATCTTAACATAATGAAATAGTGCTTTTTAAAAAGCAGAGATAATTGTAAAATTCAAAGATTTATCCACTTTTGTGGCTGCAAGGTGATTATAACTTATTTCTCCTTTAGGCTAATGATTACAAAAGTATAAATTCTAGATTTAAAATCTAAAGAAATTGGTATCCATGGAATTTGGTCTTCACTGATGTTGGAACATACTGAAGTGATAAATTCCCACTTTATCGATATTGATTAATGAACAACATTAAGAAAATAATAAAATGTAATTACTATTACCACCTTAACAACTGAAATGGAATTTTTCATTTTTGTAAATATGTGGTCAAGCTTTAGGGATTCAAGAATCCTAAAAATAAGAAAAAAAGTTAATCACTTAGTCTAAGATGATTGACTGACTAGAGGGTAGTTGGATTGGTAAGGCAAAGACAGGGTGAGCCTACATTTGTTCCCCCTTTCCAAATCTGTATTTTCCTATTATGGAAAACCATAAAATGGCTAAAGATTTCAATGAAGTGAATACTTTAAATAATTGTAAATCAAATAATGCAGCTTTTAGATTTAATAAGTAAATGTAATTCAGAAATGATTGACTTTATTTTAATACTTATTTTGTAAAGTGTATGTTTATTGTAGCATTAAATGTACACAGGTTTGTAGAGAGAGTAAAGTTCAGTATGTTCATATCCTTTCATGAACACCAAGTGAAGCAGTAACAACTGATTGTGAAATATGTTGTATTTGGAGCCATCAGAAAATGGTTGTGGCTGGGCGTGGTAGCTCACGCCTGTAATCCCAGCACTTTCGGAGGCCCAGGTGGGTGGATCACCTCAGGTCAGGAGTTCAAGACCAGCCTGGCTAATATGGTGAAACCCCGCCTTTACTAAAAATAAGAAAATTAGCCGGGTGTGGTGGCGGGTGCCTGTAATCCCAGCTACTCAAGAGGCTGAGGCAGGAGAATTGCTTGAACGTGGGAGGCGGAGGTTGCAGTGAGCCCAGATTGCACCACTGCACTCCAGTCTGGGCAACAAGAGCGAAACTCCGTCTCAAAAAAAAAAAAAAAAAAAAAAAAAGTTTTTCTGTGTTTTCTTCCATGTTGATTCTTTTTAACTTGAAGTAGTAATGTATTTCTTAGAATTTTGTGTGCCTAAATGAACACTTTAATTAGAAAAAGATTCATAAATTATTTTTAATTTACCTGTGACAGAATCCTAGTTTCTATTATATAACATGGCCTAATTTATATTGTTTATATATTTATTTCATTACATGGAAGAATTTAGCTTAATTGAAAAGATGCTGAAGGTTTTTGGTTGTTTCCCATTTATTATTTGAAAGTCCAGAGTAGTAATTATAAAACTTGTATTGGAGTTTTTGTCCTATAACAACACTTTTTTAAGATACTTAATTTTTTTTGTTTTTTTTGAGATGGTGTTTCGCTCTTGTTGCCCAGGCTGTACCGCAATGGCATGATCTCGGCTCACTGCAACCTCCACCTCCTGTGTTCAAGAGTCTCAGCCTCCCGAGTAGCTAGCTGGGATTACAGGCATACACCACCACACCAGGCTAATTTTTGTATTTTTAGTAGAGATGGGGTTTTTCCATGTTGGTCAGGCTGGTCTCTAACTCCCAACCTTAGGTGATCCGCCTGCCTTGGCCTCCCAAAGTGCTGGGATTACAGGCTCCCAGTGCTGGGATACACTGCACCTGGCCTAAGAGACTTAATTTTTAAAGAGCAGTTTTAGGTTCACAATAAAATTGAGAGAAAAACACAGAGATTTCCCATACCCTCTGCCTCGTGTCCCCAGTTATCAACATCCTGCACCAGAGTGGTACATTGGTTACAGTTGATGAACCTAAGTTGACATCATTATCACCCAAAGTCCATAGTTTACATTCGGGTTCACTCTTGGTGTTGTACGTTCTGCGTGTTCGACCGATTGTATAATGACATTTGCATCTTGCCTTATAGTAGAGAGGATTTTCACTGCTCTAAACGTTTTTTGTGCTTCACTTATTCATCCCTTCCCCCACTTCCTGGCAACCTTCTGGCTGCCTCCATAATTTTGCCTTTTCCAGAATGTCATATAATTGGAATCATGTAGTATGTAGCCTTTTTAGATTGACTTCTTTCATGTAGTAATATGTATTTAAGATTCCTCCATGTCCTTTCATGGTTTGATAGCTCATTTCTTTTTAGTGTAGAATAATATTCCATTGTCTGCATGTACCAAGTTTATTTATCAACTTTGACCTACTGAAGGGCATCTCGATTACTTCCAAGTTTTGGCAATTATGGATAAAGCTATTATAAACATCCACGTACCAGTTTTTGTGTGGACATAAGATTTAAACTTATTGGGTAGATACCAAGGAAATGTTTGCTGAATCATATGGTAAGAGTATGTTTAGTTTTAGTAAGAAAGCGTTAAACTGTCTTCCAAAGTGGCTGTACCATTTTGCAATTCCACCAGCAATGAATGAGAGTCCTCTTGCTTCACATCTTCACCAGCATTTGGTGTTTTCGGTGTTCCAGGTTTTGACCATTCTAATAGGTGTATAGTGATATTTCATTATTGTTTAAATTTGCAATCCCCTGATGGTGTATGTAGTAAGTCCATTCTCACACTGCTAGCCCCAAACCGGGTAATTTATATAGAAAAGAGGTTTAGTTGACTCCCAGTTTTGCATGGCTGGGGAGGCCTCAGGAAACTTACAATCATGGCAGAAGGGGAAGTAGGCACTTCTAACGTGGCAGCAGGCAAGAAAGTGTGAAGGAAGAGAAGGAGGAAGAGCCCCATATAAAACCATCAGATTTTGTGAGAACTCACTATCATCAGAACAGCATGGGGAAGCTGCCCCCATGATCCATTCACCTCCCATGAGGCCCTTCCCTCAACACCTGGGGATTACAAGATGAGATTTGAATGGGAACACAAAGCCAAACCATCTCAGTATATGATGTGGAACATCTTTTCACATGCATATTTACGTATGTGTGTGTTCTTTGAATAAAGTCTCTGTTTAATATTCTTGGCCTATTTTTAAAATAGGGTTGTATGTTTCCCTATTGGTGAGTTTTTAATATATTTTTCCTTTATTGTATTTTATTTATCTCATTATTATTGTTATTGTTATTATTTTTAGAGATGGGAGTTTCACCATGTTGCCCAAGCTGGTTTCAAACTCCTGAGCTCAGCCGATCCACCTGCCTTGGCCTCCCAAAGTGCTGGGATTACAGGTGTGACCCACTGTACATGCCCTATGATCCATTTTTTTTGGACAGGGTGTGGCTCTGTTGCCCAGGCTGGAGTGCAGTGAGGTTGTCTTGGCTTCCTGCAACCTCCGCCTCCCAGGCTCGAGCAATCCTTCCGCCTCAGCCTCCTGAGTAGGTGGGTCTACAGGGGCATACCACCATGTCCAGCTAATTTTTTGTAGAGATAGGCTTTTGCCATGTTGCCTAGGCTGGTCTTGAACTCCTGGCCTCAAGTGATCCTCTTACTCAGCCTCCCAAAGTGGTGGGATTACAGGTGTGAGCCACTGAACCTGGCTCTGTGATCTATTTTGAGTTAGTTTTTGTGAAGAGTGTGAGGGCTGAGTCTAGATTGGTTTTTTGCATGTGGATGTTTAGTTGTTCCAGCACTCTTTGTTGAATAGACTGTCTTTGCTCCATTGTATTGTCTTTGTTACTTTGTCAGAGATCAGTTTTCTTTTCTTTCTTTCTTTTTTTTTTTTTTTTTTTTTTTTTGAGAAGGAGTCTCGCTCTTTCACCCAGGCTGGAGTGCAGTGGCGCCATCTCGGCTCACTGCAGGCTCCACCCCTCAGGGTTCACGCCGCTCTCCTGCCTCATCCTCCCGCGTAGCTGGGACTACAGGCGCCCGCCACCTCGCCCGGCTAATTTTTTTTGTATTTTTGGTAGAGACGGGGTTTCACCATGTTAGCCAGGATGGTCTCGATCTCCTGACCTCGTGATCCGCCCGCCTCGGCCTCCCAAAGTGCTGGGATTACAGGCGTGAGCCACCGCGCCTGGCCCAGAGATCAGTTTTCTATGTACAGATGTATTCTGGGCTATTTTTTCCCACTGATCTATTTGTTCTTTCACTAATACCATATTGTCTTGGTAACTGTAGCTTTTTAGGAAGTCTTGAGGTCAAGTAGGAAGTC
The DNA here is from genome assembly GCF_009828535.3 of Hylobates moloch. NCBI lineage: Eukaryota > Metazoa > Chordata > Mammalia > Primates > Hylobatidae > Hylobates > Hylobates moloch. Next base: position 86,839,307 of record NW_026652288.1, on the reverse strand, counting down.
TTGAGGCAAATCCTTTCACTTTGTTCTCTCCTTCAAAAAAACTTCATATAAACTTAAGACTTAAGTTTGTTGATATCCACAACATTTGCTGAGATTTTGATTGAGATTGTGTGGAATTTGTAGATCGAGTTGGGAAGAAATGACATCTTGACAGTATTGAGTCTTCTATCCAAGAAAATGGAGTATTTCTCCATTTATTTAGTTGTTTGATTTATTTCATCAGACTTTCTTCATATAGATCTTATCCATATTATTAGATTTGTGCCTAAGTAATATAAATGGTTTTGTGTTTTTCACTTCAAATTGGAAAGTGATTGACTTTTGTATATTAACCTTGTATCCTGCAAGCTTACTGTAACTGCTTATTAGTTCCTGGAGTTTTTTTTTGTCAGTTCTTTCAGATTTTCTGTGTAGACAATCATGTCATCTGTGAACAAAGATAGTTTTATTTCTTCCTTCCCATTCTATACCTTTTCTTACTGTGTTAGCTAGAACCCATAACAAATTTTTAGATACGAAAAAGAAGGAAGGCATTAAGGTTAACTAAAATGTAGTGCTATCATACATTTATTTGCCACGGTAAAAAAATTTTAAAAACTTCAACAAACTCGAAAATATGTTTAAAAATATTTTAAAGTAAATATACATTTTTTCCTACAATGCTGTAGAGTATTTGAAATTTTTAGGGATACCATAGTCTTGTAGTTCATAATTTTTATTCAGCCCAGCTCCAGAAGATGTGAAAAATGTCACTGAAATTTTGATAGAGATTTCATTGACTCTGCAGATAACTTTGGGTAGTATGGACATTTTAACAATATTCTTTCAGTTCGTGAACATGAGACATCTTTCCATTTATTTGTATAATCTTTTTCAATTTGTTTCTTCAAAAATTTAGAAGTAGGCTGGGCGCAGTGGATCACGCCTGTAATCCCAGCACTTTGGAAGGCCGAGGCGAGTGGATCATGAGGTTAGGAGTTAGAGACCAGCCTGGCCAAGATGGGGAAACCCCGTCTCTACTAAAATACAAAAATTAGCCAGGTGTGGTGGCAGGCGCTTGTAATACCAGCTACTCAGGAGGCTGAGGCAGGAGAATCGCTTGAACCCGGGAGATGGAGGTTGTAGTGAGCCAACATTGCGCCGCTGCACTCCAGCCTGGGCAACAGGCAAGACTCCATCTCAAAAAAAAAAAAAAAAAAAAAGTGACTGAAAATAGGGAGTGATGTGTAAATTAAGCCATTTAAGTTTTAGCGATTTAGGGACCATTCGAAGGTCTTTGCAGGAGGGAATACTCCGATAGCAAACACTGTGGTAGTTGTAAACATGAACAGTTTTTAATGTCAAGTCAGGGAGTCCTAACCAAGCCACAATAATGAATTTTACTCAGCTCTGGAACAAGAATTTTGAAATGTTATGTTGTTTTACGATATGTTGCTGAGCGTATGCATGTGCAAGGTTGGTGTTAAGAAGGGCGTATAATCTGCTGGGCTTTCTCTATTGTTGATTGTTGCTAATAATTCTCTGGTCGAAGAAAAATATTTCCTTTTCAGGAACATATTAGGAATATATTTGAGGTGAGTAAAGGTATATATTCTTTTTTGTCCTTGGGCAAGAAGTGCTGAGTTTTTACTGTTTAATTATAATAACAGACGTAAACTATTGATACATTTTGTGTATTTATGTGTATACCTATGTGTACAGAAAGTGATACATATGAATTGAAGCTGATTACTGCTTCAGAAAAGATTTGTTGGCTAGGTAATATATTCACGTTGTTCAAAATTCATAAGTATTCTCTCCCTTACCCCTAGCCACCAAGTTACTTTCCTAGAGCTAACCACCGTCATCAGTTTTCTTTGTATCATTCCAGATATTTTATATTTATAAAAGTAATTAAGTGTATACATCACACCCTCTCCCCAGTATTGTTTTAAATACAAATATTAGGGTACTAGTCACTTTGATGTGTTTTTTTGTTTGTTTGTTTTGTTTTTTTGAGATGGAGTGTCCCTCTGTCACCCCGGCTGGTGGCACGATCTTGGCTCACTGCAAGCTCCGCCTCCCAGATTCATGCCATTCTCCTGCCTCAGCCTCCCGAGTAGCTAGGACTACAGGCATCCGCCACCATGCCCCTCTAATTTTTTGTATTTTTAGTAGAAATGGGGTTTCACTGTGTTAGCCAGGATGGTCTCGATCTCCTGACCTCGTGATCCACCTGCCTCGGTCTCCCAGAGTGCTGGGATTACAGGCGTGAGCCACCGTGCCCGGCCTTCACTTTGATGTGTTTTGCTGTTTTTACCTTAAGTATTTTACATCTTCTCACATCTACACAAAGAGCTTTCTTTTTTTTTTCCAGATTTTTTTTTTTTTCAGACGTAGTTTTTGTTCTTGTTGCCCAGGCTGGATGGTAATGGCATGATCTCTGCTCACTGCAGCCTCCACCTCCTGGTTTCATGTGATTCTCCTGCCTCAGCTTCCCGAGTAGCTGGGATTACAGGTGCCCACCACCATGCCTGGCTAATTTTTTTGTATTTTGAGTAGAGACGGGGTTTCCTCATGTTGGCAGGGCTGGTCTTGAACTCCTGGCCTCAAGTGATCCGCCTGCCTTTGCCTCCCAAAGTGCTGGGATTACAAGTGTGAGCCACCGCGCCCAGCCTCTTTTTTTTTCTTTTAAGTGGCTGCAAGACATTTTACTGTATTGGTACTCCATAGTTTAACCGGTCCCTTCATTGATGGATATTCAGGTTGCCTCAGTCTGTGGCTGTGGCAATGTTGAGTGAATAACCTTGGTACATAGATCATTCCCTATGCATAAAAGGATATCTGTATGATAAATAAATAATTGGAATTGCTGGGTCAAAGGATATGTGCATTTGTAAATAATTAGGGTAGTGACTGCCAGACTGACTTCACAGAGGCTGTACCGGTTTACATTCCTGCTCTCAATGTGTCTCTGCCCACGTTCTTGCCAACATGGTGTTACCAAATGTTTTGCTCTTTGATAATCTGCTAGTGAAGATATTACTTGAGTGTCTTTCTAATTTCTTTTTTTATTTTGAATAAGATCAAGCATCTTTTTATATATTTAAGTTATTTCTCCTTAGTGGACTGTTTTATTTTGGTCTCTTCCATTTTTTATTGTGCTGTAATTTACATAAGGCAAAGTACACACTTGTAGATGTATAACTCAGTAAACTTTCTTTTAGTTGAGGTATGATTTACTTTCAATAAAATGAACAGATGTTAAGTGTACTGTTTTGATGAGTTTTAACAGCTTTATCTGACCATGTAACCCACCCCAGTCAAGATTTAGAACATTTCCATCACTCAGAAAATTTCCTCAGGCCCCATTTAGTTTTTCCTTCTCTCCATCTTAGGCAATCAGTTTTCTAATTTTTGTTACTATAAATTAGTTGTGCCTATGATTTTTTAAAAATTAAAACATATTATCCACCCATGTAACTACCAACAAAGTTGAGACATGGAACATTTCATGCCTTCTAGCAGGCAGGCTCCCTTGTCTGTTCTCTCAGTCAGTATCTTGCCCACCAAAGGTAACCCACTGTATTGACCTGTGTTCACTAGAGACTGGTCATGTAAATCTGTGCTTCATCATTTATTGTATCAAGCAGTAGTTTCTTTTTCATTGATACACACGCACAAATGTAATACTACTACTGTCCGTTTTACTCTTTGGACAGATATGTGGAGTTTTCATCATTGGGCTGTTCTGAATAAAACTACTGTGAACATTGTAAAGCACTTAACGTCTTTTTGATGTATTAGAAATGAAATTGATAATAGGATGTAGATATATGTTTAACTTTAGAAACTGCCATAACCATTCCTCAAAGTGGTTGTGCCAGTCTGCTCTTTCGCTAGCAATGTTTGTGAGTTCTAGTTGCTCTGTGTTTTTACCAACACTTAATATTTGTTGGTTCTTTTTTAGTTTCAGCTATTTGAGTGGGAGTGTGTGGTATCTCATTGTGGTTATAATTTGAATTTCCTTGGTGACAAATGATGTTGAGAATATTTTCATGTGCTTATTGTTGATACTTGATTCCTAACTGGGTGATGGGTCTTAGATTTTTTTTTTTTGAGTCGGAGTCTCACTCTGTCACCCAAGCTGGAAGTTCAGTGGCATGATCTCGGCTCACTGCAACCTCCGCCTCCCAGGTTCAAGTGATCCTCCTGCATCAGCCTCCCGAGTAGCTGGGATTACAGGCACCCACCATCGTGCCTGGCTAATTTTTATATTTTTTTGCAGAGATGGGGTTTCACCAAGTTGGCCAGGCTGGTCTCAAACTCCTGACCTCAGGTGATCCACCTGCTTCAGCCTCCCAAAGTTCTAGGATTACAGGTGTGAGCCACCACGCCTGGCCAATTACTGCCTTTTATGTAGGGTTTGACATTCTTAGTGCTGAGTTCAGAATCTTTTACTTGCATTTGATTCACTGAAAAGTGGAATTAACCTAACTGGCTCATAAGGTAAATAAAAATGTGAGATGTGTGTAGGAAATAACCTGTTTGCTGACTGCTTGTAGAAGTCTTTTCTTCAGTCCGGGTTTTGGGGAAAAGAGAACTTAAGGGGCATGTAGACTAGCTGAAAGAAACACATGGAAAAGCAAGGAGTCAAGGACTGGCACAGGGGTTATCTAAGATAATAGGCAGAACAGTCAGAGAAACAGGAAAACAAATTAGACTATAACAAATGGAAAATTATGGTGTTAAGCATTTACCAAATTTCCAAAACAGAAACACAACAAACCTAGGTGTGTTTGTGTACATTTGTGTATCTAAGATTAACTGGCTTTGTTTTAGTACTTAATATGTATTAATTTTTTTACATTTCGAGAGAATGTTTTAGATCTTTGTTACTATTTTTTTTGAGACAGAGTTTCACTCTGTCACTTAGGCTCGAGTGCAGTGGCGTGATCCCCACTCACTACAACCTCCATCCTCTGGGCTCAAGCAGTCCTCGCACCTCAGCCTCCCAAGGAGCTGGGACCTCAGGTATGCACTACCATGCTTGGCTAATTTTTGTATTTTTAGTAGCGATGTGGTGTCACCATCTTGGCCAGGCTGTTCTCGAACTCCTGACCTCAGGTGATCCACCCTCCTCAGTCTCCCAAAGTGCGTGGATTACAGGTGTGAACCACCACGCCTGGGCTAGAATGTTTTAGCTCTTTATAAACATGTTTTATGATTTAGGACTGAGTTTCAAACAATAAAAAATAATTGAGAGCTTGATAAAAAAGAATTTATTGGAAAGTATCCCATCAAACCCAGTGTAAGTAATCCTGGAATTGGAAGCAGACTGGGAACTATGGACTCAGTGAAGATTGTTCTGGACATTATTTGATTCTTCTTTCTTGCTGCCAACTGGATCCTTTTTTTTTTTTTTTTTTTTTTGAGACGGAGTCTTGCTCTGTCAGACTGGAGTGCGGTGGCGCGATCTTGGCTCACTGCAAGCTCCGCCTCCTGGGTTTGCGCCATTCTCCTGCTTTGGCCTCCTGAATAGCTGGGACGACAGGCGCCTGTCACCACGCTTAGCTAATTTTTTGTATTTTTAGTAGAGACAGGGTTTCACCGTGGTAGCCAGGATGGTCTTGATCTCCTGACGTCATGATCCGTCCGTCTTGGCCCCCCAAAGTGCTGGGGTTACAGGAGTGAGCCGCCACGCCCGACCGGATACTTCTACTTATATGGTTTGCAAAGCAGCTAAACAAGGCTTCCAACAGCTCTTTAATTTACTTTGTTATTTGAGCTTCTTGAGAAAGTACTATTATTTTGTTCCCTCTTGCTCCATTTTCCCCACTCTTTATTGGATTAAGTAATGTGCTCAGGGTTACATGCAAATCTAGCTCTCTAACCTTGCTCTTCACCACTACTTTATATTAAGTTAAATTAAACTATGAGGTTAAATGCATTAATATGGTGGTATTAACGACCTTGACCTATTAATATAGCTTAAAAAATTTTAAACAAATAGACATCCTAAATTTTACTGCAAAAAACGTAGCATCCTTATGAAGATGCAAAACTAGTGTCTTGAAACTCAGGGGCCAGCATCGCTTCACTTGGAAACAGTGGCTATCATTAGTCTTTGCTAAGCCCTGTGCATCAGGTGGCAGCAGGGACATTACTTACTTAGGACTTTCGTAGGAGCTGGTACTTCGTAACACTTAACGCTGATTATAATTATTTACCTGGATGACTTTTTTTCTTTTCCTACCTGGTTTTTGCACACTGACATATCTTTAGTGCTTCAAAGGGCTACTATAAATTTGGTGCTTATTTTAAGAAAGAAGAGAGAATGGATATAAAAACTCATGCTGCTGAAAATGTGAGAATTTTGTGTCTTGGTTTTTCAAGTAGTTATTTTGATCAAGCTTGTCATTTATATGTGTATAAATTATATATATTGATTTTTCTCTAGTATTTCTTTTAAATAAACCATACAGTTCTCACAACAGCATTGAATGTGCTTTATTTTAAAATAGAGGGTCCTTATTTTATAAAATGTATACTCCAGTTGTGCTGTAAGTGGTAATTTACTTACAATTTTTAAGATAATCTTTTTAGCATTAGAGAATTGATATAATTTCAAGTAGCTACTGCTTTCAGTATTGGAAGTGAGCTATTTACTTGCCTCAGCAGCAGGAGAATCAGCCTCAGCTTTTTAAACCTATGGTAGAAACTGATTTCTCTCTCTCTTTTTTTTACCCATTGAGAAAATCCAACTGAGTTCCACATAAGTAAAAACTGTCTTTATCACTGCAGGAATTGAAAATAAAAAATTCTTCTTGTTCTTTTTACATTTTAGTAGAATTAAAACTTTTAATAGGGTATCTCTACATCGAGGCCCTTTGAATGCTAATAATTTTAGAGACCATATTGTATTTATTATAGCTTAGTTTTGGAGGTGGGAAAATATGTCCATTTAGTGGCCCAGTAGTTTAATGTGCCCCGCAGGATGGATGTTTCTTTTCTTGATTTATATTGTTTATAGAAGAATGATATCTCTTTAATATTACTTGAGGGGCTGGGGACGTTAGGTTAATTTCTTGGGTTTATATAGCCTTAGGTTGTTAGTAGTGTCCAATTTTCTTTAATCTAGAGGTGCTCAACCAGAATCCCTAAAGCGCCACAGATGATTTTCTAATCATATCTATATGCGGGTCTGTCAGCTTCTTAGCTCTTCCTGGTTACTGCTGCTGAAATGTCTCCTGGGAGCAACACCATAGCAACAGGATTTTCAGGGTCTAATATATAATATGGAATTTAGGAATATACCATAGGGATAAATGGCTCTTCTGTCAGTTGTAGTCTTGTTTTATTTTTTTATTTTTTGAGATGGAGTCTCACTGTCGCCCAGGCTGGAGTGCAGTGGCGTGATTTTGGCTCACCGCAGGCTCCGCGCCCCAGGGTTCACACCATTCTCCTGCCTCAGCCTCCCGAGTAGCTGGGACTACAGGTGCCCGCCACCTTGCCCGGCTAATTTTTTTTGTATTTTAAGTAGAGATGGGGTTTCACCGTGTTAGCCAGGATGATCTCGATCTCCTGACCTCATGATCCGTCCGCCTCAGCCTCCCAAAGTGCTGGGATTACAGGCGTGAGCCACCGCGCCCGGCCCTGTAGTCTTGTTTTAAATTCCTATATTGGCCAGACGTGGTGGCTCACGCCGGTAATCCCAGCACATTGGGAGGCCGAGGCGGGCGGATCATGAGGTCAGGAGTTCGAGACCAGCCTGGCCAACATGGTGAAACCCCGTGTCTACTAAAAATACAAAAATTAGCTGGGCGTAGTGGTTCGCACCTGTAATCCCAGCCACTGGGGAGGCTGAGGCAGGAGAATGGCTTGAACCCAGGAGGGTGGAGGTTGCAGTGAGCCAAGATTGTGCCACTGCACTCCAGCCTGGGCAACAGAGCAAGACTGTCTTAAAAAAAAAAAAAAAAAAAGAAAAGAAACAAATCCTATATTTACAGTGGAATTTGCAGCAGGTTTTTTGTTTTGTTTTTTTCTTTTCTTTTTATTTTTTTAGAAATAATGTTATAAAAACTATCCAGTTTTCCATGTAGATTGTTTTATTGAAAACTACCGTGGTGGGACCTTAAGATACATGAGATAGCCTCACAGTTTTCCAACCTACCTGTGAGCAAACCTATTAGCCTTGGGGGTGGGGGGAAACAACTAAAATAAAATACTTACAAGGATAGTATTTATGATCTTCAAACAAACCTCATTGAGCTATACTTTACATATGATAAAATGCATTCATTTGAAGTGTATTGGAATAATATACAAATGTATATACCTGTGCAACTACCACAATTTAAGACGAAGATCATGTATAAAACTGGAAAAGTTCCCTTGTTCCCAGTTGCAGTTAGTCCCCTTTGGCACGCCCATCCCAGGAAACCACTAATTTGCTTTCTAACACTGCAGGTTAGTTTTGCTTCTTGAGAAATTTCATATGAATGGAATTCCATTCCATTTTGTGGTTGGGAGAATAAAGATCCCCCTAAGACATCCATACTCTAATTCCCAGAACCTGTAGGTATTTAACCTTCCATGGCAAAGGGATTTTACACATGAGATTAAGAGCCTTGATGTAGAGAATGATGCCAAGGCAATCCTCATTTAAACCAACAGGGTCACCTATAACCCAGAGTGTTCTGAATTGAGTACAAATGTGCTACTTCTTTATGTTAAATTCAGAATTTTATAGTATTATGTACTGAATCATGCCAGAAGTCTAATCTCATCATACAGATCCTTAAAATCTGTAGTGAGAGGGCAACAGGACTAATGACTGCTGAAGAATGGTCAGATGCACACATTTCTTGGCTTGGAAGATGGAGGACGAGGCCCTGAGCCGAGGGAATGCTGGTGCCTCTAGAGTCTAGAAAGGTCAAAAAGAACCTAATCTCTTTTAGGAGCCTCTGGAGAGGATTTTTTTTTTCTTTTTGTTTTTTGAGATGGAGTCTCATTCTGTCACTCAGGCTGGAGTACAGTGACACAATCACAGCTCACTCCAGCTTTGACCTCGTGGGCTCAAGCAGTCCTCTTGCCTCAGCCTCCCAAAGTGGGATTACAGGTGTGAGACACTGTGCCTGGCCCAGAGAGGAGTGATTACACCTGTTTACACCTTCATTTTAGCCCAGTGAGACCTATGTCAGACTTGTAACTTACAAAACTACAAATTAACGAATTTGTGTTGTTTTAAGCTACTACGTTTGTGGTAATTCATCATCTAGCAAGAGTAGAAAGTAATACATACACTGTGTATTTTGTGCTTGACTCCTCCCTCCCTGAATTGACATTTTGTTGTGTGGATGTAGCACAATTTTTTGTCCATTCCCACTTGATGGATATTTGTGTTGCTTCCAGTGTTGAGCTATATTCTAGTGTATAGTAGTATATAGAAACTAGTGTCTCCTTGTGTTTTAGTTTTTACTTTTGAGGACATTCATACATCTTTTTGTGAACTGTTCAAATATTTTGCTCCTTTGAAAATTTGGGTCATATGTCCTCATGTAATTGTTGTGGCATTCTTTTTTATATTCCAGATATAAGTGTTTTGTCAGAATTATATATATATAAATGTGTGTGTGTGTGTGTATATATATATATATATTTTTTTTTTTTGAGATGGAGTCTCACTCTGTCCCTAGGCTGCAATGGTGTGATCTTGGCTCACTGCAACCTCCGCCTCCCGGGTTCAAGGGATTCTCCTGCCTCAGCCTCCCGAGTAGCTGGGATTACAGGCACCCGCCACCACACCTGGCTAATTTTTGTGTTTTTAGTAGAGACGGGGGTTTTGCAATGTTGGCCAGGATGGTCTCAAACTCCTGACTTCAGGTGATCCGCCCTTCTTGGCCTCCCAAAGTGCTTAGATTACAGGCGTGAGCCACCATGCCTGGCCGGAATTACGTAGATTTCTTCTTCAATATATGTCTTGATTTTTCATTCCTTTCATGCCTTTTTTTTTTTTTTTTTTTTTTTTTGTAGAGTAGAAGTGTTACATTTTCATGAATTCTAGGTTTTTTTTTAAATGGTTTCTGCTTTTTTTGTTCTAAGAAAGTTTATCCTGTATTTCTATTTAGAAGTTTATAGTGTTAGCTTTTAGATTAAAAAAATGGTTTACTTTTTTTTTTTTTTTGAGACGGAGTTTCACTCTGGTTGCCGAGGCTGGAGTGCAGTGGTGCAATCTCAGCTCACCGCAGCCTTCGCCTCCCGTGTTCAAGCGATTCTCCTGCCTCAGCCTCCCGAGTAGCTGGGATTACAGGCATGTGCCACCATGCCTGGCTAATTTTATAATTTTGGTAGAGACGGGGTTTCTCCATGTTGGTCAGGCTGGTCTCGAACTCCTAACCTCAGGCGATCCGCCCTCTTCCCAGAGTGCACAGATTACAGGCATGAAACACTGCACCTGGCCAAAACTGATTTAATTTTTGCGTATGGTATGAGGTAAAAGTTGAAGTTCATTTTTTTTTTCCATGTGACTATTCAGTTGTTTTCGTATCATTTCTTGGAAAAAAGAAAGAAACTATCTTTCTCCTTTTGGAAGTCCTTAGTATCCTTTAAGATCAGCTTTTCTTATATATTCACATTATCTATAGACAATGACTATTTATTCTTTTAAATTCATACACCTTTTGTTTCCCAAATTAAATTTCTTTCATAGATACAGAACAATATAGATCAAAAAAATCTTTTCTTGAGTCATTTTTGGTAATTCATGTCTTTCAAAGGAGTTTTATTTCTTAAAGAATTTATTAGCTTAATATTCTTTCAATTTGGAGTCTGTGGCTATGTTTTTTTATTTTTCATAATTCACAATATAAATCTTGATCAGTTTAGTGAGAGGTGTCAGTTTTATTGATTTGTTCAAAAGACAGTTTTGTTTCACTGCTTTTTCAGTATTGTGTGTCTGTTTTCTGTTGCATTGATATGAGCGCTTTCTTTCTTAGTTTAATTTGCCCTTTTTCTAGCTTCTTAAACTTAGATCAGTCGTCTCAAATTCGTTTTGTTTGTGAAATAGTGCACTTAAGGTGTTGCTTTAGCTGCATTTTACTATTTTTGATATGCTCTTCTCTTTTCATATACTTTAGAATGATTTTTAATTTTCATTGTGATTTCTTCTTTGAGCCTTTGTTTATTTTGGGTATATGTTTATCTGATTTCAAATATTTGGTAACTTTGTATGGGACTTTTTTTTTTATTATTATTATACTTTAGGTTTTAGGGTACATGTGCACAATGTGCAGGTTTGTTACGTGTGTATCCATGTGCCATGTTGTTTTGCTGCACCCATTAACTCGTCATTTAGCATTAGGTATATCTCCTAATGCTGTCCCTCCCCCCCTCCCCCCACCCCACAACAGTCCCTGGAGTGTGATGTTCCCCTTCCTGTGTCCATGAGTTCTCATTGTTCAATTCCCACCTATGAGTGAGAACATGCGGTGTTTGGTTTTTTGTCCTTGTGATAGTTTACTGAGAGTGATGTTTTCCAGTTTCATCCATGTCCCTACAAAGGACATGAACTCATCATTTTTTATGGCTGCATAGTATTCCATGGTGTATATGTGCCACATTTTCTTAATCCAGTCTATCGTTGTTGGACATTTGGGTTGATTCCAACTCTTTGCTATTGTGAATAGTGCCACAATAAACATACATGTGCATGTGTCTTTATAGCAGCATGATTTATAGTCCTTTGGGTATATACCCAGTAATGGGATGGCTGGGTCAAATGGTATGGGACTTTTATTTGTAGCCAGAGAAAATACTCTGTGATTTAAACCTTTTAGATTTGTATCTGGGTTTTTTTTTTTTTTTTTTTTTTTAAGACGGAGTCTCGCTCTAGAGCCCAGGCTGGAGTGCAGTGGCGCGATCTCGGCTCACTGCAAGCTCCATCTCCCGGGTTCACGCCATTCTCCTGCCTCAGCCTCCCGAGTAGCTGGGACTACAGGCACCCACCACCACGCCGGGCTAATTTTTTGTATTTTTAGTAGAGACGGGGTTTCACCATGTTAGCCAGGATGGTCTCAATCTCCTGACCTCGTGATCCGTCCGCCTCGGCCTCCCAAAGTGCTGGGATTATAGGTGTGAGCCACCGCGCCCGGCCGATTTGTATCTGTTTTGTACTCTGCTTGTGATCTCTTTTGTTAATGTTTTATTTGCACTTCAATGTTTTGTATTATTTTTATTGGATGTTGTTTTCTGTAAATACGAGTCCAGTTTGTCAAGTGTTGTTTAGATCTTCTGTGCTATTAATTTTTAGTTTTATTTTTTACAGAGAGAAGGGTGTTAATCTCCAACTCTAAATATGATTTACCTATTTCTTTTTAAAAAGTTCTGTCGGCCGGGCGCGGTGGCTCATGCCTGTAATCTCAGCACTACGGGAGGCTGAGGCGGGCAGATCATGAGGTTAGTAGTTTGAGACCAGCCTGGCCAACATGGTGAAACCCCGTTTCTACTAAAAAAAACAAAAATTAGCTGGGCATGGTGGCAGGCGTCTGTAATCCCAGCTACTCGGGAAGCTGAGGCTGGAGAATCGCTTGAACCTGGGAGGTAGAAGTCGCAGTGAGCCGAGATTGTGCCATTGTACTCCAGCCTGGGCAATAAGAGCAAAACTCCTCCTAAAAAATAAAAATAAAAAAAAATAAAAAAAAAAAGTTTGTCAATTTCTAGATTACAGATTTCCAAATTAAGGTGTTAGGTACACACATTTAGAATTTTTATGTTATCTTGATGGATTAACCACTTTATCATTAAGAAATGTTCCTCTTAGTCCTTGCTCTAGAGTAGCTTGTTTGATATTAATGTATCAATAATCAGATTACACTTAGAGCTTCCTTATGCTTAATTTTATCTGAGATATATTTTCCATTTTTTATTTATCATCTGTTTTCATAGTTAACATGGGATTCTTTTAAACAAGATATAGTTGGATTTTTGTTTGTTTTTAAATCCAAGCTGATAATGGGATTTAGATAATTTGCATTTAACATAATTATTAATGTGGTTGAATTTATACCATATTGATATTTGTTTTCTATTTGTCTTATCTGTTCTTTTTTTTTTCTTTTTCTTGGCGCCTTGATTTAGTAATTTTTAGCACTCCATATTATTTCTACTATTGTCTTATTTGCCATACCTCTTTGTTTATTTTAGTGGCTGCCCTGCAGTTCACTTATTGCATACCTTTTTTTTTTTTTTGAGATGGAGTGTTGCTCTTGTTGCCCAGGCTGGAGTGCAGTGGCGCGATCTTGGCTCACTGCAACCTCCGCCCCCTGGGTTCAAGTGATTCTCCTGCCTCAGCCTCCTGAGTAGTTAGGATTACAGGCGCATGCCACCACGCCCAGCTAGTTTTTTTAGTAGGGGTTTCATCATGTGGCCAGGCTGGTCTCAAACTCCTGACCTTAGGTGATCCATCCGCCCCGGCCTCCCAATGTGCTAGGATTACGGGTGTGAGCCACTGCGCCTGGCCTTTATTGCATACTTTTTACAGTCTATGTTCAAGTAAAATTATTGCATTTCACATATAGTGTTAGATTTTTTATAATAGTATACATCTATTTCTCCCTTTTATGTTCTATTTTTGCTGTACATTTTATATGCTATAAACACTGGATATTATTTTTACTTTAAACAGTTAATTACTCATTTAGAGGAATTTTTGAAATGAAAAGTCTTATATGTGCATGCATATTTACTAGTTTGGGCGCTCCACATGCCTTTGGGAAGATCGAGGTTTTCCACATGTATCTGTTGTTTTCTTTCTGCTGAATAACTTCGTTTAACACTTCTTCTAGTCAGGTCTCTTGGTGAGAAATTTATCAACTTGTAGTCTGTCTGGTAGAGTCTTTGTTTCCCCCTTCATTTTCAAGGATATATTCACTGAGTATAGAATTATGTGTTAATCTTTTTACTTGAACACTTTATTTTATTTATTTTTTTGAGACACTGTTCACTCTGTTGCCCAGGCTAGAGTGCAGTGGTGCGATTTTGGCTCACTGCAACCTCCACCTCCCGGGCGATTCTCATGCCTCAGCCTTCCCAGTAGCTGGGATTACAGGTGCACGCCACTACGCCCAGCTAGTTTTTTTATTTTTAGTAGAGATGGAGTCTCACCATGTTCATCAGGCTGTTCTCCAACTCCTGACCTCAAGTGATCCACAAACAGTGTGGTTCTGTTGGGTAGCACCAGCTTAGTAGGAATGTGAGCCAGAATTGCAAAGATCTAAGCAGGCTTTTAGGAAAGCTGTGTGGAAAATGGAAAAAGAGCAAAGGGAGACAGAAGCAATAATAAGGTAATTAGGGATAATCAAGAACAAAGTTAATGGGCTATCAAATTCTGAGATGGCTCTAAGAATGATGGTTAGAGAAATCTATATAGAAAATAAATAATATATAGAGATATATAGAACCCAGGACCAACATGACTTGAGTAGTAAGGAAATAAAGATGACAGCTTTCTGCAAAAAGCTAAGAAAAAGAGTGGGGCAGCCGGGCACCATGGCTCACGCCTGTAATCCCAGCATTTTCGGAGGCCGAGGTGGGCAGATCACGAGATCAGCAGTTCAAGACAAGCCTGGCCAAAATGGCGAAACCCCATCTGTACTAAAAATACAAAAATTAGCTGGGCATGGTGGTGGGTGCCTGTAATCCCAGCTTAAACCCCGGAGGCAGAGGTTGCAGTGAGCTGAGATCGTGCCATTGCACTCTAGCCTGGGCAACAAGAGCAAGACTCTGTCCAAAAAAAAAAAAGGTGGGCCTTAAATTAGTCAAGTAATTGGCTCTGGGGAAATTAATGAGAAGATAGATCTGGAGTGAAAAGTAAAAAGCATAATCTAAAGTGAATGTAGCAACTTAAAAGGTTCGTGGACTAAAAAAGGGTGACAGCTGGGAGCATCTTTGGAAGAAGTTTTCAACATAGCCAGGCTGAATAAACTTTTAATTTGCTATAATCATAGTTAATTTATTTCTCATTCACTCATACTGTTAACCATTTGAATCAACTTGGAACAAATTGTATTCAGTAGTATTATTTAGGACAAAAGAGTACAGTTTCTTTCTTTCTTTTTTTTTTTTTTTTGAGATGAAGTCTCTCTCTGGTCCCCTAGGCTGGAGTGCGATGGCGATATCTTGGCTCACTGCAACTTCCGTCTTCCAGGTTCAAGTGATTCTCCTGCCTCAGCCTCCCTAGTAGCTGGGATTACAGGTGCCTGCCACCACGCCCGGCTGATTTTTGTATTTTTAGTAGAGACAGGGTTTCACCATGGTGGCCAGGCTGGTCTCAAACTTCTGACCTCAGGTGATCTGCCCACCTTGGGCTAGGATTACAGGTGTGAGCCACCGTGCCCGGCTGGGAAAATTCTTTTTATCCTCAGGTGATGAAAAATTAGTCTGAGATTTCACAGTGGCTGAGACAGAGCATATACCTCAGGTGTTCTGGAGTACAGCTGGTTTCACACTCAGCCTGTTTTTCATTTTATTGTGTAAACCAGTGGTCCCCAACCTTTTTGGCACCAGGGACCAGTTTTATGGAAGACAGTTTTCCACGGACAGAGGGTAGGGGGGTGGTTTCATCAGGCATTAGTTAGATTCTCATAAGGAGTGTACAGTCTAGGTCCCTCAAATGTGCAGTTCACAATAGGGTTCACGCTCCTGTGAGAATCTAATGCTGCAGCTGATCTGATAGGAGATGGAACTCAGGTGGTAATGCTGGCCCCACTGCCGTGGACTGGTACCCACAGCTGCAGCCGGGGGGTTGGGGACCCCTGGTGTAAACCATCACCAACTAAGAAAATCAAATGCAACTGTTTTTAATACTGCTTTTGATACACACTGGTAATATTAAGCTATACTGAAACATAAATACTTGAAAAATACTTCATAAGGAGAGATGGTTCAATGTGAAAAATGTGTGGCTCTGAGAGTCATAGATTTGGCTTTCTTCCCAGCTTTGCTTTTATATACCACTGTGACCCTTCACAAGTGACTCAACTTTCTCTTCACCACAGCGGTGCTATGTATAAAATAAAGGAGTTGAACAGCATGTTTAAAGTGTCTGATTCTGTGATTTTATGTGTTTTTGTTTATTATTACTAGCTTTTCTGAGCTACCTCAGAAACGAGTATATTACATATAGTTATAACCTGATTTGTAAGAAAGAATGTTTTAAGTTTTGAACAACTCACCTTCCAGTACAGTGAGATCTGATCTCAGATTCTCACACATTCCAGTTTGTGTCTTAATTAATTTTCAAATGAAGGTAAAATAAAAAGCTTTGTGACTGTTTCTCCTTATTAATTCTTTATTACTTTCTTTCTTTTTTTTTTTTTTTTTTTGAGACAGAGTCTTGCTCTGTCGCCCAGGCTGGAGTGCAGTGGCGCAATCTCGGCTCACTGCAAGCTCCGCCTCCCGGGTTCACGCCATTCTCCTGCCTCAGCCTCTCCAAGTAGCTGGGACTACAGGCGCCCGCCACCACGCCCGGCTAATTTTTTGTATTTTTAGTAGAGACGGGGTTTCACCGTGGTCTCGATCTCCTGACCTCGTGATCCACCCGCCTCGGCCTCCCAAAGTGCTTGGGATTACAAGCGTGAGCCACCGCGCCCGGCCTACTTTCTAAGCTTACCTTAACTGGAATTATGTCAGCGTCCTTAGATAATTACTTTCTGTTAGAGCCTGCTCAGCTGCATGGCACTTAGACAGAGGCCTATACAGGACATATTTTTCCACACAGAAAGGTCATTTTGGGAGTTGAGGTTAGTTAGGTAGAGCTGGGAATACTACCAAGAAATGGGAAGAAAAATTCTACAACATTAAACTATGTGACGTGGAAAAACAGTACCTGAATCTGAGGACTTCAAAGAGACATGATATTTTGTTTTGTTTTCCTAGGTAACTCAGTCTGTAGTTGCTGAAAGAGGAGGAAAGGATTGGACACTGGTCAGTTTTCAGTTTTAGTGACCTGATAGCTTTTGGTCTCTGGATTTGGCATGCATGAAGGCATCCATCCTGCTTGGAGTATTTCATAGCAGCTGCACATTCCTGTTGTCTGGCTTATTTTGCCGAGTTTTAAGGAACTGAGGACTCTGTACTCTGTTAAAATATCAACCTCTTTGACACCACACTGTTTGCTCCTCTGTTGTAGTCTTGAATACCATTCCATATGTCTCTCTAAGGCCAGTTTGTTAATTAAAAAAAATCTTCCTTACTACTGGGCTTTTCAGTTTCTGGGGAAGACAGATAATTAGGAGGGTGCATTTGGCTCTTGGTTGACAACATGTTGATTGTTCCGAAAACAACCCTTTTTGACACTAAATTCTAGTTTGATACTCTTGTTTGGAATCAGGTAAGAGAAAAAACGGGACTTTGTGGTTTAATTATTGAGTAAATTGTATAGTACGCTACGTATGGCATGTTCTCAAAGTAGATAATCTGGGACGATAACAAATATATTAATACCCACTTTAAGATTTATTTAAATTGACATTTCCTTAGTTATATTAGAATAATTTTAGAGCAGAGGTCAGCACACTGTTAATGTAAAGGATTAAGGGTTAGATAGTCAATACTTTAGGCATGTACTGAAGTCTGCTGTTAGGAAGCAGCCATGGATAGTATGTAAATGAATAGGCACGGCTGTGTTCCAGTAACGTTTTATTTATGATACATCGAAGTTTGTATGATTTTCACAGTGGCGTTGTGTCCCCCTCCCAACCCCCCCTCCCCAAAACCATTTAGAAATGTAAAAATTATTCTTAGCTTGTGGGCCATACGGAAGCAGGTAGGATTTGGCCCACGGGCTATCGTTTGTCAACTCCTGTTTCAGAGCAACGGTGATGAGTTTTGTTTCGGTTGCTTGCTTGTACTATTTAAGTGATTAATTGTAGAATTAGTATAATACAAAATTAGTTAAAACGCTTTAAAATCTAGGTGGCCTATTAGTAAATTAGCCGTTTTAAACCCCAGTTTTCTTATATGTAAAATGAGAATAAGTATTATAAAATATATTCTTCATTATAAACAACAGAACTTACCCTGGCTTCTGTAATCAGAGTAGGGAATATTAAATATTATTAAGGTATATTAGGTGGTTCACAGAGTCATTGGGGGAGTGCTAGAGATATAGATTTAAGTCCAAGCTTCTGGGAACATTGCCTGAAACCATGTGCAGAACGAGATTTGAGAAAGCCAGGGATACTGAACACTAAATACTAGACACTCAGTTTGATTGCAGATGCGACTGTTGCTGCCTCTGGTGCTGTTCCATTGACAGGTACTCCACATTGCAGTCACTGGGAAATGGCTAGCATTGGCTGTTGCCATCATCAAAAGCCAAATATGTCACCGTCTTGGGACTGAGCAAGAAATGGAAGCTCTGCTCATTGCTTACTTCTAAAGCAAAGTCACCTGGAGTTTTTTTTTTTTTTTAAGATCGGAAGGAGGGAGTTTTGCTCTTCATTGTCCAGGCTGGAGTGCAATGGCGTGATCTCGGCTCACCACAACCTCTGCCTCCTGGGTTCAAGTGATTCTCCTGCCTCAGCCTCCCGAGTAGCTGGGATCACAGGCACGCACCACCACGCCCAGCTGATTTTGTATTTTTAGTAGAGACAGGGTTTCTCCATGTTTGCCAGGCTGATCTCAAACTCCTGACCTCAGGTGATCCACCTGGCCTCCCAAAGTGCAGGGATTACAGGCGTGAGCCACTGCACCCAGCCAATTTTTATTATTTTTATTTTTTTCTCGAGTCTTATTCTGTTGCTCAGGCTGGAGTGCGATCTTGGCTCACTGCAATCTCCGCCTCTTGGGTTCAAGTGATTCTCCTGCCTCAGCCTCCCGAGTAGCTTCTGTTACAGGCACGCGGCACCATGCTCAGCTAATTTTTTGTATTTTTAGTAGAGACGGGGTTTCACCATATTGGCCAGGCTGGTCTTGAACTCCTGACGTCATTATCCACCTGCCTCAGCCTCCCAAAGTGCTGGGATTACAGGCGTGAGCCACCGTGCCTGATGGAGGTTTATTTTTGAGATCAAAGAGTATGCCATGTCTTTAGCCATAAGGGAAGCTGGGAATTTTAAATTCTAATTTCTAGTTTAGGTAGTAAGTAGATTTCAGAATGTGGAAATATCCACAAATTTAAAAGTCTTTTCAAACTTGATAGATGTCCACAGCAGTAAATACTTAACTGTCCCCTATCAGCATGTATACCTCCTTTTGTACTTAAACTTCCAACATCCTTAACTAGCTGTCATCTAAAAAATCTACAATTTATAAAAAGTTTGTGTTCTATTCTAAATTGGTGAGTTGGTTATTTAGATCCTAAAATTGATTCTTCATTCAGAGCAAAAAAATTATAAATAACGGACTTGTTTCCAAGGTAGCCAGAATAAGGTTGTTGACAAAAGCTAAGTGTCTGTTTCACAGAGATAACTTTCTTAATGGTGGAAAGATTCTGAGTGTTATCATATTGCTACCAGGTAGCTCTGTGTTCTCTGTGAAATGTGGTACTGTTGGGTGTGGAGGTGAGAGGAACTCAAGAGTTAATTGTTGCTTATAGTACATCACATTATTCAAAAACAGTTGCTTCCCTTCTTTACTGGCTTCTCCCTACAGGACCTCCTACTTGTGGGAGGAGTACTTGCTTGTTCCTGTGGACATCAGGAATGGCCGTGGAACTTGATTTGGCCACTGGAAGATGAGTAGAAGTGATTATTTGTCATGTCTAAGCTGAAGCCTTATTAGGAGCCATTGCATGAATGATTTTTGCTTATTTTCCCCAGCCCCAAGAAAAACGGGTCAGATAAAGGCTATTTCTTTTGCTAGATTCCAGAATGAAGATGCCTGTAGCCAACCTGTAGCTGACAACAAAAATGAGAAATACGTTTTGTGCTGTCTGTTGAACCCAAGACCCTTTCAGAGTTAAAACTAATTTAATAATCATAAGTACTTTCTTTCACTGTGTTGACATTTGCACTTCGGCTCAAAAGTGATGTTTTGGAAAACTTGCTGGTTAGGAAAAAATCAGTGCAGTTTCTTCAAACTATGTTCTGCACCACCATCACCACATATTTATGGTAAACGAAGTTTTACTTGGTGGGGCATGGTGGCTCATCCCTGTGATCCCAGCACTTTGAGAGGCTGAGGCAGGAGAATTGCTTGAGCACAGGAGTTTGAGACCAGCCTGGGCAACATAGGGAAACCTCGTCTCTATAAAAAAACCTTGGGAGGCCGAGGCAGGCGGATCACAAGGTCAGGAGATCAAGACCATCCTGGCTAACACGGTGAAACCCCGTCTCTACTAAAAATACAAAAAAATTAGCCGGGCGTGTTGGCGGGCACCTGCAGTCCCAGCTACTCGGGAGGCTGAGGCAGGAGAATGGCATGAACCCGGGAGGCGGAGCTTGCAGTGAGCCGAGATCGCACCACTGCACTCCAGCCTGGGGGACAGAGAAAGACTCCATCTCAAAAACAAAAAACAAAAACAAAAAAACAACCAAAAATGTTAGCTGGTCTTGGTGGTGCGTGCCTGTAGTCCCAGCTACTTAGGAGGCTGAGCTGGGGTGATCCCTTGAGTCCAGGAGGTTGAGGCTGCAGTGAGCCAAAATCACGCCATTGCCCTCCAGCCTGGGTGATAGAGTAAGACAATATATCTTAAAAAAAAAAAAAAAAGTCTTAAGAATGTCCTTGATGAAGCAGTAAAAAGTATTAATCTAAAAAAATAATCTGAATCATTTTAATGGTCTTTGTGATGAAATGGGAGATGTTCATAAGATACTTATGAATGCAAAAGTATGATGGTTTCAGAGGGAAAACTCTTGGGCATTATTTGAATGAGCAGAATCAGCCTTTTTAAATTTTCACTTGAAACAGTGACTCACTATGGTGATTCTGACATGAGCATTTGAGAGATATTTTCTCAAACAAAGTGAGCTTTTACTTTAAGGAAAACAACGGACGGTATTTGTTGCCAGTGATAAAATCTGAGATTTCACGTGATAGTTTGGGTTTTGGAAAATTATTAGGTACTGTGAGCTTGATAACTTCCTGTTATTTAGACTTTTTCTGATGATCTTGGTAAAAGTAGTAGTGAATACAATTTTTTTGTTTGTTTGAGACGGAGTCTTGCTCAGCTGCCTAGGCTGGAGTTCAATGGCGTGATCTTGGCTTACCACAACCTCCGCCTCCTGGGTTCGAGACCAGCCAGGTGAACATGGTGAAACCCCCATCTCTACTAAAAATACAAAAATTACCTGGGCATGGTGACGGATGCCTGTAGTCCCAGCTACTCGGGAGCCTGAGGCAGGAGAATCACTTGAACCCAGGAGGCGGAGGTTGCAGTGAGCCGAGATTGCGCCATTGTACTCCAGCATGGGCAGCAAGAGCAAAACTCCCATCTCAAAACAAACAAAACCTATCATATGAAAGCCAGAAAACTGACTTAACCTGAGGCAGTATAGTGAAGATGTACTGCTGTACAAGCCAAATGAAAGCAGATTGCTTCTGAAATTCTGTTTGTAGAGATAGAGAAACCTTTGCCAGAATGATAGCTGCATATCAGGTACTGAACTAAGCAGATCACATTTGAATACCAGCTCTTCCTTGTAGTCATTAAGATTAAAACACAGTCATCCTTTAAAAATATTTGTTTTCTGTATTAGCCAGACAGTTGTATTAAGTAGGTACCTGCTAGGAATTGCAATCCTTGCATCTTTCAGTTCTTTGACAATTCTTTCAGGAATGCAAATTACTTTTGTTTGGAGGGAGAGCTCCTGGGATCTCCATCAGACTTCCTGATAAAAACTACCCTGCAACTCCACCTGTCATGGCATCAGTATGGGAATTTTGTCTGTTGGAAAACTAAGACTGCCCTTTGCAACTATATGTTCAACACGTGGAGAAGATAACCAATAAATTGGGAGGGTTAATCTACTCTGGTAAATGGACTTTTGACCAAAACTTTATTATTTGACCACTGTCATTCCTCTTTCTGACAAATGTGCCACATTGGTGCTAACTGGGTATTTTAGAGATTTAAGAGTTAGCTTTTATAGTCCCAGAAAGGTCTCGGTGTTTCACTTTTCAAGTGCATGGTTACCTTAATAAGTGGCTGTTGATCTTTGTGGAAAGCCAAGAGGGAAATCACAGTACTTGTGATGTAATTATAGAGCTTTGTCTAAAGGGTACCTTGCCTTACTGCCTTCATTCTAGAGGGTCTGCGAACTTTGAGAGGCTGTTATTTTTCTGTCTTGGTGGCTTATGTCCGCCTTGTCAGGTCTCTGTATTCCATACATATTTGTTTACCCAGGTTAGGAGTCAGCAGACTTTTTCTATAGGCGGCCAGATATACAGTCACTGAAAAAAACAATGCAGTGCTGCCATTATAGTGCTAAAGCAACCATAAATAGTACATAAATGAGCTTTTCTGTTCTATTAAAACTTTATTTACTAAAACACAGTGGGTCAGGTTTGCCTCCGGTTGTAGTTTTCATACCTCTGGTGTAGATCACATAGGATTATAGTGGAATGTCTTTATGTTACGGTTTTAGGGACTTTCCAAGGTTCCTGCAGACAAACCAGTTTGATAACCACTAGGTTCCTGTTCTTTAAGCTTGCCTGGTACCACTTGAAGTTATAATTAAACAGTCAACAAAATCAGACTCTGCATTTGAGTTTTGGTTTTAAAGCCTTAGAGCAGGGGTTGGCAAACTGCAGTCTGCAGGCCAAATGTGGCCACCCTGTTTTTTTGTGATCCACAGGTTGAAAGTATTTTCCATAATTTAAAATAATTGAATAAAGAAGATCAAAAAAAGAATGATATTATTTCGTGACAAGTTAAAAATCACATGAAATTCAAATTTTCATGTATAAAGTTTTATTGGAATACAGCTGCATTGATTAATTTATGTATAGGTTATGACTGCTTTCTTTTTATTTTTTATTTTATTTTATTTTTTTGAGGCGGAGTCTCCCTCTGTCGCCCAGGCTGGAGTGCAGTGGAGCAATCTCGGCTCACTGCAAGCTCCGCCTCCTGGGTTCATGCCATTCTCCTGCCTCAGCCTCCTGAGTAGCTGGAACTACAGGTGCCCGCCACCATACCCAGCTAATTTTTTTTTTTTTTTCTTTTTTAAGTAGAGATGGCGTTTCGCTGTGCTAGCCAGGATGGTCTCAATCTCCTGACCTCATGATCCACCCGCCTTGGCCTCCCAAAGTGCTGGGATTACAAGCATGAGCCACTGCGCCTGGCCAGGTTATGGCTGCTTTCACTTCACAACTACACAGTTGAGTAGTTGCAACAGAGACCTTTGGCCTTGGAAGAATTACTATCTGGCCCTTTACAGAAAAACGTTTTCTAACCTTGGCTTAAGAGGATGGAGAACGATTCTTTAATGTTGTACTTAGTAACTGCCTCTTTCTTTGTCAGTGCCATGAGTCAAAAATTTATGCTGTGAATATGTCACTTTGTGTTTTTTTTTTTTTTTTTGAGGTGGAGTTTCGCTCTTGTTTCCCAGCTGGGGTGCAGTGGTGTGATCTCGGCTCACTCCAACCTCCGCCTCCCGGGTTCAAGCGATTTTTGTGCCCCAGCCTCCTGAGTAGCTGGGATTACAGGGATATACCACCATGCCCGGCTATTTTATTTTCAGTAGAAACGGGGTTTCTCCATGTTGGTCAGGCTGGTCTTAAACTCCCTACCTCAGGTGATCCGCCTGCTTCCCAAAGTGCTGGGATTACAGGCATGAGCCACCATGCCCGGCCTGAATATGTCACTTTCTTAACTCCAACACCGTTAGAAGCAGTCATCCCCACTCCACTGTCCTCGTATATCTGTGGCATGACCTTCATAGTTTTCTACCAGTCTCACTTGGTCCCCAAAGTGTTGTTTTCTTTAGTCACTTCATTGCAGATGACCACAGTTGATAATTTAATTTTGTTAGGGCCTGAATGAACTATCAGAGATCCATCTTGTATAATTAACGGTACCCTCAAACTGAATTGAAACCTAAACAATTGGATAATATTCTCAGATTCCCATTACCTTGAAAGTTTGCTCATTTACCTACTTCACAGGGTAGTTATAATAATTTAATGAGATAAATATAATCTAGTATTTTACTGAGTTTTCACTTGCACAGGCACTGAGCTAAGTGCTTTTCACACATAACAAAAAGTTTAATTTCAAAGGTTAGCTGATAATTATTTTAAATTTAGGAATAAATATCCCGCTGCCCCATCATCACTTCATGTACTGTAAAAAACTTACAGCATTTACAAGTTTTAAAATCACATTAAAGTAAAAGTGGTTGACATAAATTAATATCTTTGCCTATAATATTCCTTCCCTTTTTTTTTTGACTTGCAGATACAGTTGATTTTCATTATTCACTGTAGTTACGTTCTTTATAGTTGCTTTAAACACCGACTTAGCAAATACTGAGCCATCGCTCCTACGGGAATATGCAGGGTTAGGTTCCTGTAGGCCTCGGTCATAACATTTTTGTTAGCTGATCAATAGTAACTTTGTGTGTTTCTGTTTAAAGATAACTTCCTGATATATATTGTTAATTGATTAATATTGCATTTAGAGTCAACAGCACTAAAACTCATATAAACAAAGCTTATTTCCCACACATATTTTCTCCACAGGCTTCTTGTACTTAGCAATACTAGACAGCCCTAAGCATAGTGATAAAGTGCTATTTTAAATAGTGAAATGACCAACAGAAAGCACAAACATGCAAAAATGTGGCACTAAATAGATCACACAAAGGACTTTTTTTTTTTTACAATATGATGGCTGAAACAAGGCAGAATGCTGTCTTTTTTGTCTTCAGGTGGGTAAGTGCACAGTGGGCACCTCAAATTTTTCAACATTTTGTGCATGTCTGCATATGACTACAAAAGTGCTGCAAGTATTAATTTTGGTGCAAGCAGGCAAATTCATAAATGTGAAATCCATGAATTGGTGAGGACTGACTGTATTTCCCTTGATGCCACTAATTTATTATTGTAAATTTATTATCTTAAATTTTTATTTCACTTGCTGCTTAAACTTATTTATTTTAATCGTAAATAGACATAAAAATTTACTGTATTAATTGTTAAAAAATGTATAGTTCAATAGTGTTAAGTAAATTCCTACTGAGGTAGGAGACGGGACTTGACTCCAAAGTTGGGGCTTGGACTTTGCACCAGATGAAGACTAGCTGAAGCAGGGAAGAGATGAAAACACTTCTCCATAAAGACATGCCCACCAGTGTCACGTCAGTTTATCATTGCCATTGCAACACCTGGAAGTTTCTGTCCCTTTCCATGACAACGACCTAGAAGTTACCACACTTCTAGAAATTTCTGCAGAACCTGTTCCTTAGTTTCCGTGTAATTAAGAGTAGGTATAAATGTGACTACAGAACTGCTCCTGAGCTGGCACTCTGGTCACACTCCTTATGGGGGAGCCCTGCTGTGCAAGGAGCAGTACCTCTGCTGCTGCTTCCACTAAAGTTGCTGTCAAACACCACTGGTTCACCCTGAATTCTTTCCTGGGTGAAGCGAAGAACCCTCCTGGGCTAAGCCCGAATTTTGCCTCTTGTCTACCCTGCACCACAATCAGTCTCCAGTATTCATCCTGCAAAACTGAAACTGTGCCCATTAAGCAACTTCTTCTCATTCCTCTCGCCTCTAGCCACTGGCAACCACTATTCTTATTTTCTGTCCTTATGAATTTGAGTATTATAGGTACCTTATGTAAGTGGAATCATGTAGTGTTTGTCTTTTTGTGAACTACCTTAATATACTTAGCATAATGTCCTCACAGTCATCTATGTTGTAGCATGTGTCAGAATTTCCTTGCTTTTTAAGGCTAATATTTCACTGTATGTATAGACCATGTTTTGTTTATCTGTTGATGGACACTTTGGTTGCTTCCAACTTTTGGCTATTGTGAATAGTGCTGCTGTGAACACGGGTGTACAAATATCTCTTTTGAGATCCTGGTTTGTTTTGGTCCACTAACAGTTTATCTTTTATATGCCATACATACACATTGTAAAAATGAGTGAACCAACCAAATGGAACAGATGTACGCTGTAAAGTGATACGTTGAAAGTTCTTAGTTTGAGCTCATTCTGTTCACCAAATACAGCTGTTGTTAAGACTTCGATATGTAACCTTGCAAATGTGTTTTTATGCACTTTCAGGTGTATATAAAAATATATGAAAAATAATACAATTTATATGTAGTTTAGACACTTGAGATCATATGCATACTGTTCTGTTGATAACCTAGTACATTGTGAATATTATTGATGTAAATACAAATATATTTTGTTCTTAACTTCTACCTGGTATTCTGACTTACTTAACTTCTACCTGGTATTCTGACTTAACCGTAACTTTTTAGAAATCAAAATCAGTTTTTAAATTATTTAAAAGTAATGCATGCATGCAGCAGAATCTCCAAACAGGATAGAATGATATGAAGAAAACTAAGATCTTTTTCCCCCATCCCCAAGCTTTCTAGAGGCAGCCATTGTTAATAGTAATGTTTATTTCTTGCTTGCTTTATTTTAAATGATAAATTATACTAAGGAGTCGATATTAACTATGGGACATATTTCATTTGAAAGCTTTGAGAAAATTAGTGCATTTATTCTTCCTTACATTTTCTTTTTCCAGTTAAATATATTATTTTTACAAGATAAGGATTAGAGCAGGGGTGTCCAATCATTTGGCTTCCCTGGGCCACAATGGAAGAAGAAGAATTGTCTTGAGCCATATATAATATACACTAACGATAGCTGATGAGCTAGAAAACAAAATCGCAAAAAAATCTCATAGTGTTTTTAGAACATTTATGCGGGTTGGACAAGCTTGGATTAGAGTTTGCAACTACGTGATTTTGAACCTCCTTTTTTCCTGTAGGATGATTTTTAAAATTGAAAAACAGAAGTATTGTTATGACTGTTATTCACTTATATTTATGAAGAAGGAAATAATACTGTCATTTAACTTGTTTTAAAGGAGAATCTCCCACTGTCAGTGACAAGGGTATACTCTTGTTTTCTTTTTCGCTTGTTACTTCTGGTTCATACTCAGCTGCCACTGTTTCTTCCAGGTCATGTTGTGTTTTCTTGGATTCCTTTGTTGTTTTGCCACTTTACCTTTTCAGTTTTTTCATGTAAGTAAAATTTCAGTTCTTGAATGTCTGAAAATGCCTTTATTTTGACTCCGTGGCAAATCTGACTTGACAGGAATGCTTCCAACCTTTTTCATGTCGTAAATTGATAGAAAATGGTAATATTTGTGTGGTGGATGAGACTGCTTGTAGCAAAGGCCTCTGGCTGCTCACCTGATAACCTGTTGGTAGCATGCATTTGGGGAAGCTTTGGGTTATAGGAATATACGTTCAAGGTACTTTTTTCCTTTTTTGAGATGGAGTCTCACTCTGTCACCCAGGCTGAGGTGCAGTGGCGCCATCTTGGCTCACTGCAACTTCCGCCTCCGGGTTCAAGCGATTCTTCTGCCTCAGCCTCCCCAGTGGCTGGGACTACAGGTGTGTGCCACCATGCCCAGCTAATTTTTGTATTTTTATTAGAGACATGGTTTCAACATATTGGCCAGGCTGGTCTCGAACTCCTGACCTGGTGATCCATCCACCTCGGCCTCCCAAAGTGCTGGGATTGCAGGAGTGAGCCACTGCACCCGGCTGTTGCAAGGTATTTTTCTTGTAGAACTTGGTAGACACTGCTATATTGTCTTCTAGCACCCGTTATTTCTGATTAGAAGATGAGTGTTAAGGTGATCTTAGTTTTGTTCTGGAAGCTTTCTTGGCATTCTGAAATTTTACTGGTGAGACTCCAGTTACAGGTATTTTTCATTTGTTTTTAATGTTACTCTGAGTGTTTTCAGTTTGACAGCTGAATCATTCTTCAGCTCTTGGAAAGTTTATCTTGCCCCCTCCATCTCTCTCTGTTCTTCACTTTTGCATGTCTTACTGTTTAAGTAGATGTTGGACTCTCTAGATTGTCAAATTTTCGCTTTTTTTTTTTAACTATGTTTTTGTTTTTTTTGCTTTACTTTCTGGGAAATGTTTATATTCTAGGCAAGTAAATTTGGTGTTTA
This sequence comes from Hylobates moloch, assembly GCF_009828535.3. Classification (NCBI taxonomy): domain Eukaryota; kingdom Metazoa; phylum Chordata; class Mammalia; order Primates; family Hylobatidae; genus Hylobates; species Hylobates moloch. The sequence goes on along the minus strand of NW_026652288.1, from coordinate 86,811,173 downwards.
GTTATGTCCCATTTTATTACACAGTTGAGTTTTTATGCTTTATTTTTTATTTTTTATTTTTTTTTTGAGATGGAGTCTTGCTTTGTCACCCAGGCTGGAGTGCAGTGGTGTGATCTCAGCTCACTGCAACCTCTACCTCCTGAGTTCAAGCGTTTCTTCTGCCTCAGCCTCCCAAGTAGCTGCAGCTACAGGTGTGCGCTAGCACTCCCAGCTAATTTTTGTATTGTCTCTTTTTTCTTTTAGTAGAGACAGGGTTTCACCATGTTGGCCAGGCTGGTCTCGAACTTCTGACCTCAGGTGATCTGCCTGCCTTGGCCTCCCAAAGTACTGGGATTACAGGCATGAGCCACCACACCCGGCCAGTGCTTTACTAATTTTTAATAGCCACTGCTTTTTTTTTTTTTCTTAAATGTGGCCTATTTTTTTTTTAATCTTGCAGTGTGTTTTTTGAGTCCCTATGAGGATATTAATGAGAATTAAAATATGTTTGTCTGTTCCTTGATTTCTGTATGTTCCTCTTGCACCTTTTATACTATTAGGTTTTGGCAAATTTTTGGTGCATCTTGGTTAGTATTGTTGGTTAAAGTATGTTTCTGTTGCAGCATGTATAATCGTTCTTTTTCTATGAGGCTTCTCTCTTGAATAGTAGTTTTGGTGACAGGTTCTGTGAAATGGGGTCAGGTATGGACCAGCAGTACTCCTTTTAGGGAGTATGGGTGAGGAGTCAGCAGGCACATGGTACCCTGCTTGCTTGGGTTACTGTGGTGTCTTCAGTACTTCCAAGGAGCAGTGCTTTGGTATATTTCACTCAAATGGTGAGAGATCCCTTCGTCTTTCCCTCCTTTTTCTCCCTTTTTGCTTCCAGCGCCTTTTATTTCTCTTTCAGCATTAGAGGTCTGGTGTTGCCTTCATCTTTGTGCTGTACTGCTCTCTCCGGCCTGGCTACTGTCACAGAAAGCCTTACCTGGCAACAATGCCCACTTTTTTTTCCCTTCCAGAGAGGATCTTGCTCTGTCACCCAGGCTGGAGTACAATGATGTGATCATGGCTCACTCCAGCCTCAACCTCGAGGCTCAAGTGATCCTCTCGCCTCAGCCTCCCAAGTAGCTGAGATCACAGGAGTGTGCCACCACCCCAACTAATATTTTTACTTTTTATAGAGATGGAGTCATACCATGTTGCCCAGGCTGGCCTGACGCTCCTGGGCTCAACCAGTCCTCCCACCTCGGCCTCTCAAAGTGCAGAAATTGCAGGTGTTTGCCACTGCACCTAGCCAATGCTTTTATAGAGATTCCTTCTCTGGCTTTATCCTTACCTGTAAGAGCTGCCACCAATCAGCATTTCTGTTAACAGGGTCAGAGGATGTGGGGTCATCTGTCCAGAATGTAGGTAATGCAGTGCCCTGATGAAGTACCATCATTGTTTCCTTCTCCTTGTAGTTGTGATTAGTATATAACTTGGAACTTCTCTAGTGCGGCCTTGAAAAGACTTTCATGTCTTAAACGTGGGGTTTTTGGCAGTCTGTTCTACTTTCAACCTGACCAAAATTCTTTAGAATTTATCATCATCCAGTGACATCTACTCGCTTTGCAACAGTGCTGTTGTTTCATTTTATCTTTGAGACAGGGTCTTGCTCTGTCACGCAGGCTGGAGTACAGTGGCATGATCACAGCTCACTGCAGCCCCAACTTCACAGGCTCAGTTGATTCTTCCACCTTAGCCTCCCTAGTAGCTAGGAGTACAGGTACTGCCACCATTCATGGCTAATTTTTATATTTTTTTGTAGAGTCGGGGTTTTGCCACGTTGCCCAGGCTGTTCTCAAACTCCTGGACTCAAGTAGTCCACCTGCCTCAGCCTCCCAAAGTGCTGGGATGACAGGCCTGAGCCAAGGACCCTGACCTGTTGTTTCATTTTAGTTTAAATCTTTTCCCTTCATTTTGCGTGGGGCCTTGGGAAGGAGGAGCAGTAGATACATTTGTCTGCCTTGAACTGTAATTGGCTAATTTATGAGTGTAAATGTTCCCAGACATGTCTCTCTTCTTAAAAAATGTTTGATTTTGTTTATTTTTAATTAATTAACTAATGCATGTATTTATTTTGAGACAGAGTCTCGAGTTCTATTACCCAGTGGGGTGCAGTGGTGTGATCACAGCTCACTGCCTCCTCAACCTCATGGGCTTAATCAATTGATCTTCCTGCCTCAGCCTCCCGAGTAACTGGGACTACAGGCACATGCCACCACGCCCTGATGATTTTTGTATTTTATGTAGAGATGAGGTTTTGCCATGTTGCCCAGGCTGGTCTCGAATGTCTGGGCTCAAGCAATCCACCCGTCTTGGCCTCCCAAAGTGCTGGGATTACAGGTGCGAGCCACCATGCCATGCCGGGCCATGTCTTTCTCTTAATGTACATTACTTCTTTAGTATATAGTGCCTTAGAAGAATTAATCAGTCACCTTCCCCCCTCCCATAACATTTTAATTTTAATGTATGCCATAATGCTTAAAGCTGTTTTCTGGGCTTATGGCCTGTTATAGAAGTAAACATGCATAGTCATTGTCATATTGCTTGCCGTCACTTGCTGAGTGCTTTTTCTGTATATAAGGTTATATATGTGAGTGAGGTCATCTTTTTTGAGAGACAATATATATTGGATGATATTTATCCAATCACTCATGACAACGGTCAGAAAACTGATAAAGTTGAGTAATTGTCTTTAGTGAAGCATAGTAAAGCAGGGAAACATTTTTGAAAATGATTTAGTAAAAGCCCTGGGGGAAGAGAGTGAAAGACAGGACCAGCCAGTTCATTTTTTCTTCTTTACCGTATTATGGTTGTACACTGTAGTTTTAGGGCACACTTCAGCAGGGGAGAAATATGGTACTTATGCCCCAAATGCCTTTTCACGTGATGCCTTTTAAACCCTGTTTATTTATTTTTGATAATGTAGGACATTATGATAGATTTTACTGCTCCAATGTTTTAAACATCAGGATTTTGATTAAAAATTGAGAGGATGGCCAGGTGTGGTGGCTCATGCCCACAATCCCAGCACTTTGGGAGGCCGAGGCAGGTGGATCACTTGAGGTCAGGAGTTCAAGACCAGCCTGGTCAACGTGGTGAAATCTTGTCTCTACTAAAAATACAGAAATTAGCTGGGTGTAGTGACTGGTGCCTGCTTGCCACTAGGAGGCTACTTGGGAGGCTGAGGCAGGAGAATCGCTTGAATCCAGGAGACGGAGGTTGCAGTGCGCCGAGATCCGCACTTCTGCGCTCCAGCCTGGGCAATAAGAGGAAAAAAAAATTGAGAGGCTATGTCAGTGCATACAACAGTAAGACAGTGCTTTTGTCTATGGCTTTTGGACTTTTGGACTGTGATTCACAGGTACCTATCTCTGCCTTGTACATGTGTGTATATAAAACTGAAATTAGTTTCATGAAACAATATTTGCCCTTCATGTGATGCACTCATATTACATTCATTTAAAAAGGATATGGCTCACTAAATTTATTTTATGATCCACAAACTGATTGTGACCTGCAGTTTGAAAACCCCTGATTTTAGATACTGATCTATTGGAATAAAGGGAAGATGGAGAGATTTGGATTCCAGTAGATCTTGGTTCTTGTAGCTTAACAGTTTTAGGTAATTTCCTTATTTGGAAGGAATAAAAAGCACTCTGGGGTTAATCCCAGAAGGCCAATTCCAGCCCTCTGGAATTAACCTCCAGAGTGCTTTTTATTTATATGGTTTAAAAAAAAAAAAAAACAACTTTCCAACAGAATGTAAATGCCAGTAGAGCAGGAATCTTGTCTTTGTTGGAAGTTGTCAGTGATTTCATTACAGTTGCTTATTTTTGCAGCTGTAAGCTGGAAATAATATCTTGTTAGCTTGGTTGTGATCACTAGAAATATATACAAAGTGGGCCGGGCGCGGTGGCTCACTCCTGTAATCCCAGCACTTTGGGAGGCCGAGATGGGCGGATCACGAGGTCAGGAGAGCGAGACCATCCTGGCTAACATGGTGAAACCCTGTCTCTACTAAAAATACAAAAAATAGCTGGCCGTGGTGACAGGCGCCGGTAGTCCCAGCTACTCGGGAGGCTGAGGCAGGAGAATGGCGGGTGAACCCAGGAGGCGGAGTTTGCAGTGAGCCGAGATCACGCCACTGCACTCCAGCCTGGGTGACAGAGCAAGACTTCGTCTCTAAAAAAATATATATATATATATACACACACACACACACACACACACACACACATACATACATACACAAAGTGAGGCCTTGTGCAGTGGCTCACACCTGTAATCCCAGCACTTTTGGAGGCCGAGGTGGGTGGATTACCTGAGGTCAGGAGTTCGAAACCAGTCTGGCCAACGTGGCGAAACCCCATCTCCACTAAAAATACAAAAATTAGTCGGATGTGGTGGTGTGCAGCTGTAATCCCAGCTACTCAGGAGGCTGAGGCTGGAGAATCTCTTGAACCTGGAGGCAGAGGTTGCAGTGAGCCGAGATGGCACCATTGCACTCCAGCCTGAGTGACAGCACTGCACTCCAGCCTGAGTGACAGAGCAAGACTCCATCTCAAAACACACACACACACACACACACACACACACTGCCTTGCAGTGCCAGGAGTGATACAGATATTGAATAATTGGAAGGCTTTTATTGTCATCATTATTTTTACTATATACCCGTTAGTTTATTAAGTAGGCTCTGAGATTCAGCCTTATTCTTGCTTTTAGAGAGACAACATGTTATTACTGGAGACATATAGCTATAACTGCCATACAGGGTGAGGTGGATGTTAGTGGAGTATGTAAGAGGTATTGTAACTTAAAGGAGGCAGTCAGGGTAGGGAAATTACAGATGTATTCCGTATTTAAAAATTTTAAGGAACAGAGTCTCTTAAATTACCACCAGCTAAATGGGGTATTTCTTTAAGGAAACATAAGGGGGAAAGACCGGAATTATCTTAAAGCTGCAAAGCCAAGTGTTTCAGGAAATTGTAGTACTGTTTTGCCTATAACTGATTGTTTTCACTTTCTGGCTTCATGGATAATTGGCATGTGTTCTAGAATGTAACACATTCTTAGGGACTGAATTATCATGTATTCCCCTTAGTAGCAACAGTACTAGGCTTCCAAGTCTAGTATTCTGCCATAATTCTGTTTTCTCTCTTTCTCCCTGCTCCCAGTAGACCAGGCTTTCCTCTGATTTATGGTTCCTGCTTGTTGCTATGTGACTTGTGCGGACCTCTTTCATACTCTTGGTTCCTTGACTCCAGGTTTTTTGTTTGCAAGCAACAGAAACAGTCTAGTTATCTGAAGCAAAAAAAGGGAAAGATGGGGAAGTTCATTGAATTAACAAAAAACAGAGGAATAAAGAATCTAGGTTGTAGACATCACAGTGGGCTGACTTGGCAGTGGTTAAGAATCAGTTTGAATTATTTTCCTGTATAATTTCTCTCTTTACATTCACATATCTAGGAGACTGTCTGATTTGCCTAGCTGGAGTTATGTTCCAGTCCTTTGCCCGGGGAAGAAAAGGGCACTGTGATTGAAAATCCCAAGACTGTGCAGAAGAAGCTGCGTAGTTTCTCTAAAGCAAAAGCGGAAGACTAAAAACAACAGACGTCCAATCTATAGTGTTAACATGGAGTGTTACTTTTTTTTTTTTTTGAGACAGGAGTCTCACTCTGTCACCCAGGTTGGTGTGCAGTGGCGCGATCTTGGCTCACTGCAGCCTCTGTTTCACCCTCCCGAGTGGCTGGGATTACAGGCGTGCGCCACCATGCCCAGCTAATTTTTGTATTTTTAGCAGAGATGGGGGTTTCACCATGTTGGCCAGGCTGGTCTCGAACTCCTGACCTCAAATGATCCATCTGCCTCCGCCTCCCAAAGTGTTGGCATTACAGGTGTGAGCCACCACACCTAGTGCATAGTGTGTTACTTCTGTGCATGTATGCGTATATTATTATGTAGAATAACATGTAGTGTTACTTCTGTGTGTCTGCGTATGAGTGTATTATTATAGTCCAACTCCAGAGAGAAGATACGTATGACTGTTAATCATACCTAGTATAGATTGTGTTTATTGGGCACACACCTGGTGTAAAAAGTGAGCAGAACTTTGATGCAATGTGCAATGAAAGGTCAGGGTGTATATCTTGAAACTATGTCATATTGTGGGGGGGGGGGGGTGGTAAATACAGATAATGTCAATCCAAGGATTGTGGATTCATTTATTTATTTTATTTATTTATTTTTTATTTTTTGAGACAAACTTTTGCTCTTGTTGCCCAGGCTGGAGTGCAGTGTCGCGATCTCAGCTCACTGCAGCCTCTGCCTCCCAGGTTCCAGCTATTCTCGTGTGTCAGCCTCCCGAGTAGCTGGGATTATAGACGTGCGCCACCATACCCGGCTAGTTTTTTGTATTTTTAGTAGAGACGGGTTTTGCCATGCTGGCCAGGCTGGTCTCAAACCCCTGACAGGTAATCCTCCTGCCTTGGCCTCTGAAAGTGCTGGGATTACAGGCGTGAGCCACTGCGCCTGGCCGATTCATTTATTTTAAGTAGTGAAATTATATGATTGTATTTATCTCAGAGCATTCATTCTGGAGGTAGTATATGTATTGAGGTGAGGGTGAAGGGCCGTGTGAGCAGATACAGGCATCAAGAACAGTAAGAAAGCTATTGGGTTGAAATCTGAATTTATAAGGCTCTCCGTGACTGCCCCTGCCTACCTCTGATTTAATTTCCTGCCATTTGTTTATTGCTTGCCACTCTGTAGCCACCCTTACTTTTGTGGGAATCAAACTTGTTCTTGCCTTAGAGCCTATCCCTGGTTGTCACTTTGTTGGATTCTTGTTATTTGTACCTCATTTCATGTTCTCCATCTCCTTTCTTGGCCATGTTCTCTAATCCCATTTTGTCTCTCTGACTTTTCACTATCATATCATCCGGTTTTATTTTTTTAACCACAGTTATTACAATCTGTTAACCTTTTTTTTTTTCCCCATCTCTGTTAACAGTGGCAGTTGGACAAGGTTTGATTGCTAAAGAAAAGTCACATGATCCAAAGTAACAGTGCTCATCAATCTGTGGTTTATTGCTGAAAAACGATACTTAAAGCAAGTGCTTTCAAGTTAGGTTGCACATCACAAGCAAAGGGTGCCTCCCATCAATGGACCTGAAGGAGCTGAGTGTGAGGTTCAATTGTCCCCCTTCTGTAGGGCCATATGGATATCTTTCTTTCTTGGATCAGGATCACTGATGTGCGCAGAGAACACCTTGGAACCAGGGATCCCACAGTGGAGTCTCAGTGGGGCTTATATTGCTGCTGGCCACATAGGCATATTTTTGCTACATAACCAGCCTTAATGGCAGAAACCTCAAGGGGCTCACCAAAGCCAGGTGCAAACCATCAGTCTCACTGTTAACAGTAAACGATGCTGACAAGCCGGTACAGACAGGCATAGCTCATGGGATTCATGGTTTCAGAGCAACATTATTAATCAGTATGTTTCGTGCTTTGACCAGGTATCAGTGCCATGCCATGCCATTACTTCTCTTATTTCAGGAATGTACACAGGACAGTTCCAGCCTTCTGGGGTTAAGAATCAGAGTGCTTTTTGTTTCCTTTTTTTTTTTTAAACTTCCACTAGAATGTAAATGCCAGTAGAGCAGGAATCTCGTCTTTGTTGAAAGATGTGATGATTTCGTTAATGTGTTTTAAGATTTGACAAAGGATATTCAGGGCGGGGTGCGGTGGCTCACACCTGTTATCCCAGCACTTTGGGAGACCAAGGAGAGTGGATCACTTGAGGCCGGGAGTTCGAGACCAGCCTGGCTAACATGGTGAAACCCTGTCTCTACTGAGAATACAAAAATTAGCCGGGCATGGCGGTACATGCCTGTAATTCCAACTACTTTGGGAGGCTGAGGCGGGAGAATCACTTGAACCCGAGAAGCGGAGCTTGCAGTGAGCCGAGATCATGCCACTGCACTCCAGCCTGGGCAATGGAGTGAGACTCTGTCTCCAAAAAAAAAAAAAAAAAAAAGGATATTCAGAATGACAACATGTTTTTTTCAATTTAGTTTTTTTTCTTTTCTCAGCTTTTAGATGTGGGAATAAGTATCTTTGGAAGACCAGGCACTTTATGCAGTGTTGAGCTCAGGAGGCAGTGAGTGTTAAGGAATGGGTATAAAAGTGAGTGTGATTCTCTTTCCCATCTTGCTATTTCTTTATTTTTCCTGGACTCTCTCTTAAGGGTCTTTGTGATTAGGCAAATAGCTTTTGACTTTTTTTGTGTGTGTTGCTATGTGTCTTTGAATGAAGAGTTAGGTATTCAGTATGTTCTCTTTGAAGTGTCTCCTACGCTTGACATGGATTTCCCTGATTTGCTGAAGAAGTTCTCAATATATTCTCTGAAACCTAGTTTCTGTTGCCATTGTGCTACTGACTGCGTGATAAGCCTCAGTAAGTTTTAAACTTTTTTATTTTAGAGACAGGGTCTTGCTATGTTGCCCAGACTGGTCTCTAACTCCCTTGTCTCAAACAATCCTCTTAACCCCAGCCTCCCAAGCAGCTGGGACTATAGGTGCAAGCCTCTGTGCCCGGCTCAGTAATTTAACCAATTTCACAGTACGTCTAAACCCCAAATATGGTGGCCTTTTCTTTCAAAACATTTCTAGATGGACCTTTTCTGAGGAGTTAGCAATTGTTTTAGTCTGGGCTTTGATAATCTCTTTACAGGTCTGTTTTTGCCTGCCTTTCAGGTAATTATTTTTTTAACTCGTTAACTTGTTTTGAACACTTGAGCATTTTATATGGTTCAAAACTTAAAATGTACAAAAGTGTATACCGCAAAAAACCTTTCCACATCTGTCCCCTGGCCACTGGGTTCACCTCTCTGGAGTGACAGGTATTATTAGTTTTTTATGTGTCCTTCCAGAGATGATGTTACTATATACAGAAAAGTGTGTAATACGCTCTCTCCTAACGTATTTCCCAAAAACATTGTAGAATATTATATGCACTGCTTTTATTGCCTGTCTTTCCTGGTGATCATTCCCAAATCGGTATCTGAAGTTTCTTCATTGTTTTTTTTTTTTTTGACTGAATAATATTTTATTGTAATTTTACCAGGCCCCTGTTGATGGAGAATTGGTTGTTTCTTTTTCTAATGCAGCAATGAATAACATTGTATATAAGTTATTTTGCATGTGTGCAAATGTTTTGATGAATAAGTTCCCCACAGTAGAATTTCAGGGTCAAAGGATATGTGCATTTTTATTTTATTTATTTATTCTTTTTCTTTTCTTTTTTTTTTGAGATGGAGTCTCAGTCTGTCGCCCAGGCTGGAGTGCAGTGGTGTGATCTCGGCTCACTGCAACCTCCGTCTGCTGGGTTCAAGCGATTCTCTGGCCTCTGTCTCCCGAGTAGCTTGGACTATAGGCGCGCACCACTACGTCCAGCTAATTGTTGTATTTTTAGTACAGACGCGGGTTCGGCATGTTGGCCAGGCTGGTCTTGAACTCCTGTCCTCAGGTGATCTGCCCGCCTCGGCCTCCCAAAGTGCTGGGATTACAGATGTAGCCACTGCACCCTGCTGGATATGTGCATTTTTAAATTGCACTGCCAGGTTGTCTCCATGGAGGTTGTAGTTATTGATACTTCTACCACCAGTGTGTATTATAACACTATAGAGTGTTAAAAAACTTTTTGTCTTTGCCAAACTGGTAGATGAAGAATGGTATGTTGTATTTTTTTTTTAAGATACGCTTTTCATTATGATATGCAGAATACATTAAAAGGTACAGACTACAGATGGTGAAGTTCACAAATTGGACAAACCTGTGTAACCACTATACCAGTCATTACTCTATCCCCAGCCTCTGGAAAGGTAACCATTATCCTGACGTAAAGTATCTATTCATTATTCTTGTATTTCATATAAACATACCGTGTGTGCTCTTGTTTATGGCTTGTTTTTCTCAGCATTATAAGAGATTTATTTTGCTGAGATTCATCCAAATTCTATCAGAAGTTCTCAGTGAAATCTTAATTTGCATTTCTCTTGCAAGGAGGTTGAGCACTTTTTAATGTTTTAAGCTTTAAAATTTTTATTTTCTGTAAGCTGTTTACATTCTGTATCCTTGAGTAGGGAATCATTTTCTTACGGATCTCATTACATGTAAAGGAAGTTGATTGTCTCGGATACGAGTTGTAGTTGTTTTCTTCATCTAGTCCTGCTTTTGATTTTGCATATTATAGTTCTTGCCATAAAGGGTTTTTTACAAAAATTATAATACTATTTTTTGTGGCCATTTACCTTTTTTCTCAATTACTTGTTTTTTCCTGTGGGCCTACTGTCTCTTGAGCATCCCGTAGCCCTTAGTTAGATTACACTTTAGTGTCATCAAAGATTAAAGTGCAAAAACCACTTCTAAAAATGACCGTGCTGAACATGAAATTTGAATCATGTGTAAGTGGAGTTATAGAAGAAATAGCTGACGGGGAGAGTGTTGCAAGAATCTTCATGTGCAGCTGGAGAAACTTAGTGAAGGCGAATTTATGGACATAAATGAGGAAAGTGGCTGTGATGAAAAAAGGCGACGGCCTCATAGGAAGTGTCACTGGCCAAAAACTTCACAATAAAGGAACTCTATCAGAGATATTTCATGACATTTAAAATTCAAGGATAAAATGTTAGAAGCTTTAGAGAGTTGTGTGAAAATGCCCCAAGAAATTTCCCCAAGAAATAGAAAAGATATTTGCTCTGTGTCATAAGTGGCCAAGTGCGGTGGCTCAGGCTGGGCGCGGTGGCTCACGCCTGTAATCCCAGCACTTTGGGAGGACGACCGGGGCAGATTGCTTGAGCTCAGGAGTTCTCAACCAGCCTGGGCAACATGACAAAACCCCATCTCTACTAAAAATACAAAAATTAACAAGGCGTGGTGGGATGCATCTATTGTCCTAGCTACTTGGGGGACTGAGGTGAGACGATCGCGTGAGCTTGGGAGATCCAGGCTGCAGGGAGCTGTGTCTGTGCCACTGCACTCCAGCCTGGGTGACAGAGAAAGACCCTGTCTCCAAAAAAGAAAAGATGCCTGCTCTCTGTGTCATAAGTTATATGAGAAGAAAAGTTGCTATTCAGAGTTCTCAATAAGCCATTTACCAAGAAGTAAAACAATTCACATCGGTTCTAATGTTTTAAATTACAGTGTACTAAAAGAATTTTTTTTTTTTTTTTTTGGTCTTTTTTTCCTGAGACGGAGTCTTGTTCTGTCACCCAGGCTGAAGTGCAGTGGTGTGATCTTGGCTCACTGCAGCCTCCACCTCCTGGGTTTAGGTGATTGTCCTGCCTCAGCCTCCTGAGTAGCCAGGACTATAGGTGTGCACCACCACGCCCAGCTAATTTTTGTATTTTAGTAGAGATGGGGTTTCACCATGTTGGCCAGGCTGGTCTTGAACTCCTGACCTCAAGTGACCTGCTTGCTTCGGACTCCCAAAGTGCTGGGATTACAGGTGTGAGCCACTGCGCCCGGCCCGTTTTACAGTGTTTTGATTATATGTTGATAACTGATAACGTTTTTAATATCTTGACCAGATTTTTAAAGTAATGGAACAATTCACACTGAGTAAGATCACCTTGTTCAGTTTCGAATCTTGGTGATTTTTACAGTCCCACACTACCATCCAAAATGTGAACTGCCGGTATATGTTTAAACAAAAAACCTCCCAAACTCCTTAAAGTGACTCAATAGTGTTTCAGACAGTGAATTCTTCGTTGTCTCTTCTAACCTTCAGGCCCATTGAAGATTAAATAGAACTGCATGTTTGATACGCTTTTCTTGTACTTAGGACTTGAGTTTCTGGAGCTGCTATAGATCTCAGTTCTTCCCTAAATTGCCAGTTGTTGATACTAGTAGTCTAATGAGCTATGTGAAAAATAGTATACAAGATAGTAAGTAACAACAATGATTGCAATCCAAAGTGTTTCTTGAGCACCTGCTATACCAGGTACTGTGTTTTTAGGTTTTGGAGATAAATAACATTAGGTCCCCTGTGTTGTTTTTTTCTTCACACTCTATAAAGGGTAGACAGATGGAAGGATAGTAGAAGAAGTTATATCATAGAAGAATTTTTAATGATACTGAGAATTACAGATAATTTTAAACACTTTTAAGATGTTGCAGTTCTGTGCTGTTTTATATGATGTTGGAGATACCATAAGAGAAATGACTCAAGGGACTTGGGAACTAGATATACAAGTTGAGCTTTTGTATGTAGGTCAGGTGGCAGTATGTTGAGATATATACCATAACACAAAGGGTTTTTTAATGTAATAATACATTATGGAAAGAATTATACTTGAACAGCCGGTTCCGCACTGATTATAATCTACGACAGACTACTCTTTAAAACAATCAAACTTTTGTATTGTTGAATGCATTTTATGAGAAGAGAACTGTAGGTTAGTTCACCAACTGAACGTTGTTTTTGCTGAAACTGGGTTTTGCTAAAACTGCCATTCTAATGTTCTTATTCCTTAAGCCTAAACTTATATGGTTAAATATTACAACTGTACATTATGTACTGCCATTTGAAAAGGATTTGATTTGGACATTTCTCTGTAAAAGCTTGACTTGTGCCTTTTTTTTTTTTTTGCTGAAAATGGGGGATGAAATCAAGGATATATTGATTTACTAAAGACATTTATTGAATATTTATGGAGAGCCAGTGCCAAGAATTCTCAGGGATATGAAAATGCTTGTTAGTAGGCTACCCTGGAACTTAGTTTAGTAGGTGAGAAAGTCTTGAATGTGAATAGCTGAACAAGTAATACAAGGTGGCAGTATTTTATGGGTGTTACAAGTGATGACTTAGGTTCAAAGGAATAAGCAGTTATTTCTAGCTGGAGGAATCAGAAGGCTTCATGGATGCAGGACTTGAAAGGCATCTTATGGACACATTAGTAGAAGATGTACTAATTGGAGCCAACAACATCGGGAAAGTCCTGATGATTTAAAGCTTCTCTGATGTATCTTAGTTTTATTACATAACCGATGTTTAACAAATGATTGGATTGTTAATATTACCATTTTTTTGGTCTTAAAAAGAATAGTGTTGTGTTAGATGATTCAGGATAGTATCGTAGTTCTCAAAGCGTGATCCTTGGCAGCATCAACATCTCCTGCTAACTTGTTGGAAATGCACATTCTTGGCTGAATCCCATATCTAGCCGTTGAGTCAGAAAGTGATGTGGGATCCAGCACTCTGTGCTTTAACAGGTCTTATTTTGAGAGAGGCATTTCTACTTAATGACTACCTTTTTAAAAATGCGGTAACTGATGCTCACTTTGGCAGCACATATGTTAAAATTGGAATGATACAAAGATTAGCATGTCCCCTGCACAAGGATGACACACAATTTTACAAAGTGTTTCATATTTATTACGCACTGCATGCCTGTATCAAAATGTCTTGTGTACTTCATAAATATATACACCTACTGTGTACTCCAAAAAATTAAAAACAAAAGAAATGTATCTGTATCAACTGTATTGGCTAATAATGATTAATAGCCCATTCCATAATTTGATTAAAAGTCATTCCTTAGCTTACTATTTGAAGTATAAAATCTTTGTCAGTTTGGAGGGTAATTTTTTTACTTGGAAATTTGAAAACTTGGAAATTGAATAACTTAGTGAGCTATTTTAATTGTCTTATCAGTGAATCATAAAGAAAATTGCCAGCACTTCTCCATGGCACATCAAGTATACTGGCTGTTTTATTGCCTCCTAGAATTTAAAAATGAGTTACTGTAGTCATTGGTTTTATATATATATTCATATATGAAACATGTCCTGATGTATATTTTTCATTCTTGTGAAATAAAAAAGACACTTGTCAGTTTTACACTAAATGTTTTTTAAAATCCTGTTAATTCATTATTTCTAATTAAATGCTAATAATTGAGGAACTGCCAGACTATTTTCCAAAGGACTGCAGCATTTTGCATTTCCACCAGCAGTGAATGAGGGTTTTAGTTTCTCATCTTTCTCATATCCTTGTCAACCCTTATCACTGTTCTTTTGTTGATTGCCATCCTAATGGGTGTGAAGTAGTACCTCATTGTGATTTTGTTTTGCATTTCTCTGACAGCTGGTGATGCTGAGCATATTTTCATATGCTTATTGGCCATTTGTACTTTACTCTTTGTGGTATCTGTTCAGATTTCAAAATTGGCTTGTCTGTTATTGAGTTGTAGTATTTCTTCATATATTCTGGATGCAAATGGTATGATTCATATCTGTGATATGATTTACAAAACTTTTGTCCTGTTCTGTGGGTTTTCACTTTCTTGATGGTGTCTTTTGAAATGAAAATGTTTTACATTTCTATGATCTCAGTTTATTGTCTTTTTCTTTTGTTTCTTTTACTTTTGGTGGCATATCTATGAAACCATTGCCTAATCCAAGGTCATAAAGATTGACCTGTATGTTTTCTTCTAAGTGTTTCAGAGTTTTAGCACTTAGTTCTATAACCCAGTTTGTGATAATTTTTTACATGGTGTGAAGTAGGGTTCTAAATTCATTTCTTTTGCATTTAGCTGTTCAGTTGTTGTAACACCATTTGTCAGCCTCAGTTACAGTGACAGATTTTTATGAATTTTTGTCTAGACTTTCTAGATCTTACTAGCAGTTGAGATTTTGAGTTTTACTATTCTCATTGCATTGTCAATTAAGAGAATAAATTTATTAAGTATTGAAGAAAAAGATGCTGTGAGTAAAGCACTGTGTTCCCTTTTTAGGAGTCTTTAAGGAGAAACTGGAATAGGTTTTTGAAATTGATAGGTCACACATTTTTAAAATGAGAATGACAATGAAATTGATAGGTCACACATTTTTAAAATGAGAATGAGAGAATGGGAGAAAGGCCTTCCAGTAGCTAAAGATTTGTTTATTTAGCCCTATAGCACGTAAGAAATAGTTATAGTTAGACATATTTGAATCATAGAGAAGAATGATTTTTCAAATAATTACTAATAGAACTCTCTAATAACTTGGTAAAGTAGTGCCAATTATTGGAGGAGCTCAAGTGAGGTTGAATGATGAGTCATTAAAAGTACAGAAATGATTTCTGCATTGAAAACAAAGGTTGTTGACAGAGTTCTGGGATTTCTAGTTAGTCATGTGACTATTCTAGGATTTCCATTTTCTTTCACATTTGTGAAGGTTTTCTGCTTGGGATCCATCCTTCCCCAGACTTCTGTCAAGTTATTGGAAGGAAAGTGAGAGAAAACAGGAGGTTATTGTCTTGTAGGATTAAATGATAGAAATACTCCAGTTTTTGATTAGCTAATGTTATTATGCCTTACCCTGAAAATTGGTCTCATCACTTGATCTAGTTCTTTATGGCTTCTTTAGTTCTTTGTTCTCTAAGTAACAGTGAAGAGTGAGAATGAGAGACATTAGCAACAGTGACTGTTGAGATGAGAACTAAACATTAAAGTATCCTCTAACATCAAATTTGTGCATTGTTGTGGTTTGTAGATTGTGAATTGAAGAAAGCTGCGTAAATTGTAGGAAAATGTAAATTGTGATAGTGTAAATGGAATTTCTTTATCATCCTTTCATCAAAATAAAGTTAACTTTACTGATTCAGGGAATTGTGTTCTTATTTTGTAAATGATCCACTTGAAGAGTAGATTGTTCAAAATGTACTCAGGAGAAAATGTACTAGTGCATATTTGTACTTTTTGATGGGTATGTTTGAATCATATGTTTTAAGGTTTGGAAAAATCTGATTATATAATCTGATTGAGGCAAATGAATGAATTCAGTCACCTGGTTTTCAGTCAGAATATTTTGAGAATCTTTTAGCTATAATGCTCTCAAACTTCAAAGTAAAATATTAATCAAAGCAGAATTGGAAGCATGAGAAAATTAGATATCTTTTTTCTTTGAAGTGAGATTTTTGGAATAATCTTTTAAATAGGAAAACCTTTTTGAGCTTAGCCTCTTCTATGTTTAAAATATTTATCTTGTTTGCCCAATTGTAGGGGTTTTCTCTGTTAAAGATTTGAGCATAGTCTGAATCTCCTTGGTTGGAAATAATTGGCTCCAAACGAAAGCTTCTTTTATCAGTGATGTTGGTGTAGGTATGCTCAATGAGTGATGTAAATCAATTAATATGAAGATGTTATATAACTTTTTAATGCTTGAATTTTAAACTTTTGTTAATGTATGTACTTTATGATTAGGAAGGTAAATACTGTTTTTAGTATGATATGAGTTCTCCCTTGAAGTTACTGTACATTTTTTGAAAAACTGTTCCAATATATTAATCAAGATTTTCTTTTTGTCTGTTTTTGAATGGACTACTTAAAGATTGCTGCTGTTCACAGGTTTCTCTGCAGATTTCTTATAGGAGTTAGCAAAAGACTTCTATTTTCCCTCCTCTCAATCAAAAGATACAAGACACATGTGTGCGACACAAGACAAAATGTGGGGAGAATATTGCTCATGATGTTTGGTTTTCTGTGGCTGACTTTTTTCATAATGTTTAACAGTTCTATTACTTGAATTTAGAGAGGGATTCATTGTGCTACAAAGTACCTCCACATTCAACTGTAATAAGCCACATTACTAAAACACTGTTGGAGTTGGAAGATAAAGATACTCTTGATGTTAATTGTTTGGTATTTGTGGATGAGCCTGAAACGACTAATATTTAATCACGAGTCTTTTCTGCACTTATGTGATCTTCTGTGCTTTGATTTGCAGTTATCTCCACTGTTTAAAGAACCTGTTGCTCTTTGCAACTGCCTTATTTAGCCCTATCTGCTAGAAGCCATTGATCCAAGAACTCTGCTTTTCCTCACACTTGACTTTAATAGCATTATGAAAGCTAGCCCAGTAAAATTGAATTTCCAACAATGTGGCTTCAGTTGTTGGTGGACTTGCAGTATTTTAGGTCAGATATCTTCTTCAAGTGCACAAGAGGTCAACTTAGTATAGAGTAAAATTTGACATCTGTGTTAGAGGCACATCTCATTATAATGTTAAGAGATTTCGGTCATTACTTTGCAATTTTCAGGGTACATGCTGAACTTCTTGATGCTCTTCTCTTATTTCTATTACATCACCTCTTCTATGACCCCAATCAGGCGTGACATTCTTAACTGAATTCCTAGATGCTTTAACATAGGCTTACAGTGTTTTTATCTGTCTTACATAAGTTGTATTAGAGAAGGAGGGAATATTTTAATTGTTAGGTACTCTATAGTACCTACAGAATGTATTCCATTTAGTAAACACAGTCTTAAGTAATAAGTAAATTTGACAGTAATGCTCAGAAGCAGCATTTTGGTGAATTAATCAACATTGTACAAATATACCTTAAGTATACTTTGAATTAATAGAATAAAACGTTGCTTATTAATACTTTAGATTTCAGCACTTCCCATGGTTTCACCTTCGCATCCGTTAATTGGAATGCAGGGATCATCCTAAATGTATTTGTTTGTAGGACTGGGATAAGGGTTGTTCTTGCATTGTGATTCTTTCAATCCCATTCTCTCTAGGACTTCTAGTAATTCTAGGTTTCCAGTTATTAATGCCTCTTTTTATTAGTTGGAAGTTTCATGGATTTTTTTTTTTTTTTTTTTTTTACATCTTTAGCTAAGAACATTCTAAACCACTTGCAGTATCTAAACGTGTCAGACATGAAGGTAGCCTTAATGGAAACAGGCTTGCCTTCTCTAAACCTCACAAGGAACAGCCTCGATGGGATTGTGAGTTTCATTTCCCATGTGCCAAAAAGAGGCAGAGCTCAGAGCCAATGATGAAAGATGCTACTTAATCCTTTTAGACTACAAAATTTATATTAATTACCAGATAAGACCTTTTCCCTCAGGGAGTTTAGTATTTAAAGAGAACGTTAATGCATATAATTTGTAATCTGCATGAATTTAGTCTGGCTAAAAAAATTGCACATTGTTTGGAAGGGAGGCTAATGTTTGAAAGAAAGATGTGTGTGAAGTCAAATTGGGACTTATTTCTAGAGGAGATAGGCTATGGATAGGCTATGGAAGGGAAGAAGAAGATTGACATCCAGCAAGATTTCTCAATGGACTTTATTTTTAACTTTTATTATGACAAATTTGAAAATAATAAAAGGAATAATGAATTACTGTATCCTGTTGGTTAGCTTCAACAGTTATCTGCATACATTGAATTTAGTTGTCATGTTTCTTGAGACTTTAATCTGGCATAGTTCCTCAGCCATTCTTTGTCTTTTATGACATTGATAGTTTTAAAGAACATTCCTCAGTTTATGTTTGTTTCCTGAGGACAAGATTTAGATTATGTTTAACTGTGATTTTAAAGGAATGAAAATGATAGAATTCTATGACAAGCCGTAGGTTATAATGGAACTAATTCTGGACCAAGAATCAGGAGTCCTGAGTCCTGGCTCTTAGAAAGGAATTGTAGTATGCAGTATTTAAAGAATGTAGACTTTGGAATAGTGACACAGCTTTAAATCTCAGCTCTTTTGAGTAGCTGTATAATAATTGTATACATTTAAGCAAATTGATTAACATTTTAGGGCCATGTATAAAATATGACCAATAAATTGCTGCCTTTTCAAGTTGTTGGGAGTAAATGAGATAACATGAAGTACAAAGATGCTACACTATAT
Source organism: Hylobates moloch (assembly GCF_009828535.3). Taxonomy (NCBI): domain Eukaryota; kingdom Metazoa; phylum Chordata; class Mammalia; order Primates; family Hylobatidae; genus Hylobates; species Hylobates moloch. The sequence continues at coordinate 86,792,456 of NW_026652288.1, read as the reverse complement.
GATAGTGATTAAAATACTGTAAATTTCAGCTGGTCCAAAGGTAGTGAGTTATCTCAATTGATTATGTAGTCAGTAACAGATTGAACGAACTTGTTCCATTCTGTTCCCCCCTTTTTCACTATTGCACTCAAATAGTCTAAAAATAAAATACAGTAAATTTGGAAAAGAGGAAAAGCAATGAGTTAAAGCCGCCAAAAGGAAGTTTGAGTGGAAAAGATTGCATGTGACCTTTGATTTTAAGGATGGATTGACTTTGGATAAAATATCCAGGTGTGGAGAATCCACTGGAAAATCTTAAGTGTAAGGGAATATAGTCAGATTAGTGTGGGAAATAATGTTACAGTGAGGAAGTTAGAAGAATCTTGGGAGTTAGAGTTTGAAGGTCTGGGTTGTAGTACAGCCTTTGCCATTAGCTGGTTGTATGATTTGGGGTAAGTTATTTAACCCGCCTAGACCTTGTTCTCTAACACTATAAAATGACTGGTATGTTATCAGCATTCTTTAGAAACATCCTGGTAAGACAGAGTAGTAAGAGAAAGCTTTCATCAGGAAGGAGGTCATCTGCATCTTGGAAGGTAGACAGCCTCTAGATAGGAGAAGAAGAAAAGGGAAAGCCATTAGAACAAGAATGTCGAGTTAAAGAAGGCATAACTGGAGGTAAAGACCTATTGTATCACAGGGAGGAGTGCATGTTGGAAAGTAATGAGAAGTTAAGGTTATCAATTCTGTGCTCCAGAAGTAGGCTCTATATAGTTATGCTTGCTGTTTAGAGTTGATGCAGTTGGAAAATGGCCCTATTATTTAAATAATGGTTGGTGAGACACCTGCTGGAGTATAACTAGATTCACTTTATGCAGTATTTTTGGATGAGCAAGTCCCCAAGGGCTTTCTGTTAGCGAAAGGAGGATATCCCAACTCTCTTCTCCTTGAAATTTGAAGTAACTAATACCAAGGGCAATGGCTGCATTACAATAAAATGACCATGTGGAAAATGGGTGAGGTTGGTATAGACCACTAATTCCATACACAGGGCCAAGGATTCTTTGGAATGTTTCTTTGTGTCATGTGGTTGATTCTGGAGCTTCTGGAGACCTAGCCATGCAAGTATGCCAGTTGATCATGGAGGAACATTAAATGGTCACAGAAGTATGATCTAAAATAATCTGCAAAATTGGTAATTGGTGCTGTTGCCTAGACCGGGATCTGGACCAGCAGTGTATCACAATGTAGTGAATGGTCATTGTTCAGCAAATTTCAACAATTTCTGCCATGGGACAGTTAAGAAACAAAGACAGTATATGAATAACCATTCTATGTAGGTTTCTCTGCCTCAGGATTTAAAACCCCCCTTCCCCTAACCATTCATGTCTATTTACTTATCTAAACAAAATCAAAAGAAGCCCTAATTATATAGGAATCCAGCCATCGATTGGCAAAATAAAAGAGATGGGACCATATTTTATGACAAGTTGTTGAAAAGGTTCCAGGATCAAATTGGGTAGGGTGTAAATATTCTTCACCCGTGGAACTGCTGTGGTTTCTTTTCTTTTAAAACCTGATTATCAGCCAGGCGCAGTGGTTCACGCCTGTAATCCCAGCACTTTGGGAGGCTGAGGTGGGTGGATCACCTGAGGTCAGGAGTTGGAGACCAGCCTGGCCAACACGGTGAAACCCCATCTCTACTAAAAATACAAAAAGTAGCTGGGTGTGGTGGCGGGTGCCTGTAATCCCAGCTACCCGTGACGTTGAGGCAGGAGAAGTGCTTGAACCCAGGAGGCGGAGTGTTACAGTGAGCTGAGATCATGCCACTGCACTCCAGCCTGGGGTACAAGAGTGAAACTCCGTCTCAAAAAAAAAAAAAACAAACACCCCAAAAAAGAAAAAACCCTGATTATCCAGGTTTTTCTTTGTTTTTATGAGCTTGTACTTTCTATAAGTCCCATTTTTCTTGTTATTATGTGGAGTTGCTGTCTGGTTTGCAGGCAGTATGCCTGAATGGTTACAATGCTAAATCGTAAGTATCTCTTGATTTTATAAAAGTTTAGTTTGAGAAATCGAAAAAATAAGACATTTGCCATATATTATAATGTATTCATTTTGTCTGTACTCCCCCATTAAAATGTAAACTTCAAGGTGGTTTCTTGACTGCTGTTCTTAGCACCTGAAATGAAGCATGGCAAATAGTACACATTCAGTAACTAGTTATTAAATGAATGAAGAACTATGATATTTGACAGCATTACGTGTACCTAAGCCTAATAAAGAAGGGAATTCACAAATGGATTCTCTTTTAAGTCTTCCTAATGTCTTTCTTTTTATTTCCTTTCTTCTTTCTTCCGTTAATGAGCTTTGTTTTGATCAGTGAAAGGGTGAGTCTAAGAAGCTGCATTTTAATTTTTCAGGAATCTAGTCATGCCTTTGGATAAAAATACCATGGTCACACTTCTAGCTTCGATGAGAAAAGGGCCTCATTAGGTCATTTTGAGTCATTAGGCTCAATGTTAAAGCTACTCAGCGATGAGGGCATGAAAGGCGTATAGTTGTTTGTTCACAATGCTTGTCCTTAAATAGGCTCTTAAATGAGTGAATGAATGAATGTTCAAGAACACTTTAGAGACTTTGAAAAGATGAGTGATTTTGAAATAACAGACTCTAGGATCTGGAACTTCTGTACTGGCGTGGAATAGAACTAGTTTCTTAGAATGTTGGGTAGTCATTGCTTGAGCTTTCTACTAATATGTCCTGAGTTTCTGGCTGAGAAGGGTGGATAAAATGATAAGTGAGGTAAAGAAAGAAAGTCACAATTCATATACTACCTATAAAAGATTTATAAATGGCCATTGGCCCTAGATTCCTGGTTTCTGATTTCTTACTACCTACCATAGACTCCTGGTTTCTGATTTCTTACTACCTTGCATAGTATAAAAATAGCAAATTGAGGGGGTCGGAATGTTCAGTGGTTATTGGTTGACATTCACCTTTTTTCCTTCCCGTTGAACCCATTCTGCTCTTTAATGCTGCTTCTTTGCCCTTGGAAAGAAATAGCCAGTTTTACTTGATATTTCTTCCAATCAGTGGCATAGTAGAGTTTATTAAAGCTCTAAGTAAGATTTGTTGAATTCTTTCAAATTAGAAGATTAGTCACTGTACTAGTGGAATTTGAAGTCAGACTGAATCAAAGTGTTAACATCATCATTACTGCACTAGAAAAGATGCATATTGATAGAATTTATAGAGCACATTAGATTTCCCTGTGTAGCAAACAATCTGGGAGACCTGAGAGCTTATGCTGCCTGTAAGGAACTACGCTGAATGGGAAACTGGTATTTTCTATGACTGTTTTAAAATTATTTTGATGTCATATCTCAAAGGGAAATTTTAGACTATGCAGATAATTCAGCAATCTGCATGACTTTCAATACCAAAATAAAGGTACTATTTTAAAATACTGTATAATTATGGAGCAGGCTTAATGGAAGCCTTATTAAATTTACCCATTATTTGCTGTTGCTGAAAATATCTTTCCCAGGAATTCAGTGTTGCTATTCTAGGCAACAGTTTCATTGCTTCGCAGCTACTATTTGGAAGACAGGGAACAGGAATAATAATACTAGACTGATGTTTGTTTAAATAATGGACATTTGATTAATCCAGTACCCACTATAAATTATTGGTTGTGATGTTAGCTAAAAATGGGCATCATTTCTTCAAAGCCATAATCTTGACCCACTCCTGCAAATTCTTTTTTCTCCCTTCTCTTTTATATTCAGTATTTACTCTAGAATCGTTACCCCATTTTCAGAATGCCAATAGCAGTGTGTTTAGAAACAAGGTCATGTTTTTATGAAAAAAACTGCATAATGTTCATAAGCACACAAAATAAAGCATTCTGGACTTTCAGACTGGGTGGATTGATAGTTTATTTCAGCAAATCTTTTACTTCTGGTAAAGGACAGTTCAGGGTTTCCCATCACATAGAAAATCTCGGAAAAATAGCAACAGCTACGATATATTAAGTGCTTTTTATGTCCCAGGTACTATTACGTGCTTGATAATGCATTATCTTTAGTTAACATAACTCTCCTCTGAGAGAAGATACCATTACAATCTTGTTTTACTGATGAGAAAACTGAGGTTTGGAGAGGTTAAATAACCAGCCTGTTGTTTGATTCTCAGTGGAAGGTAGAGTAACAGTATTATTGTAGTTCTGTTCTACCCCTTACGTTCTCCAGTCATTGTTCTGGGCATTCAAGTTACAAAGCTGGATAAGGCATCTTTCAAGATACATACCTTCTAGTGAAGGGAGACAGGCATATAAAATGGATATCCACAATGGTTAGTAGGATGTGAGTGATCTAAAATTTAGCCAGAAGATACAGCATTTCCAAAGTCTGCTAATGTATGAGGAGTTTGGGAAACTAAAAACATACACGTGTCAAGCTGCATCCTAGAAATAGAAGGTCATGGTGCTTAGTGCTTAGTTACAGGAAATGAGGGAGGAAAAGGAGCCATATCTCTAGTTTGGGTGACAAGTTGGGTGAAAATGGTGCCATACACCAAGGTAGGAAATATGAGAAGAGGAACAAGTTTGGGGTGGGAGATGAATTAAATTTATACATAGAAAATTTGAAATGCATTGTGTGACATGGGTTGGGGGGAGAATGATGATGTCCAGTTGGTTTCAAGTAAGTAAAATACCATTTTAAACAAATTGTGAGACAGGAAGGTGCTGTTTTTCAAAATTCCATTGTCCTTAGCGTGTTGAATTCCATCAGGTTTATTGCCTGGGTTGAAAAATGGCTACTGCTGCAGGAAACATCATATTTAAGCAGGAAGAAGTGCTACGTCTGTGCTTTATTTTCAGTAAAGCAAAAGCTTCCCCTGGCCTCCTCATCCCTTCCCTAGCGGACTTCTGAGGTCTTACCAGCCAAAACTGATCAATATGGCTGCCTCTGGCTGCAAGAAAGGTTAGGAAAGCAAGTATTTATCTGGGCCTGTTGCTGCTTTGAAGAAAACTAGAATTATGTTAGCAAGGAGGCTGAAGGCATCTGAAGAGTTGTTAAATGAATAGTTAATTAAGCAGTGCCTCAACAAAGAAACCCATTATTACCTCTTGCTTCAAACTAAAAAAATCAAAAGCTTAATTTTTAGATATCCAGTGATGTTCAATTATAAATTTTGGGATGCATTAAAAACAATTTGGGCTTTAGACCTCAAAGTTGCAGGGAAGGAGTGAAATGAGGAGTACAGATAGTGTGATTGAAGGGGGGTCAGTAGGCAGCATAGAGAGATTTGGGAAGAATTGACCGAATTTTGCGGTTGTGGTGGACAAAGGAGGCAGAGCAAAGAGGTGTGACTCTCAGGCTTTTGGGTTGGGTAGTGAATAGCAGTAAGCAGCACAGTATGACTACGATAATGACTAGTGTTTTTGTGCCTTCCAAGACTTTTTGGTAAACTTCCAAAAGGAGAAAAATTATGTATTTTAAAATTTCGGTTTCTCTTATAAATACTGATTATGTAAATTAAGTAAATTTGATCTGACTCATCAGATGAAGTTCCTGATTTTTAAATGTATCATCAGTTTTTTAACAGTTACATCCATATAGTATTGCAGGAAGTAGTTAGTTGTATAAAATACTATAGGTCAAAAGTAATTGGAAGCTGGGTCAGGTAGATGGTTAAAAAGTGTACTTACTGGTTGATGGCCTTACACCGTACTCTGGTGGGGGCCCAAGATCCTTACTGTATGGACTCCATCCTGCCCGTGGCACTGTGGCAAAAAATCATCATTATTATTATTATTTTTTCCCCCAAAGTGACAAATTCTTACTCTGTTGCCCAAGCTGGAGTATAGAGGTGTCATCATGGCTCACTGCAACCTCAAACTCCTGGGCTCAAGGGGTCCTCCTGCCTCAGTCTCCCAAGTAGCTGGGACTACAAGTGCACGCCACCCTGCCCAGCTAGTTTTTAAAATTTTTTTTATAGAGATGGGGTCTTGCTGTGTTGCCCAGACTTGTCTTGAATTCCTGGGCTTAAGTGATCTTCCCATCTCAGCATCCCATACCACTGGGATTAGAGGTGTGAGCTACCATATCTGGCCAAACGTTTTTTTTTTTTTCTTTTTAATTTTAAAAAAGTGACATACGACACTATGTTTTTGTCATGTGCAACACAAATCTTTTGAAATACATATATTGGCTGGGTGTGGTGGCTCATGCCGTCATCCCAGCACTTTAGGAGGCCAAGGCAGGAGAAACTCTTGAGCCCAGGAGTTCAAGACTAGCCTGGACAACAGTGTGAGGGCCTGTCTCTACAAAAAGTTAAAAATTAGCTGGGCTTGCTGGGCAGCTACTTGGGAGGCTGAGGCAAGAGGATCTTTTGAACTTAGGGTTGGGGAGGTGGGAGTCAAGGCTGCAGTGAGCTATAATAATGCTGATGTACTCCAGCCTGGGCAACAAAGCAAGACCCTATCATATATATATCATATGTCATATATATCTCCATATATATGATGTATATATGGATATATGTATGTGTGTGTGTGTGTATATATGTGTGTATATATATATATGTGTGTGTGTGTGTGTGTATATATATATATATATATAGGAATGGTTGAATCTAGTGAATTAATAAATGCATTACCTCATAGTTACCATTTGTTGGTAAGAGCACATAACATCTACTCTACATTTTTCAAGAATATGCCTTTTTTTGTTGTTATTGTTGTTTTGAGACAGAGTCTTGCTCTGTTGCCCAGGCTGGAGTGCAGTGGTGCGATCTTGGCTCACTGCAAGCTCCGCCTCCCAGGTTCACTCACGCCATTCTCCTGCCTCAGCCTCCCCAGTAGCTGGGACTACAGGCGCCCGCCACCACGCCCGGTTAATTTTTTCTATTTTTAGTAGAAACGGGGTTTCACTGTGTTAGCTAGGATGGTCTCGATCTCCTGACCTTGTGATTTGCCCACCTCGGCCTTCCAAAGTGCTGGGATTACAGGCGTGAGCCACCCCGCCCGGCCAAGAATATGCCATTTTTAACTCTAGTCAAATTGCTGTATAATTGATCTCTTGAAGTTTATTCTTCTTGTCTTAACTGTAATTATGTATCCTTTGACCAACATTTATCCAGCTTTTCCCCCCTTACTACCCCTGCCTCTACTACTTTTTCTACTCTTTACTTTTATATGATCAACTTTTTTATATTGCACTGAGTAAGATCGTGTGACAGTTGTCTTTCTGTGCCTGGCTTGTTCACTTAACCTGATGTCATCCATGTTGTCATATATGGCAGAATTTTATCCTTTTTAATGGCTGAATAGTATTCCATTTGTGTATATGTACTACATTTTCTTTATTCATCTTTTTTTCTTTTGAGACAGGGTCTTACTCTGTCACCTAGACTGGAGTACAGTGCGATGATCTTGGGTCACTGCAGCCTCTGCCTACTGGGCTCAAGTGATCCTCCCACCATAGCCTCCTGAGTAGCTGGGACTACAGGCAGATGCCACCACGCCTGGCTGATTTTTCTAGAGATGGGGTTTCACCATGTTGCCCAGGCTGGTCTCAAACTCCTGGACTCAAGCCGTCCACCTGCCTTGGCCTCTCAAAGTGCTGGGATGCTGACATGAGCTGCTGTACCAGGCCCTGGTTCATCTATTGCTGGACACTTAGATTGATTCCATATCTTGGCTATTGGGAATAGTGCTGTGATAAACACGGAAGTGCAGACATCTCTTCAACATAGTAGTGATTTCACTTTCTTTGGATATTTACCCGGTAGTGGGATTGCTGGATTATTAGGTGGTTATTTCTGTTTTTAATTTTTTTTTAGAAACCTTCATATTATTTTCAGTAATGGCCATACTGGTTAAATTCTCACCAACAGTGCGTTAAGGATTCTCTTTTCTCCATATTCTCACCAGCACTTGTTGTCTTTTGTCTTTTTGATAATGTTTATACTGACTGGGGTGAGATAATATTTCATTGTGGTTTTGATTTTCTTGATGATTAGTGATGTTGAACATTCTTTCATATACCTGTTGATATTTGCATGTCTTTTGAGAAATGTCTATTCAGGTCTCTTGCCATTTATTTATTTTTATTTAATTTTTAAATTGTTTATAGAGATGGGGTCTCCATATGTTGCCTAGGCTAGCCACAAACTCCTGGCCTAAAGTGATTCTCCGGCCTTCACCTTCTAAAATGTTAAGATTACAGGTGTGAGCCACTGTGCCTGGCCATTTTGCCCATTTTAAATATTAGGTTATTTGATTTTTTGTTAGTGAGTTGTCTTAAGTTCTTTTAGATATTATTTGTCAGATAATATAATTTGCAAATATTTTCTCCTGTAGGTTATTGTTTTTCTCTATTGCTTTCTTTGCTGTGCAGAAGCTTTTGGTTTTATGTAATCCCATGTGTCTATTTTTGCTTTTGTTGCTTGTGCTTTTTGAGGTCCTATCCAAAGAAAATCCTTGCCCAGACTGCTGTCAGGAAGTGTTCCTCCTGAGTTTTCTTTTAGTAATTTCCTAGTTTTGAATCTTATGCTTAAGTCTTTAATCCATTTTTTTTTTGTTTAATTTTTGTATATGGTGAAAGATAAGGGTCTACTTTCATTTTTCTACATGTGAGTATTCGGTTTCCCCAAAACCATTTATTGAAGACACTGTTCTTTCCCCACTGTGTGTTCTTGGCACCTTTGACAAAAATTAGTTGGCTGTAAATGTGTGGATTTACTTTTGGGTTCTCTCTACTCTATTCCATTTTTGTGTGTGTGTGTGTGTTTGTGTTTTGAGACAGTCTAGCTTCATCATCCAGGCTGGAGTGCAGTGGCACGATCTCTGCTCACAGCAACCTCCGCCTCCTAGGTTCAAGCGATTCTCCTGCCTTAGCCTCCCGAGTAGCTGTGACTCCAGTCACATGGTACCACGCCCGACTGGTTTTTGTATTTTTAGTAGAGATGGGGTTTCACCATGTTGGCCAGGCTGGTTTAGAACTCCTGACTTCGTGATCCGCCTGCCTCAGCCCCCCAAAGTGTTGGGATTACAGGTGTGAGCTACTGCGCCTGGCAGGTCTTTGAGGGCTTTCACAAAAAGTATTCTCATACTTTTTTCTTGAAAAGTAGAAATTTGGCCGGGTGCCTAATTACTTGTTTTTAAAACAGAGACTATATGATGTACTGTACAAAATTGTCAGATTTAAATGATACTGAGTGTGCCAGCAATGTAGAGTTTAATACTCATTTTGTCACCTCTGATAAGAACGTTGAACCACTTTCGATCTCAATCTGTATGCATAAAACAAAGGGGATTGAATGAGACAGCTTTTCTTTAACTGTCCTATGATCAAAACAAGTTTTCTATGCTATTTAAAAGATACTTTAGGCCGGGCGCCGTGGTTCATGCCTGTAATCCCAGCACTTTTGGACGCTGAGGTGGGTGGATCACCTGAGGTGAGGAGTTCTAGACCAGCCTGGCCAACGTGTCAAAACCCCGCCTCTACTAAAAATACAAAAATTAGCTGAACGTAGTGGCAGACGCCTGTGTAATCCCACCTACTCGGGAAGCTGAGGTGGGAGAATTTCTTGAACCCGGGAGACGGAGGTTTTAGTGAGCCGAGGTGGTGCCACTGTTCTTCAGCCTCAGCAGCAGAGTGAGACTCCCTCAAAAAAAAATAAATAATAATAATAATAATAATTTGATTTTGTATCTTTGTTGTCTTATTTCTTAGAAGGCAGGAGATATTTTCTTCTTTCGTTTCAGGGCCTAGTTCTTACTTTTTAAAAGGCTTCAAAGGATCTTAGCAGTCAATCCAATAAACCCAGTCATTGCTTGGTGGTGGTGAGTCTTAAGTTGTAGGCCGAAGACCACTGGCACCCTAGAGGCAGAGTTGGGATGAGGACCCAGGTGCATTGTAAAAGGTTCCCCAAACCCTTTCTCTTTCTGTGAATAAATGACCTTGGTTTAATGTTTAGCTCTGACTCATCTGCAATCTAAAGTGAAATGCTGGCAATATTAACAGCCACCATGTAGGGTATGGCAAAGAGATTCCTGACACGTGAACTGCATCTGGTTCGGGAAGGTGTGGTGCATTCTTAAAACAGCATATCCTTGGTGGATTGGGTGCCCTGGAAGATATGTCCAGGAGATGCTTATAAGATAATAGTGGGCCTGGCACAGTGGCTGAAGCCTGTAATCCCAGCAGTTAGGATGGCCTAGACGGGCAAATAACTTGAGGTCAGGAGTTCAAGACCAGCCTGGCCAGCATGGTTAAAACCCAGGCTCAATCGATCCTCCCAGCTATTTTGTCTCTACTAAAAGTACCCAAATTAGCCTGGCATGGTGGCATGCACCTGTAGTCCCAGCTACTCGGGAGGCTGAGGCAGGTGAATCGCTTGAACCCAAGAGGCAGAGGTTGCAGTGAGCCGATATAGCGCCACTGCACTCCAGTCTGGGCAACAAAGGCTCTGTCTTAAATAAATAAATAAATAAATAAATAAATAAATAAATAAATAAATAAATAAATAATAAATAAATAAATAAATAAATAAATAAATAAATAAATAAATAAATCACAGTGGTTTCTCAGTGGAACTCAGGTGTGTCTAACCCAGGGTAACTTTTGCATTGTCTGTGGATTCTTTGCCCTTTGCATACCTACCTGAATAATGATATGGTGATGGTGATGATAGTAGGGAGAGGTGCAAAGACAGTAGCTTCTGGATTGCATGTCCTCCTGTTGTGTGCCTGGCGTGATGCTGCCCTGCTAGCCTTTCCTGTCCTGTAGCTTTCTCGGTGAACACATGCCAGGTGTGGCCTACTTAGGTTTTGCGAATTTGTCTAGTTGAGTCTGAGTTGTTAGAGCAGTTCCTTTCAACTGATTGATTTGCTTGACATGAGATAAGGGGGTGAAAATCATACACAACACATTTTTATCCTCTTTGTGTGAAAGATATTTTCCTCTTCTGGACCCTATCTAGAGGAAGTATTCCTTAGACAGTTTCCGGCTTCTTTTCTGTCATGCAGAGGAGGTAAGATTTTTGTCCTCACACTTATCTGCTTCCCCAAATATCCCCCTTTGTTCTCATAAAATTCTGACCACTCCTTCCTCTCATCTCATTTAATTCTTATTCATGTCTAGAATTGTGTTTTAGGTACAATAGTAGGCATAAGTCACAGACATACTGTCATTTATTCCTATGCATTTACAATAGAAGGTATTGAAAAAATTCAGCTCAATGTCTTCATAGTTCTAGCTTTATGCATTTTCACAGACATTTGTCCTTTGCCGCCTCTTTGTCTTCTGCTGAAGAATAGTGAACTCAGTAGGGGAAAAAAACCACAAACAAAACCAAGACCCAGGGGTTCTTGAGCAAAGAAGTTCTGGTTTGTGTTTTGTTATTTTTACCTAGTCAGGTATTTTAAATTCGTAATGGTGGGCATATAGTCCTAGATACATTGTAAGCATTTGCTGGATATTTACAAATTGTTGCCTAAACTGTAGAAGGGCTTAAGTCATTAGACATTCTATTTTAGTGACAGTTTTCTGTTTTTCTGTATCATGTGTCTTGGAAAAACTTTGAAGTTCTTTGACGTTAATTTTGTATGAATGTGTGTCTGAAAATATTTTGACTGAATAGACTCTGGGCAACAGTTAAGAATTTCTTTGATTTGGCATATCTTTTCTTTAGCATTTGATAGCTTTTATGATGGCCTCCATATACAACATGTCAATTATAATGCCTGATAGGTCTCCTAGGAGTTGTAGCTTCACAATATATAGGAGGCATCAGGTACAAATAGATACTGCAGAGAAAAAATTAGAGTAATTAAAACATAAATGACGTATTTTGTGAATAAGGAAGTGTTCTAGGTATGGCTTCCAGTAGTAAGCGGACAACATCAAGATATAAGGCACATCTTCATACATCATTGTCTGTACACAGCAATGGAAGCTTCCTGAGTATCTTGCTGTCTCTCAATTGAAATACAAACCAACTCTGGCTCTGACCATCCTGCTTTAATATTGCAACCCGGGGGTTCCTCTTTCACCTCTCTTCCCCCCAACTTCTGAATCCCTTTACCCTGCTTGGACTTTGTGTTTTTTTCATAGCATTTATGATTGTAACATTACACTTATTAATCAAAATGCTGCTGGAATTTAAACGGTGAGAGGGTAGGGATCTGTGTTTTATTTACTGATGTATTTTAGTAAGTTTTGTCCCCAGTGTTGGTGAATTAATAGTAACTCGATGTAAAGGGCTAACTTTTAATGTTAACAATCTCTAGTAGAAAGGTTAATTACAATTTGTTTTTTCTTCCTTCTTCCTTTCTTTCCCCACCTCTTCTTTCTTCCCATAGTTCTGTTGTCTACTGCAGGACAAATCTTACAATCATCCCAAAATACAAAAACAAAACAACCTTCTGTTTAGTCTTGGAGGTAACCGTAGGCTTTAAATTACATTTCTTCCTATTCTCTTAAAGGAGAGTCAAGCTTGTTTCATAGTTTGTAATTTCTTGAGTAACTAATGCATTTCTTTCTTTTTTTTTTTTTTTTTTTTTTTTTTTGGAGTCTCGTGGCTTTTTTTCTCCGGCGGGGGGTGTGGTGGGGGGACGCTCCGCCCCCCCAACTCCCCCCCCCCGGCTGTACTGGACTACAGGCCCCCACCACACCCGGCTAATTTTTTCATTTTATAGAGACGGGGTTTCACCGTCTCGACTTCACCTTGTGAGTGCTGGGATTACAAGCGTGAGCCACCGCGCCCGGCCTTGAGTAACTAATGCATTTCTAATGGAGAGAGTTCATTTAGTGTGCAGATTCTTTGTTTCTGATTGAATCTTTGGTTGCTTTCATATTCAATTTATGTTCAATTAAAAAATTGGGAAAAGGTATGAAATTGACAATTTTAAATGTAACTTTGTTTATATATTGTTTTTAAAAATTAATTACAAATATACAATTTACTTATTTTCCCCCCATATTTATCTGTGAATTGGATTATGATTTAGGATTATTAGAAAATGTGAAAAGAAAACATGTTTGACAATAACATTTTCATCTCTATTATAGAAGCGATTTTTGGTATCCACATATCCTTATCCCATCAAGAAGCTAAAATACAAGCTCATTTTCTGTTAATTTTTAAGATGGGCATAACATTTCTTCTGATCACTAGTTGGTGGACATTAGCTAGTATTGCCACAACTTATGGCCAGTGTTTTCTCTTTCTTCCTTCCTTCTATTTGCTCTGGCAAAGAGGACGCATTTCCAGGACCACTCTCAGCTAGCCCAGTGTCTTTATTGTCTATTTCTTTGTTGTTTGCATTAATAAAAATACTTAACCATTGGTATTTTTTAAACTAATGGAAATTCACAATTCAAACAATTTTTTTGCTTAGGGAATTGATTCTTTTTGTTCTTTTAATACTGTACTATTTTTAACCTTTTTGCTCCCTTTTAAACTATACATGCAGTTATAATTAGCTGATATTAGTATTATTTCTATGCGAAAATGCCTTTAGGCATTCAATAGGATTATAAATCCTAGTTTATTTTTTTTACAATAAGCCAAACACTATGTTCATACTTGTTATCAAGCTGTCTAATACACTATATAAATGAAGACACTGAGGGCTTGCTTACGGTTGTATGGATATGACGTGAAAGGGCTGAGTTTTTAAACAGAACAGAAAGCCTTATTCTTTCCATTCTTACCCCCACTGTCTTTTAAGTTTCTGAAGATGGCAGAGGAATGTCGAAGTTTAATACTCATAATTTTCTTATTGAACTTCATTATTATATATGGTGCCACATAAGATACTATGTTTGAATTCCTTAGAAAATTTCCTTTTCATAGAATGGTTATATATTTTTAGTAGTCAGTGTTTAAATAGTAAGCGTTTTTGCTTGGTCTGTTAATTTATTTGATTAAAAAAATGTTTACCTCATTTAACCTAAAAGCTTCTTTGCTTTATCCTGGATCTGTAGAAATTTGGATGGTTCTGGGAATTGCTTCAGAGCCAACAAACTATGACCTGTGGACCATATCTGGTGTGTTATCTTTTTTTTTTGAATAAAGTTTTATTAGAGTAATGCCCATTCATTTTTTTAATGTATTGTCTGTGGCTACTTTGCTCTATAATAGCAGAGTTGAGTAGTAGTGACAGAGACCAAATGGCCTGCAAAATAAAAAAATATCTACTTACTGGCCATAGTTTGCCTTAGACCATTGCATGTCAATGACTGAGAAGTAAGATGGAGTAGTTGTATTCAGATAATCTCAGTTGGTGTTTTATTATCATAACTTGGGTGCTGGGCAGAGAGAGGAGCAGTATATATATATATATGATCTTAAGAAAGGTAGTTTCCTTTCATGATCCCCAGATGGTGTATCTATGTGTGTGTGAACCAGAAGTGGCTCCTTGAATGGGTCAGGCAGATAACACAGCTTGTGTTTGCTGGTTCAAATGTATCATTTTAAGTTTGGTGAACAAGTTAAATTGAAAGCATTTTGGCAAACCAGCACCGGATGAGAACTTGGCATTCTCCAGAATTAAGAATATTCCACTAACAAAAAACCCATACAACCTTGATTTAATAAAGGAATGTATTTCTGGCAGCTGTTTTGATTGGAATGTGGTAGTTAAATGAACAACTTGTTTTAATTTACCGAAGGAAAAGCATTTGCTGATATTGTCTAGATTATGCCAACTTTCAAAATATGAAATCAGAGAAACCAGTTTTAAAACCTTTTTTCACGTGAATCTGTAAGCAATTGTTTTCAGAAAGGACTCATAATAGCGACTTTTTGAGTTCCTCAGTAGTAGATAAATAGAAACATAACATTTCGGAATTCTGAACCTAATATCTAGTTCAGTGTAAGTATATGTATATTTTGTGTGTCCAAAGCACTTCAGAATGACAGTTTTCAGTTTAGTAACTATCTGCTGACATATTCTTAATTTTTTTTTTAAAGAGGCCTATTGCATTCTATTACAAAGTAAAAATTGAAGATGTTTAGTTGTGAAGAGTGTTTGAAGAACTGCTTCATTGAGAAGGTGTTCATTATCACTGTGAGGTTATGCTAGTCAGGATGACTACTATGTTTGGGCATACTCCAAATCTGTTGTAATTAAAAAGTTTTATAAATTATACATATATATATATATATATATATATGTAGTAATGCTGTTGTGTTAACTCACTAAAAGACATAATGTACCTGGACTCAATAGCCTTAGTAGCACACAGGACGGCAGAATCTGAATGGGCAGTTTGTGTCCTGCACAGAGGTACACAGCCAAGGGAAAAGTGGGCACTGAAATCCAGGCCAAGCTATTTCCCTGTTAGCGGACTGTCTTCACAGAGGAAGGAGCTTCCTTTATAACAATTTATTTCTATTATTCAATATGCATTACATCTTATTCCAATGCTAGTCACTGATTAGCACTTTTTATTCCACTCTCCTAGGTTACTTTACAGATGAAAAAGCCAAGGCACTGAGAGAGGTTATCTAGTTACTAAGAGTCAGAGCCAGGGAGTCCAAACCTACCTGTGTGGCTCCGCAGTTCCAGGCTCTTAACCTCTGATACCACGTGGCTTCCTTTTTGTAATTTATTCTGCTATAGTCTAATTTGCACAAAGGTACTGCAGAAGCTAGTGCTGGCGCTGATAATACACTTGAGTGCTAAGTTAGAAAGGGATGGGGAACATGTAGAACAAACTTCAGCTCATTTGCCTAAGTGCCCACTAGAACTTCCTTGATGAATCACATATCCAGGTTTTGTTTGAACATTGTCATTGATTTGTGCGATGGTTTCCCCTTATACTGAATAGGAAAAAAATACCTTTCTATAACTTCTGCCTACTACTTAAAATTTTGTCACACATAGCTGAGGCTCATTTGGGCTTTATGTATTTGTATGCATTTTCTTCTTTTTGTTTATTACGTTTTGTAGTCTTTCTAGGCCCCTTTCTGTTTATGGTGTCTTCATTATCATTGTCCTTACTTTTCTGTTCATTTTTGGAAGACAGATTGAGCTTATCTTTTGTCATCATTAATCTTAAAATTAGATTAATAAAGCACTTAATTTAGTCTGACATGGTATTAACATATTTCTCCCTCTAGTTCTGAACACCTCTCACTTTGCAATTTAGTATTTGAAAGAAGTGACTCTCCTGCCTTAGGTTAATAATTAGAACCTGACTAGTAAAATTTTCCATCCTGTCCCCTCCCCTGCCACACCCACCCCCCACCCAGTGGTTCTCAGTCCCCATCGGAATCACACACATGCACACACACACCCACACACTGACACGGAGTGGGTGGGGAGGATTTTAAATGCAAGTGATGTAGATCCTACCCTGACCAATTACATCTGAGTGAGGGGCTCACCACGTCATAGTTAGGTTCGAATCTGGGGCATTTCTGTAGAACAGAATTAATCAAAGACTCAGTCTTCTTGGCAGAGCCGTTCTCATTTCTGTTGGAAATGTGTTGTTCAATTGAATGATTTGTCTGTTGTAGCCTAATTACCTATTCAAATTCTTAATACCTTGAATCAGATATTCAAACCTTAGGAAGAGTGAGAAATCTAATAAGATGTAGGAATGTCGGTTTTCTCTTCTAACTTAAGTGCCAGTGTACCCACCTATGTGGTCTTAGGCAACAAAGCTTGATGCCCGCGCCCCCCCCCCTCCCCCCGCCCATATTATTTCTTAGATCCTCGTTGCTGTTTCTACTGGTCCACCCCCCTCTCCGGCCCCCCACACTTGTTTCTTTCTTCCAAACTACTTTAACAAAGGGTTTAGCAGCTATCAAACTTCATGTAAACAAGAAAACAGTGTCATATCTGTGGTATTTCAAAGGCAATGTAAGTTACACCATTAATCTAATAACTTATTTTGGGGAAAACAAAATTAGTTATATTTACACATTAATGCTCTACTCACTTTAAAGTAACTTAAAATCATGGATACATTTTTATATTAGTTTTCAAGTATCTGTAAATTTGGAGTATAAGCGTTTTCTCATGTTCAGAATCCCTATCACTGAAGGTTTTGTGAACTGGAAGCTTTTGATGCATAGGTGTTAGTGCCTAAATAATAAACTTGACTTACGTTAGCATTAGAAACTGTTCAAACCAGCCTTTAATTTTAAGAACTCTGTGGGTCATTGTAAGTGTTTGTGCTATTGTCTTTAATTGCATTGCTTACCCTGTGACAGACAAATTTAGAAATACTTGAGAGTTTTTTGTTTTATTCTTGCACAATAGTTTATTTTTGTGTAATCTTAACATAAAATTCAATGACATGTGATGTTGCCAGTGAAACTAATTCAACTAAGGTAGTAATTAGGTGATTAGACACCAGTGCATGTTTAAATTGTTTTCTCTTTATGTGAGTATGTGGTCTTGAGAATAGCTTATTTTTAAAAATTGGTGTCAGATAACTTTTGAATCAGTTTTCCCCAAATCGCTTAAGTAACAATGGGAAATGAAAACATAGGCAGTAATTGCAAAGCTGTGCGTGATCTGACAGTGAGTCTGATCTCAGGGTCACTTAAGATATCCCTGCTGTTACAGCTCCTTCTGCTTTTCACCTGCCTTACCTTCTGGCTGTCTAGAATATTATCTGAATATATAATTCCATGGGAAATGAGGATCGGGTGAGGACAGTGGAAGATATAATGCTTAGAGGCTTTGATGTATGCGTAGTATGTTGTTGGAGATAACGTACTAACATTCCTTTTTTGTAAAAGGGATTAAGAAGATTCAGTTGAAACTCTGATTTACAAATATGTATATATTTAATTGTTCCATTAGGAGGTAATACTGTTTTTGTTTCTTTCTTAATTGTGCTTTCAATCATGTGCTAAACAATTTAATTTGAACTTTTTCTGTGACTTTTCCTGGGAGTTAATTTAATAATAATTTAATAAAAATCTTTCTAAGCAGGGTCAATTCTGGTAGAATTCTTATATGTTTCTCTCTCTTTTTTTTTTGGAGACAGAGTCTTGCTCTGTCACCCAGGCTGGAATGCAGTGGTGTGATCTCAGCTCACTGCAACCTCTGCCTCCTGGGTTCAAGTGATTCTCCTGCCTCAGTCTCCCGGGTAGCTGGGATTACAGGCGTCTGCCACCATACCTGGCTAATTTTTGTATTTTCATTAGAGATGAGGTTTCCCCATGTTCGCCAGGTTTAACCTTCTGACCTCAAGTGATCTGCCCGAACCTTCTGACCTCAAGTGATCTCCCTGCCTTGGCCTTCCAAAGTGCTGGGATTATATTTTTCTCTTAATTCATGGGATGACTTTCCCAAATTCTGTACATCAAAACAAAATAATTTTAACTTTATTTATTAAGGATACCAGATATACTTCCTTGAACTTGTTACTGACCACTAGGTTATAGATTAGAGTGTGTTGCTACCTTAAATAATAAATAAGGTTTTATTGTGTTTGTACCTTTGTCTAGGAAGAGGGCCCGTAATGTCCATTAGCTTTTCAAAGTTATCTATAAATTAAATAAATTTACTTCTGGAGACTGCAGTGTAGTATTTTTGAAGAACAGTCAAAATATATCATTTGCTGTTCTCTAGAATTTTTCCATCTTAAAAAAACTTCCTAATTGTGCGTAGGTGGCAGATCTTAGAAGATGTCTGCTAAGTCAACAGTGTCTTTCTATGCTGTAAGCCTTATCTGAAATTAATACTTCATTTACTTTAGATAAAATGCTCTGAAATACATTTTTGGAAGCAAAGCTTTTTGTTTGGAGACAAAACACAAACCTTACAGCCATTTATTTTATTACAAAAAGTAAATAGATTTAGTTTATGTAGTACACAAAGGAGGTGATAGTTTTTACACTAATAATCTGATCATGTACTTCTTGAGTTTTTTGTTAATGATGGAAGATCCACCTTCTTGGTCACCTTCTGGAAGTGGTATTAAAATTACTGGTATATAACCAGGTTCTCTCAAGCATTTTCAAAATAACAATCCACTGGTGAGTTTTTCCTTCCCAGTGTGATTTATTTGTTCAGTAGTTCAGTCTCTACTGCATTTTATTTTCAAATATGTTTGTATCTATTTCTCAATATCTAGATACTGTAACGTTTTATCAACATGTATCTTAAGAATCATATATGTTCAAGGCATTATTCTTAGTTCTGTTAGGGAACAGCAAGATGATTAAGTCAGTCCTAGGTCTCTAGAAATTTGATCAGAGAGGCATGATTAAAGAATAAGGCACTATGCGGTTGTGGAAAGGGAGATATGTTAAGCTGGGGCTCATTTCTCTCTCTGGATGGTGGGGTGGATAATTAATGGAGGAAGCTGATTTGGCCTGATCTTTGAAGGAGGGATAGGAAGATTTGTGAGCAGAACCATAGTCAGAAGGACATTTCTGGTGAGGAACGAGGAATGTCAGGGCAGCCAAAGAGTGCAGATAACACTGCACACAGTGATCTGCTGTGGTGAGAGTAGAGAATGTTGAGTAAAAGTAGAAATGCAGATAGACAGGACACACATGTTTTGGACTTGAATTCCTTTAATACAAATAGTTTCAGTAGTTTCAATATACATTGTCAGACTATCTTAAATGCACCTTAAGTTTTGTAATTCCTTTGTAAAGTATATCATTATATCTTCTAAAATTTAGATACTTATTTTAATTTACGTGGTGTGCTTTATAAAATGCATTGCACGATGGCTAGGACATAGGTAAATGAGTTGACTAGGAAAACATCTCAGAAATAAAAAAATATGGCCCTGCATATGTTTCTAGAAATTTTCCAGATTAATTTGCAGGTGCAGTTGGTATACCATTTTTCACATATTTATTCACCCTTCAAATCCTAGAATCAAATACTTTTTAACCATGTCATCAACTATTAAATCACTATTGTGGTCTTTCTCCTTAAGGACTTGTAGTATTAATAGGAAAAGTTTTTTTATTTTATTTTATTTTTTGCACACAAAACAATAAACATTTTCTAAAAGTACATACTAACAAAAAGATGCATATCAAACATATTAGGAAGGTTGCACATGGGAAGACGGGGAACAGAAATGGGGGGTGGGAATTAAAGATTAATAGGAAAAGTTAAATGAATGAAGACAAAGGTAGAGAAAAGGTAATTAGTGAAAACCGAGATTTAGATACATCTATGAGGGTGATGAGAGACTCACTGATGACCGAAAAGTTAGAAAAAGAAACTGGAAGAATGATCTGATTTAGCACTAAATTCTATAAAGGTAGATGTATGTAAGTTTGTGTGTTATATGTGTACCATATCTTATTAGTCAGTTTATGTTCATTTATTTATGTTCATTTCAAAGTAAAAAAAAAAATTCTAATGGTTAATACAGGGGTTCAAATTTGTGCCTTCATTTGGTTCTAGTATAAGAGAGTCGTGTAGAACATATTGTACATAATGCTATTTGGAGGAAAAAGTGGAGGTTCCACAAAGTACCGGTGATACATCCATTCATTCATTCTGTTTCCTGGAATTGCTATTATTTCAGCTTAGTATTGCAAGTTTATTTGTCTTAGTCCATTTTCTGTTGTTATAACAGAATACCATAGACTGGGTAATTTATGAAGAAAATAAATTAATTTCTTATAGTTCCAGAGGCTAGAAAGTCCAGGCTTGAGGGGCCGCCTGTGGGAAGGGCCTTCTTACTGCTTTATAACATGTCGGAGGGCATCACATGGCAAGAAGGCAAGAGCGAGTCAGCTCAGGTCCCTCTTGCTCTTCTTATAAAGCAGCCAGTCCCATCATGGGGGCTACACCCTGATGACCTTATCCTAATACTAATTCCTGTCAAAGGCCCCACCTCCAAATGCCATCAGCATATGAATTTGGGGATTAAGTCTCCAACACATGAAATTTGAGGGACACAATTAAAACACAGTATGTATTCACTTGTGTTTAATTACATAGATTTGTAGATTTTATTACCTAGTTTTAACCAAGCCTCACCAAAACAGGCTCATGAGTTAATCTTGCAAAAAAAATAATTGCATCTAAAACCAAAATAGTAAGAAACAAGAAAATGGCAGAGCCAGTACTTAAACTACAAGAGCGAACTCTTCACTTGCTATAATCTAATCATTTAACAGATGTCTGGAAAAAATAGCGATTATCATGGCTGGGCATGGTGGCTCACGCCTGTAATCCCAGCAGTTTGGGAGGCCAAGGCGGGCGGATCACCTGAGGTTGGGAGTTCGGGACCAGCCTGACCAACATAGAGAAACCCGCATCTCTACTAAAAAATACAGAATTAGCCAGGCATGGTTGCGCACGCCTGTAGTCCCAGTTACTCAGGTGAACTGAGGTTGCGCCATTGCACTCCAGCCTGGGCAACAGCAAGACTCCATCTCAAAAAAAAAAGAAAAAAAAAATGGCAGAGCCAATACTTAAACTACAAGAATGAACTCTTCTCTTCCTATTATCTAATCATTCTATAGATGTCTGAAAAAAATTAGCGATTATCAAGAAAGATGTTTGAAATCTAGATTATTCGGCCCGGCGCAGTGGCTCACCCCTGTAATCCCAGCACTTTGGGAGGTCTAGACGTGTGGATCACTTGAGGTCAGGAGTTTGAGACCAGTCTGGCCAACATGGTGAAACCTCGTCTGTACTAAAAATACCAAAATTGGCCAGGCGTGTGGTGGCTTGTACCTGTAGGGCCAGCTACTCGGGAGGCTGAGACCAGGAGAATCACTTGAACGCAGGAGGTGGAGGTTGCAATGAGCTGAGATTATGCCATGGCACTTCAGCCTGGGTGACAGAGTGAGACTCCGTCTCAAAAAAAAAAAAAAAAAAAAAGTACATTATTCACTGTTGGTATTGATGCGCTTTGTTCTACGATTAAGTTGGTACCTTTAGATACCAGTAAATGATGTAAAACTATCATTAAGACATTAAGGATATAGAATGTTATGAACAAAAATATAGCACTGTAAATAAATAAATAATTTATCTGCCTTTTACTTATGTTGGGAATTTTTCTTGTTTGTTTGAGGGAGAGTCTCAGTCTATCACACAGACTGAAATGCAGTGGCATGGCCATCTCAGCTCACTGCAACCTCCGCCTCCCAGGCTCAAGTGACCCTCGTGCCCCAGCCTCCTGAGTAGCTAGGACCACAGCCATGCGCCACCATGCCTGGCTGGTTTTTTGTATATTTGGTAGAGATGGGATTTCACCATGTTGCCCAGGCTGATCTCGAACTCCTGAGCTCAAGCGGCCCGCCTTGGCTTCGCGAAGTGCTGGGATTACAGGCATGAGTCTCTGTGCCTGACCTCTTGTATGTGTTTTTAAATACACGTTATTTAGTAGTACCTGTTAAATAAATAAATTGAATGCATGTATGCCAAAAATTTTTGTGACAAAAATGCTCTGTTGATTTTTAGATAACAAGCAGCCCTATGTAACTTTAGCTCAAAAAGTGACAAAAACTTTATACTGAAATAGTCGACATTCATAACAAATGACCTTGAGGTAAACAGAGCCTAGTGGTATCTAGTCATGATGTCTAAAGAACATTTCCTCAGTCTGCTAGAAAGGACCTACCAAGTAGCTCACAAGTGCCTCTAGGCAACAAACCTTGGGGGCTCACGCCCACGCCCTGTTTTGAAGCACCAGGGATCGGTGGGATAGTGTATGTGGCATAATCATCATTTACTTAGTTATCTTCTTACTTCACCTAATTGGTGTAGGAGCTAAACCTCCCATATATCGTAGTAAACTCCTTTCTGTGGTGTCAGCTTGATTTTACACTTTACAAAACGGTACTCCATGGCGGAAACTGTACTGGTGTCAGTGTTCCAACTAAGAGTCTCCTCTGACATGGTATGTGAAGTATAACTTTTTTTTTTTTTTTTTGAGACGAAGTCTCACTGTTGTCCCCCAGGCCGGAGTGCAGTGGTGCAGTCTTGGCTCACTGCAACCTCCGCCTCCCGGGTTCAAGCAATTCTCTTGCCTCAGCCTCCCGAGTAGCTGGGATTACAGGTGCCCACCACCACGCCTGGCTGATTTTTGTATTTTTAGTAGAGATGGGGTTTCACCATGTTGGCCAGCCTGGTCTCAAATTCCTGACCTCAGGTGATCCGCCTGCCTCGGCCTCCCAAAGTGCTGGGATTACAGGTGTGAGCCACCGTGCCTGGCCTCGAAGTTTAACTTTTATATTTACACAAAGGGTTTGTGGAATATAATGTGCCCTGACTTAGCAATTGAGAAAACTGGATAAGCCCTATAAAGTGTAAAGTCTAAAGAGATGAAAGTTAGTAAGTTTTGATTGAAATTGTTTCTAAACCAATGATATATTTATTATTAAACAGGATATAGAATGCAAGTTTATGCCATTCTTGGTGGCCCATGATTATAGATTATGAACATACTAATTGGACCGTAATGCAATAATAATTACACGAGTTGAGCTGACTGGTGGTGAGACCACTTGTGTGCAGATGAATCTCATTTTGTTCACTGTGCCAACCTCTTATGAACGTTCTAAAGACTTGCGGAGTATTAAGCACTCAAAAGTTGCTGCTGTTGTTTATGATAACAATTACTTGGGGGAGAAAGAAATTCACTGATAGGGACCTTAAAGAATATTTCAAACATGTAACATTTGGTATGGAAAATCTTTTAAACTGAATTTGTTTTAGGGCACATTGAATACTTTACTTTCCTTTTCCTCAGCATCAACAACAGCAACTTGTGATTGGCGGTGACCGGATATTCAGTTGCACATCCCCACATCAATGCACTGCCAATGGTAAGACTCTCCAACTCCCAATGTCAGAGTGTTTCGTATTCTCTTGTTTTTAGAATCTTTTGAGGATTTTGAAAGTTTCTCACAATTTGACAAAATACATGTGTTCCCAAGCTAAGTAAGTGTTTTTTTTTTTTAATTTTTATTCTTTTAAAATATATGTAGTTTAAAGTATTTAAAAATAACTTTTGAATATTTGGTAAAGGAAAAATTGCTACTTGTGAAAATTTCTATTTCCTTTTTATGTTTTTTTTGAGATGGAGTTTCATTCTTGTAGCCCAGGCTGGAGTGCAATGGCGTGATCTTGGCTCACTGCAACCTCCTCCACCTCCCAGCTTAAAGCGATTGTCCTGCTTCAGCCACCCAAGTAGCTGGGATCACAGGCATGCACCACCACGCCCAGCTAATTTTTTGTATTTTTAGTAAGAGACAGGATTTCACCGTGTTGGCCAGGCTAGTCTTGAGCCCCTGACCTCAGGTGATCCGCCCACCTGAGCTTCCCAAAGTGCTGGGATTACAGGTGTGAGCCACCATGTCCAGCTGAGGATTTCTGTGTTCTGTAGTTTTAAAAACGTCTTAGCTATGGTCATCAGGATGAAAAATACTGTTATGTCGTGATGGTCTTGTGTTTTGTCAAATGAACTATATTTCGTGAATAGTATTTTCTTGTTAAAAATACAACAGTGGCATTTTGCTCTTCTATTTTTGTCCATCATTTCACTAAAATAGATTGTTTTTGTATATTGCATTTATCCTAATATTTTTTAGTTACGTGCATTTAAATGGCTAGGATTCTACTTGTTATAATTAATCATTTTAAGGAGAGTCATTCTTATCTATTTAAAAACATTTTTAAGAAGCCTTTCACTGTAGAATATAAATGGCAATCATGTGATATAGCGGAAAGAGTACTGAACTCTGTGGGAGCTGGCATTTGCTTTATTTCCTGAATATACTATGAATCTTTGACTTTTGGCAGATACTCTTATAAAACTTAGGTGATGGAATTGGACTTAATTTCTAAGGTTTATTCTAGCTGTATGTCAGGTGCTTATCATTGTTAACTAGAAGTCAGAGTGATTCTCTCTTAAAAAATAATTTCTTACCAAAATAATGTTGTGTATTTTGGGGATAAATAGAAGATAAATGAATTTTTACTTTTTTAAAGAATCAAATAATAACATCTTACATTTATAAATATTTTCTGTAGTTCATTACCAACATTTTATTTTTACTAAATTAGGGAGGCATAGAAACTGAGGTTTATAGAATTTGGTGGGAAATGATGTATCAGTCTGAAAGAAAAACTATTAAAAGTTAAGAACCAGAATAAGTGGGTAAGATATTTGTGAAAATATTCCCAGAAATAATTCCTATTAGAGATGGATTTTTTTCAGTATGTTGATAGGAGGAGGATTTTCTCTGTCTAAACTCTTCTGAATTCCCATTGGGGAAAAAAGGTTGACCTCTTCCTTTCCCTGTTCTCCTGCGCTGCATCCTGCTCACCCTCTTCCCTTTCCTCTCCTCCTCACTCCTTACTCTTTTCTCTCTCAGGGGTTGATAGGACATGTTGAAGAAAATAAGATGTCCCCACCCCCCAAGCCAAGCTTTACCTACCACAAAGGATGACATGGTTTTTGTTAATTTATAAAGCACTTGCTGGGGTCTTTAGATTGCTCTGGCAACTCATTAACCACTAGATCTGCTGTTTCCCAGGGAGCACTAGAGTTTCTCATGAAAGAAAGATCCATGGTAAATCAACTTTGGTATTTGGAGTGTCTGCTCTTGGCTTTTTGTTCACATGAAGTTTTTGTTCAAATGAAGTTCACATTTGAAACCTGTTACTCCTCTTTGTTGTCAGATCCTTAGTATTTGTGGCACGTCTCCCTTGGCAGTCAAACCAGTTGGGTATCTGAGATACAGGTGTCATGAAGCTACCTATCTCTTACAAGTGCCTATCCTTAAGTGAAAAATTTTTATGTGCTACTCACATAGACTGTTTTTATAACTGCTCATGGACTATATTTTAAATTAGATCATCCCAAACATGTTTGTCAGTTTTGTTGAAAATCTCTGAAATCATTTTAATGTCATGATCACAGAAATTTAAGTGTGTGTGTGTGTGTGTGTGTGTGTGTGTATGTTAGTGTGTGTTAGAGATGAAGGAGACCAAGATTACAGCAAACTTGCTTACAGTCTAGCTAAGGACACTGAAGCCATTTCTATACATTTTCACAGATGTGCTAGTAAATTTATAGGTATTGGTTCAAAATGGTGTGATTTTCCCATGACCCTCAGAAATGCAATAATAATCTGGGTTGAACCTGTGCTGTGTAGTATGTCATATTTATTTTCTCTGAAAATGCCAGAGTGCTTAGTGTGATTATATACAGTTACCTCTACCACCTCCCTACCTACCCTCAACAGTGTTTTTTTCTCTTAAAATTTAAAAAGTTGATATATAGTAGTTGTACTTGTTTAGGGTACATGTGATCTTTTGATACTTGTATAAATATAAAATGATCAAGTTAGGATAAGTGGGATATCCATCTCCTCAAACGTTTTTCTTTCCCTTATTGAACATTGTTCTTATTAAAATAATGTGAGGGATTCATAACATCCTTTTTTGCCTTCACTCTTCTTTTACCTAGACACAACTAATTTTAAATCTAATTGCACTTTACGGCCAGGTGCAGTGGCTCATGCCCATAATCTTAGCACTTTGGGGGAGGCCGAGGCAGGCAGATCACTTGAGAGATCAGGAGTTCGAGACCAGCCTGGCCAACATGGTGAAACCCCATCTCTACTAAAAATACAAAAATTAGCCAGGCGTGTTGGTACATGCCTGTAATCTCAGCTACTTGGGAGGTTGAGGCAAGAGAATCCCTTGAACCTGGGAGGCAGAGGTTGCAGTAAGCCACTGCACTCCAGTCTGGGTGACAAGTGAGACACCATCTCCGAAAAAAAAAAAAAAAATCTAATTGCACCTTAAATCATGATTTATAGCTGCTTTCCTATATAAAATGTTTCATAAATGCTTTTTTGTAATTATCTCATATTGCATTAGTAGGACCCATTGGCCAGCCGGTGTATATTATTATTTTGACTTTTTATTTATTATTTTTTGAGACAGTCTCACTCTGTTGCCCAGGCTGAAGTGCAGTGGTGTGATCTGGGCTCACCACAAAACCAAAACCGTATACCCATTAAACAGCACCCGCCCTCTCCTACCCCCCTGCAAGTTCCCAACACCCCCCTATTCCCCCAGCCCATCCTCTGGCAACAACCTTTTATTTCTGTTTCTGAGTTTGCTCGATACCTCATATAGGTAGCACCATATAGTATTTGTCTTTTGAGATTGGCTGCTTTTATTTAACATAATGTCATGATGGTTCATCTGTATTGTAGCCTGTGACATTATTTCCTTGTTTTTTTAAGGCAGAATGAGATTCCGTTGTATGTATATACTGCATTTACTTTATTTTTTATTCTTTTTTATTTCAGTCGGTTTTTGGGAGAATAGGTGGTGGTTGGTTACATGGATAAGTTCTTTAGTGGTGATTTCTGAGATTTTGGTGCACTCATCACCCAAGCAGTGTACACTGTACCCAATGTGTAGTCTTTCATCCCTCTCCATCCCCCACCCTTTCCCCCTAGTCCACAAGATCCATTGTATATTCTTATGCCATTGCGTCCTCCTCATAGCTTAGCTCTCACTTATGAGTGAGAACGTGCAACGTTACGGTTTTCCATTCCTGAGTTATTTCACTTACAATAATGGTCTCTCATTTCATCCAGGTTGCTATGAATGCCATTATTCCATTCCTTTTTATGACTGAATAGTATTCCATGGTGTATATACACATACCACAATTTCTTTATCCACTTGTTGACTGATGGGGTGGTTCCATAGTTTTGCAGTTGCAAATTGTGCTGCTATAAACATGCGTGTACAAGGGTCTGTTTCGTATAATGACTTCTTTTTCTCTGGGTAGATACCCAGTAGTGGGATTACTGGATCAAATGATAGTTCTACTTTTAGTTCTTTAAGGAATCTCCACACTGGTTTCCATAGTGGTTGTACTAGTTGACATTCCCACCATCAGTGTAAGTGTTCCCTTTTCACCACGTCCACACCAACATCTATTATTTTTTCATTTTTTGATTACAGCCATTCTTGCAGGAGTAAGGTGGCATCACATTGTGGTTTTGATTTGCATTTCTCTTATTTTTAGTGATATTGAGTATTTTTTTCATGTTTGTTGGTCATTTGTATATCTTCTTTTGAGAATTGTCTATTCATGTCCTTAGCCCACTTTTTTTTATAGGATTATTTGTTTTTTTCTTGCTGCTTTGTTTGGGTTCCTTGTAGATTCTGGATATTAGCCCTTTGTTGGATGTATAGATAGTGGAGATTTTCTCTCACTCTCTGGGTTGTCTGTTTACTCTGCTGATTGTTTCTTTTGCTGTGCAGAAGGTTTTAGTTAATAATTAAGTCCCATCTTAATTTATCTTTGTTTTTGTTGCATTTGCTTTGGGGTTCTTGGTCATGAAGTCGTTACCCAAGCTAGTGTCTGGAAGGGTTTTCCCAATGTTATCTTCTGGAATTTTTATGGTTTCAGGTGTTAGATTCAACTCTTTGATCCATCTTGAGTTGAGTTTTATGTAAGGTGAGAGGTGAGGATACAGTTTCCTTCTTCTACATGTGGCTTGCCAATTCTTCCAGCACCATTTGTTGAATAGGGTGTTCTATCCCCACTTCATGTTTTTGTTAGCTTTGTCGAAGATCAGTTGGCTGTAAGTATTTGGCTTTATTTCTGGGTTCTCTGTTCTGTTCCCTTGGCCTATGTACCTATTTTTATACCAGTGCCATGCTGTTTTGGTGACTATGGCCTTATAGCATAGTTTGAGATCAGGTAATGTGATGACTCCAGATTGGTTCTGGTTCTTTTGGCTTAGTCTTGCTTTGGCTATGTGGGCTCTTCTTTGATTCCATAGGAATTTAGGACTGTTTTTTGTACTTCTGTGAAGAATGATGGTAGTATTTTGATGGGAATTGCATTGAATTTGTAGATTGTTTTTGGCAGTATGATCGTTTTCACAATATTGATTCTACCCATCCATGAACATGGGATGTGTTTCCATTTGTTTGTGTCATCTATGATTTCTTTCAGCAGTGTTTTGTAGTTTTCCTTGTAGAGGTCTTTCATCTCCTTGGTTAGGTATATTCCTAAGTATTTTATTTTATTTTTGCAGCTATTACAGTAGCTGTAAAAGGGGTTGAGTTCTTGATTTGATTCTCCACTTGGTTGCTGTTGATGTATAGAAGAGTTAGATTTGTGTACATTAATTTTGTATCTGGAAACTTTGCTGAATTCATTTATCACTTCTAGGAGCTTTTTGGAGGAGTCTTTAGGGTTTTCTAGGTATACAATTATACTATCAGCAAACAGCAACAGTTTGCCTTCCTCTTTACCGATTTGGATGCCCTTGATGTCTTTTCTTGTCTGATTGCTCTGGCTAGGACTTCCAGTAAGTACTATGTTGAATAGAAGTCATACCACATATTCTTTATCCATTCATCTGTTGGTAGACATTTGGGTTGCTTCCACCTTTTGGCTGTTATGAATAGTCCTGCTTTGAACATGGATGTGCAAATCTCTGTGAAATCTTGATTTCAACTCTTTTTAGAACTAGAATTCTTTTTGGGATCTCAGAAGAGGGATTGCTGGATCATATGGTAATTCTAGGTTTTTTTTTTTTTTTCCTTGAAAAACTTCTGTACTCTTTCCAGAGCAGCAGCACTATTTTACATTCCTACCAGCAGTGCAACAGGGTTCTACACACTGGGCAACATTTGCTGTTTGTTTGCTAGTGCCCATCTTAATGGGTGTGAGGTGCCGACAATAATTTCTTAACACTACCAACTATCTACTTAGCTTTAATTTTTCTGAACTGCTCCTAATATGTTTTTACAGAATCAACAAAACTTACACATTATGTTTGGTTACTGTGTATAGTTATGCTTCTACCTATTTTTTCCCTTTTATTTGTCCTGTGAAGTTTTCTACATTCTGTATTTTACGAATTAGATTCCTGTAGTATAATATTCATCTTTCCCTTATATTTTCTGTAAATTGGTGGTTATAGCTAAAGGCTTCATCTAATTAATTAAGATTAATCTAATCTTAATTTAGTTTTTTTCCTTTATTATTTTGGGAGGTTGGGGTGGCAGAATATTTCACAGGTGGTGCTAAGTATAGATGGAATAGCTCGAATCTGAAATGCTCCATCTGAAATTTTTTGAGCATTAACACGACACTCAAAGGAAATGCTCATTGGAGCATTTTGGATTTCACATTTTCAGACTGGGAGTGCTAAATACTGCAGATATTTCAAAATCTGAAACACTTGTAGTCCCAATCGTTTTAGATAAAGGACACTTACTGTATGCTTGCATAAAGAAGCACCCAATGTTTGTTTTTTTATTCCTGACAGTAGGCGACATTGATGATCATTCCTAGAACCATTATTTCCATGAGGGCAAACAGAATGTTGATATTCCACTTATATCAAGCTTTTATTATGTGTAACATTTCTATAAAGAGAAACTTTCCCCAACAGATATTTCATTACTCTGTGGCACAGATTGCACAGGGAAGGCATATGAAATGCATGATTCTTTCTTTTATTTACCAGTTTTCAACGTACTGAGTTGTTTCATGGAAGCCTTGCTAGGATTGTTGAATACCTTTCTAGGTAACAAGTGAGGATTTTTTTGAGTTATTGTGAGCTTGTGGATTTAAGCATTTGATATGTTTTATTGCACTGTAGTTTGTATTCTTATTGATGTCATTGCCTTGGCCAAAAGAGCCTTTTCAAGTTGACTGCTGAGTCTTTTTTGGACGCGCCTCTAGTATTCTCTCTCTGGTAGCTTCCTTGCTTTCTGACAAAACAAGATGTTGGCCAAAGCTCATCTTGTACATGCCCTTCATTGGTCCTCAGGTGAGCTATGTCTCTAAGAAGTCCTGATTCCCTTTTAGTGAAAAAGAATGTTTATATTATATAATATGCAATAGTTAATATGTAAACATAATAGAAAATAATGTATTAAACAAAAATAGAGTATAAATGACATATAAAGTACATGTACTTTATAAGTACTTTAAGTACATGTAAATATAGAAAATAAACATAATATAAAATTATACATATTTTTATATTTATAAATGTATATTTAACCAGTATGAGTAGTGACTGTTATTTTCATTTTTCTTTTTTTGTCCACATCTCAGTTGGATTACAGCTAAGTATTACGTTTTAAAGTAAGTCCTTGTGTAATCTGCCCCCCTGCCCACCACCAATTTGATATATAGTTGGGTCAGCTTGTCCCTACCCTCCCCTACTCCCCAATTCCTGCTCCCCTTCCCCTTTTCTTCTTCCCTTCCCCTCTCCCTCTTCTTTTTCTTTCTTTTCTTCTCTTCAACTAGGTGTCACTCAGTCACCCAGGTAGGAGTGCAGTGGCATGATCGTGATTCACTGCAGCCCTGACCTTCTGGGCTCAGTCGATTCTCCCACCTCAGCCTCCCAAAGTAGCTGGGACCACAGGTGCGTGCCACCATGCCTGGCTAATTGTTTTAACTTCTATTTTATTTTATTTTATTTTATTTTGAGACGGAGTCTCGCTCTGTCGCCCAGCTGGAGTGCAGTGGAGCGACTTTGGCTCACTGCAACCTCCGCCTCAATCGTTCAAGTGATTCTTCTGCCTCAGCCTCCTGAGCAACTGGGACTACAGGTGCATGCCACCATGCCCAGCTAATTTTTGCATTTTTAATAGAGACGGGGTTTCACCATGTTGTCCGGCATGGTCTCTATCTCCTGACCTCGTGATCCACCTGCCTCAGCCTCCCAAAGTGTCTGGATTACGGATGTGAGCCACCACCACACCCGGCTGACATTTTTTTTTTTTTTTTTTTTTTTTTTTTAGTAGAGACAAGTGTCTCCCTGTGTTGCCCAGGCTGGTCTTGAACTCCTGGGCTCAAGCAATCTTCCTGGCCTCAGCCTGCCAAAGTGCTGGGATTATAGGCCTGAGCCACTATGCCGGGGTCAGGCCAATTTGTTTCATTTTATTTTTAGTATTTAGGATTTAAAAATATTTGTTTTAATTTTGTTTTATAATCAGAGGAAACATTTATACCACTTCAAAGTGAGATACATTCTTCCTTCCTCCTTTTGTAAGTAACCAAGTTTTAAAAATCAAACTATTTTTGGTTTATCTTGCTCAAATGTAAACAAATCCATGTGTATTCTTAAATATTCTGGAGATCGCTTCATAGCAGGATGTAGATAGTCTTTATTCATTGTTTTACAGCTGCATTCTACTCCATTACACAGATAGCTGTTTCAAGAGTGTACGTTTTTAGATAGGAGCATGAAATGTGCATGTCAGTTTGCCAAATTCCCTTCTGTAAAGCATTATGCTGTCTTATCTTCCTTCCAGCAATATACGAGGTTCCCTCTTTCCCCATTAGCAGACAGTATATATGATGTCTTTTTTGATACATATATGTCTTTTAATCTGATAGGTGAGAAATAGTATTTCACTATGGTTCTAATTTGCATATTTTCATTTATTTTGTAACTGTTTGCTAGTTTATTTTAGAACTGTTTGCATATCTTTTTCTTTGAACTGTTGCAAAGATAGATTCTTATTTTCCAGAAAATTCCACCAACTGTGTCGATCAATCCCTGGAGCCCTTCTATTTCCTCTTGTTCTGATTGTATAGTCATCCCGCAACTTCTAAAAATTAATTTGGTTTAACAACAGGACTCTTCCACGAAGAATAGAATGATGCTGAGTAGTTCTCTTAGGTTTGATTCCTGAGGAACCAGACCCTTGAATGTAACCCTTTATTGGAAAGGTGGATCTAGAAAGTTCCTGTGGAGAAACCAGAAAGGGAAAAGGAGGCTGATACCGAGTGCCTGAAAGACTAATTTTTTTGTTCAGTTGGACTCAAATCATGTGGCATCCTCGGGGGACAGTGTAGAACATGTCTCTTTTTTCACCCAAGGGGCAAGAAACCTGGGGTAATTTGTCCACTAACCCCCATTCCTTAGTCAGGGAGTTAGGCAGTTAGGCTTTGCGGAGGGCAGGGCAGCAGCTCCTGACCTGCTGTTTGGCCTCAGGGTGCTTTGCAGTAAAAAGCTACCCAGCTGCTTGGGAAAGTTGAGTGATGAGGGAATGTGGGCTGGGCCCTGCCAGCCTCTTCTGCATTGATGAATATTCTAGTCTACTGGCAGTTACATTTCTCAGTGTAATTAGTAAATCACCTCTTTCACTCATAAACCACCCTGCTGTATTTTGTTAACATACCTTCTCTCAGAACTTGATGATTCTTAAAAAAACTGAAAGAAGTTATGACTTGCCAGACTGAAGACAAGACCCCAAGGAGTTGTGGCTCTGCCAACAGGTCGCTGCCAAGATGAGTGTGGTACATAGCAAGGAGTCAATGATTATTACCTACTTATAATAGCATCCATGTAGTCAATGATTATTACCTACTTTATATAGCATCCACAAATTAATTTGTTCTATTTACTGTAGGAAAGTTCATTGTTATTTTCATTTTTAATCTTTTACCATCATGATTAGGAAGTGGTATTATTAAATGTGAAGAAAGAACGACATTGTCACATGATATTGTGTGAACCATTTTCATTTGGTTGAGAATGTGTGCCTCTGGAGAGCTGATTCCCAAATCAACAGTAAGAGGGTTACATTGAACACCTCTTAGTCTTTAGGCTTTTTTTTTTTTTTTTAAACAAATGAAGAAAAGCAGAGCACACACAAATTGGAGTTATATTTAACTTATTCCTTGTATCTTTGTCATTAGAGGCTGAAATAACTGAGCCTAAAATGGAAGCTGTGAAAGACTGTGGTAACACGTGAAAGGCAGAGAAAGCTTGGATTCTTACACGGATTTAATCTTTACACAGGTTGAGCATTGGTTATCCAAAACGCTTGGGACCAGAGTATTTCAGATTTCATATTTACTTGGATTTTGGAATATTTGCATATCTATAATGAGATATCTTGGGGTTAGGATCCAAGTCTAAACACGAAGTTCATTTATGTTTCATATACTCCTTATATATATAGCCTGAGGGCAGTTTTATACAGTATTTTAAATAATTTTGTGCATGAACCCGAGTTTTGACTGTGACTTGTCATATGAGATCAAGTGTGGAATCTTCTGCTTGTGGCGTTATGTCACTGCTCCAAAAATCGCAGATTTTGGAACATTCTGGATTTTGGATTTTTGGATTGGGGTGCTCAATTTATATTAACTGTAGTAGAACTTGTTATGGTGAATTACTGTTTTCATTTTAAAACATTTTTCATGTTTCAAATAATTTTGCTGTCCTTTCTATAAATTCTCAGCACTATTTAGGAATAAAATACTAGCTGTCTTATCTCGAGAAACACAGAGTAGTGTGAGAGCAAGGACATACACCCACAATAGAGGGATAGATGTTTAACACGGTAATGTTAAAACAAAAGGTGTCCTATCACTGAATATTATCTGGCTTATTTTTAAGTTTTCCTGATTTTCTTTGGGTGTACTATATTAAATTTGGTCTTACTGGATTTTGACTATTTGGGGTTGGACAGCATGGTCCCATATAGCCATAAAATTGGAACCTGAAGGCCATTTCTTATTTCAATGGTGTATTGAAGCCATTTGAAGACTTCCCCCCCCCCATTCTTTTTTCCTTTCATTCATCCATCCGTCCAGTGGATAATATTGCATGATTAAAAAAAATCTTGCTTGAGACAGAAATTAACATACTAAAGTTAGTGTGTAAAGGACAGGAACTTCTAGTTTTATACAGATTCCATTTGTTCACTTCTTCAACTTCTGTCCTTAAGCCAGTTAATTTTAGTTATATCTTTTGATTTTAATCCTGGTTCATAGGAACAGAAATCCTTCACCATGCCTATTTCCTCTCTTTTCCTATGATTTACTAGCACCTGTAAGGAGGGTCTTTAAAACAAAAAGGTTAGAATGCTAAAGTTTTTATTTCACAATCCTCTATATATTAGGCATTCATTTCCTGTCAGATGTTTATTGGGATCATTTTGAGTTTATTACAACCTGATATTTTTTAAAATGACTTAGAGCCTAAGGGCTTGTGATTATAGAACAGATTACATAGAGGTACTTTAAACATGTAAGAGAAAAATGCAAAAACCATTTTGATTAGTTTAAATTTTTTTTTTTTTTAAATAAAACAGTAAGTAAAAATGAACCCCAAAATGGAAGGGTTAGTATAGTTGACCCTTGAACAACACAGGTGTGGACTATGTGGGTTCACTTCTACTTGGTTTTTTTTAAAATAAAGTTGCATCTAGTATGCCTGCCTTTCTGCCTGTCCTTCCACCTCTTCTACCTCTCCCACCCCTCAGACAGCAAAACCAACTTCTCCTCAGCCTTGTGAAGAGGATGAGGACCCTCAGGATGATTCACTTCCATTTAATGAATGGTAAATATATTTTCCATATGATTTTTTTAAATAACCTTTTCTCTAGCTTCTTTTATTGTAAGAATACAACATCTAATCCCTACAACATGTAAGGTGTGTGTGTTTATGTTACTAGTAAGGCTTCTGGTCATAACTAGGTTGTTAGTAGTTAGGTTTTTGGGAAGTCAGAAGTTATATGTGGATTTTTGATTGGCTGGGTTGATAACCCTAACTCCTGCTTTGTACAAGGGTCAACTGTATATGTTCCGTGATAGAGAGTAGTTATCTTACTTAAATATAGTTAAAACCATGTAAAGTTGTTAATATTATTGGTGAGAAAACCATTATTTTTTGTAAAAAAAATTGTGGGCTCTAATTATAGTAGAGAGATGAAAATTTATTTCAGAAAACAGACTTCCATTGCTCCAACCCCATGCCATGTAACAGAGCAGACACTTTCATTACCCCCTGGACATACAGCTTATGTATGTATGTATGTAAGACAGACTACCCATATTGAGACACTTTGGCCCTTGTTTGCTATTGGCTCCCCTCCCCCACCGTTTCACTTCTGTATTTAGACTTATCCAGTATGGTAACCACTAGAAATACGTAGCTGTTGAACACTTGGAAATAAGACTAGTCAGAATTGAGATGTGCTATAAATGTAAAATGCATGTTGGATTTTGAAGACTTAATTTTTTTAAAGTAAAATATCTCAATTTTAAAATACTGATTATAAGAAATAATGTTCCAGATATATTGGGTTACATAAAATAATATTATTAGAGTAAATTCTGCCTGTTTCTTTTTAACTTTTTCATGTGGCTACTAGATAATTTAAAACTTACATGTGTGGACTTGGCTAGTGCCAATATCTGGAGATATTGGGAGACTGGAATGACTTTCTGAGGGTTCCTAAAATTAGATATTGGGACTATGTTACAAAGCTAAGTAAGTTCTGTTGTTTAGTTCTCATTTTACAAATGAAGAACTGATGTTTAGAGAAGTGATTCCATATCATATACTTTGTCATAGTTACAGAACCAAGAATTGAACCATATCTCCTCATTTGCACTCTAGCATTCTTTTAAATTTTGTGTAACACAGATTATACAGAGTTGAATCATGAGAGTTTTCAGTGGACCTCAGGCACCCATAGAATAATAGGATTGAAAGCACCTTGATGACAGGTCTCTAGATTTTTTCATTACTTTTGAGAGCTAAAGATATTTATTTTGGGAAAATTTTCTTTTATTAAAACTTAGAATTTTATTGTCATCTATGTGTAATCTCTTATTCAGGAAGATCATAGTGTTTGCTATCATTTTTCTATACTTCCTATTGTCTTAGAATTTTTTCCCATATTTTTTCAATCATAAAGTTTCCATTTGGAAACTTTTTTTATAGTGTCTACTTCTGAGAACTTGTCTTTCCTGTCTTTTCACGGGCATCTTTGAGAATTCTGACACCTGGATCATCTCAGGATTAATATCTGTTACTGTCTTTTCCTTTGAGAATGATCAAATTTTCTTCATCTGTACCCTTCCTAGAGAATGTTATTGTTTTTAAATGAAAGCAAGCAATTAACATTGATAGGCTCAGACTCCCAAGTTCTGTGGCACCCATGAGCGGTGGTTCCAATGTCAGTTCAGTTTTCAAAGTCTTTGCTAAGCTACTATGAGTCTGCTTCCTGATTGAGCCTCTCAGGAGTTAGTATGGAAGCTGAAGGTGATTTGTATCTTCAGGTCTCAAGATTTTTGTAGTGCTTCTTTGGATATGTTCCACATGCACATCTTGGGATGAATTTGGAACTGGTGTTGGTTCATAGGAAGAATTACAGGATCCACTTCAGCTCTCTCTCAGGGATTCTTTCTTACGCTTTTCAGTTCCTAGAGGCCTCATTTTTTCTGGTTTAGTTTGACTTTTTTGATTGAAAGAAACTGGCTCAATCTAGCTGGTAAGGGTTGGGGGGAACACCAAAAAAGTAGGCCAGTTACAGTGTTGAACAAGTGTGCTCAGAAGAACAGTAGAGAGTTACAATTCCACAAATGGAGTAGTGGCTGCTATGGAACAGATCCTCCCACAAATAGTAACTACCATCTCTGGACAACATATGAAAAACAAACATTATGAGGACACCGTAGAACAAACCTGAAACAAGTAGAAGTCAGACTGGATTGGATTCTTAAGAGAATGGCATTGGAGTTTTCCTGTTATTGACGGATCTTTGCCTGAGGACAGGTTCCCGTTGGCAGAGGAATTAGAGAATTGTTCAGAACTAACGTTGCACTGCAGAGTAATGGGGTCCAGCACAGGGAAGGAGGAAGTCCAGGAAGAAAATACCCATAGAGGTGGAGTACCAAATTTGGTTTATAAACTCTGCTAAGATAATGGGGTTGACCCCTAAACTGGTAACAGTTCAGGTGTCTATAAACCAAGAAAAAGGATTATCAAGTTGTTGTATGTGTACAATGGAATACTACTAAGCAATAGGAAGGAACCAAGACATCAATGTCTTCAGCAACTTGGATTAATCTCTAAAACATTATGATGACTGAACGTAGTCTTCACAAAACAAGCCATCATATGTGATTCTACATATATCCTAAAACCAGACAGACCTCATCTATTGTGCATGTGGGGTGGGGCAGGCAAAACGAAGTTATGAAGGGGAAAGAAGAAGAGGTTGGCAGATGGTAGGAATGAGTGGTGAGGACAGGGATTAAGTGGGGAATTGCACGTGGCAGCTTTCTAAGGTTTGGCAATGTTCTGTATTCCGTTAGGGATTTACGTTACTTAGTTACCTACGTTTGTCAAAACTTACTGAATGCTATAGCCAGTATATGTCCATTGTATTTTGTGTAAGTTTTCTCTTTTCTCTTTTCTTTTTTTTGAGACGGAGTCTTGCCCTGTCGCCCAGGCTGGAGTGCAGTGGGGCAATCTGGCTCACTGCAACCTCTGCCTCCCAGGTTCAAATGATTCTCCTTCCTCAGCCTCCCGAGTAGCTGGGATTACAGGCGCCCACCACCATGCCCAGCTAATTTTTGTATTTTTAGTAGAGATGGGGTTTCACCATGTTGGCCAGGCCGGTCTCGAACTCCTGACCTTGTGATCTACCTGCCTCGGCATCCCAAAGTGCTGGGATTACAGGCGTGAGCCACTGTGCTCAGCCAAGTTTTTCTTAAAAAACCAAACAAAACCAAACCAAACAAAACAAAACATTTTTCTGCCTGTGCATTAAGCTCTGACCTGCTTATGATGCAGAAAGAGAGAGATGAATAAATAAAAGCAAGAAGACAAAACATACATACTAACTTGATCGTTTCAAAGTGATGTAGCAAAGACTAATTAAGGTCATTTCTAATACATACATTTGGAGGGGATGGATACATAATTCGACTGTGCTCAGATGCAAGTATGATTAATGGGAGATGGAATTGCTAATTTCGAACACGTTTTCGAAAATGCTACAGGAGGAAATTATTAAGAGTTTGTTTCCACTCTCTTAACTGATCAATAGTCATTTATGGATTATGGCTTAGGACACTTTTTTCAGTGTGTTGTATTTATTTTTCAAAAAAATGCTGTGTGATTTTTATGGTGGAATTATTAGTGAGATTGGATTGATTAGAATTTATTTTAAAATATAATCTCTTTGGAGGCCGAGATGGATGGATCACGAGCTCAGGAGATCGAGACCATCCTGGCTAACATGTTGAAACCCCGTCTCTACTAAAAAATACAAAAAAAAATTAGCCAGACATGGTGGCAGTTGCCTATAGTCCCAGCTACTCGGGAGGCTGAGCCGGGAGAATGGCATGAACCTGGGAGGTGGAGCTTGCAGTTAGCCCAGATGGTGCCACTGCCCTTCAGCCTGGGCGACACAATGAGACTCCGTCTCATATGTATATATATAATCTCTATCTTAGAAATTTAGTAGTGGTCTGTTAGTGAGTTGTTGGATTAAAACGCACTGTGACAGGATTTTATGGTTCTTTCATAAAGTTTTGAGAGACAAGTATAGTTGTATTAAAATTCCATGCTGTAACATCTAGTGTTATGTATAACTGTTATAAATACCAGTTCATTTTCTAGCCTCTGTTAATTTGCTGTTAGGAAAGTTATTCTGATAGCCTCAATTTTTAAATATATATATCAGATTAAATTGTAAGTGGGGATGAGAGAAAAGTAAAATATTAATATTAAAATATAATTTGTAATTACAAGATACAAGATTTTTTAATTTATTTCATTTTCTCGTATTTTTTTTTTAAGCACTTCAATTTTAAATTCATTTTAGAACATAACTTGAAATTACTTGATGTTATAAGGGTTTGATATTTTTCTAGCAACCAAAAATTTGGACTTCTTTTTTGGTCTTTTGTCTTTTTATCACTCCAAATATATTGTAATAATTTTTTTGTTTAAATCACCATTTGTATATATTATAACTTTCTCAAAGTAAAAGTGCTATGTTATGCTTAGCTCTAGCCATTTTGTTGCAAGAATTGTATATTACTGATAACCTAAATGAGGCATTTTGGTCTTTGAGAAAATTGTGTTGTATGCTGACTTTGGAGATGGTAGAATTACAAATGGGTGTTCATGCCTTGCAGATAGAAATTTAGTGGTGAACAATCAAGGGGGTTTCATACTGTGTACCAGCTAGTTATTTAAACATCAAATTTTCCTTAACTTCTAATTTTAGTACCAGTGTCTTCCTAGAGGAGAATATTTTACCCAAACAGAAACAATAGTTCGGTTAGACTTAAATTTTTGTAGGCGCTGATTTACATCTATATAATACTGACTGAAGACAATACTGTATGTATTATATATATTATAATATCTATACTATATTATATATACAGTTCTGTAATTATACTGACTAAAGACAATACTATTAATTGTATCTTATAATTAGTTGTTGTATTTTCATTATTAAATATCTTTTTTTTTTTTTGAAGTCAGGGTCTTGCTCTATCTAGTCAGGCTGGAGTGCAGCGCAGTCATGGCATGCTGCAGCCTCAACCTCCTGGTTTCAAGCGATCCTCCCACCCCGCCCTCCTGAGTAGTTAGGACTACAGGCATGCACTAATTTTTAAAACTCTTTGTAGAGATTAGGTCTTGTTATGTTGCCCAGGCTGGTGTAGAACTCCTGGGCTCAAATGATTCTTATCTCTCAGCCTCCCAGAGTGCTGGTATTGAAGGTGTGAGCCACCACAACCCACCTGTTATTAAATATTTGAATGTTTAAGTCTCTGAAAAAAAATGATGGACAAGGTAAGGTAGATGGATAAAATTGCTGAAAACAGCTCATGATCAAAATAGAACCTTAAAGAGTTATCTGTATATCCATGCGATTTCTGTTGTTTGCCATCATAATACCAGAATTAAAATGAAAAATAAATTTAGTGTAAATGAAAGATTTGCTTCAAAGATTTCTGTCTCAGAGACACATTGATATTACATCCATCTTAAGACTAGCCAAGAACAAGAGAGAAATCTTATTAATGATTCTGAATGTCGTGTTAGGAGATACTATATATTGCCAAGGTGAAATGTTCAAATGACTAAGTAGTGGACTTGCATGTATGTCAAGTTAATTTATAATCACTTTAGGTAATTTGCATTTAAGAAAAACTTTAAAAACAAGCTTTTTCCATTGAATGTTTCATATCTTTACATCCTTTAAAAGGAGATTTCTAAGATTTTCTTGATTGTAGAGATATGTTTATTGGTTCTCATATCCTTGAAGTGTTAAGTCTGCCAGGTAAGAACCTTAGCATCAACATAAGCAATGAAGTATAAAGGAATAAATATAAAGTAGAACATGAGCTGATCTTTGAACTTAAAGCTAGTTGTTAAGTTTGTCAGACCCTGGAGGATTTGCTAGAACCAGGCAGTTAATTATATTTAGGAAATTTAGTTAGAAAACCACAGTTTTTGAGGTACCAGGACCTATTGTTACTGATAGATGTTTGATTTCTTTCAGTATAGAAAACTTAAACATGGAGACACTCTTTTTAAAAAAATATTTCTGTGTGTCACTGGAGAAAAAAATTTTTTTTTCTTTCAGTTAGCTTTATTGTCAGAAGGAGAAGCCAGATTTCTGTTTTGAGAGAACCAGAAAAAAGTATTATGAGTAGGGAAAATATGCTCATTAACACAGAAGGATATCACAAGCCTCCTTGTTGTTTTTTTGCATGTTAAATTTAAATAGTTTAATTTGCTCTAATCATTTTTCTTGTCATTTTATTCTTTATTCAGTTATTTAATCAGGGACAGTTATGGGCACTTTATCACTTAAAGTAAGTACTAGCCCAAAGGTGTACTATTTTCTAGATTTACTTGGGCAGTCTGGCCAAAGGTGAATAGGTCCTTTCGGGCCATAATTTGGGTTGCTCATTACTAATTCAGCATAGATGATAATGATAAAGCCTGATAATGGTACTAAGGCTGATATATTCTAAAAGCCTTTCCAGCAGTTAAAAGTTAGAAAGCAATCACTTTTTGCAATTTAAAATTTTGTGTATGTCCTTTTTATTGAGGACATAATTATGTCCTTATGAAAATTATTTTCACCCTTGTTCCCTACTGCTGTTTCCAGTGTTAACAGTTAAACCTTACTGTTAACAAAAATCTTATATTTGATTGATTCTTCCTAAATTCATCTTTAGGATCACTCAGTGTTAAAGCTAGAGGAGCCCTTTCAGATTATCTAATTCAGTGCCCTCATTTTACAGATGAGGAAACTGAGGCCTTGGACTAGAACAGAGCAGTCCAGGACTCTATTACATCATGCTGCCTGATATTTGTCTTTATGGAACTCAGCAACATCACATACAGGGTGAGCTTTTTTTTTTTTTTAAATGAACACATAAAGTGACTTGCTACCCTCATTAGTTACTAGTCCTCATTCTTGTCTAACTCTTATTTTCCTTTTCTGCCCATATTTATTTTAATCGATTTTATAGACCCAATTACTTGTGACACTTTTTTATTTTGCTACTACCTCTTCTTGACGTTTGATTATAAGAGTTCAATTTTCGGAGGATTTCTTACCAGTGATGACTGCCACTTTATCAGGCACTGTAGCAACAGTCGATTAAAATTTGTAACAGGAATTATTTGTGGAGTTTTACATTTAGATTAAAAAAATTACAAATAAGTAAGTCCAAGAGTGTGGATGAGATCTAAGCAGCTATAATACTAGATACAAATTTATTTATTTATTTTTTTGAGATGGAGTCTCGCTCTGTCGCCCAGGCTGGAGTGCAGTGGCGCGATCTCGGCTCACTGCAAGCTCTGCCTTCTGGGTTCACGCCATTCTCCTGCCTCAGCCTCCCGAGTAGCTGGGACTACAGGCGCCCACCACCACGCCCGACTAATTTTTTGTATTTTTTTAGTGGAGACGGGGTTTCACCATGTTAGCCAGGATGGTCTCGATCTCCTGACCTCGTGATCCACCCACCTTGGCCTCCCAAAGTGCTGGGATTACAGGCGTGAGCCACGGCACCCAGCTGACTTTTTTTGTGAAATGCCAACATCCCAAGAAATAATCAGCCAGCAGTGTGATGTAACTGTCATTAAAATAGCCTATGCTATGTATGAATGCATGGATTTACGCAGATTTGTTTTAGGTTATTGCATTGTTTTCTGTATCAGTACTCAGGTTGGCTCCTGTATCCTTTTGACAAGTCCCTAGCAATTTTTTTTTTTTTTTTTTTTTAGTGGAGATGGGGTTTCACCGTGTTAGCCAGGATGGTCTCGATCTCCTGACCTCGTGATTTGCCCACCTTGGCCTCCCAAAGTGCTGGGGTTACAGGCGTGAGCCACTGCACCCAGCCGATATTGTTTTATTTTAATCAAGGCATAATTGTGTGTAAATACTGCTTGAATTATACTTTATTTTTTTTTTGAGATGGGGGTCTCACTCTTTCACCCCAGCTGCAGTACAGTGGTAGTATAATCATAGCTCACTGCAGCCTCAAACTGCTGGGCCCAAGTGATCCTCCCACCTCAGCCTCCTAAGTAGCTGGGAGTACAGGTGCATGCCACCATGCCTGGCTAATTAAAACCAATTTTTTTTTGTAGATACTGGGTCTCCCTGTGTTGCCCAGGGCTCAAGTGATCCTCCTGCCTCGGCCCCCCAAAGTGCTGGAATGACAAGTGTGAACCATGCACCTAGCCGAATTATATTTTATATGCTGGAGCATGAGAGCTATGTTTCATTATTTATGAAAGTTTAAAAATATATTTGAATAATGTTTTAGGTGCCTTATAAGATACAGGCTGCTGATTTGTTTTGTTTTGTTTAAAAAAGGCAAAAGATTTATTCATTCTGAAGAGAAACCAGGGCATGACAGACTGCTTTTTAAATGCTTATAATTTGGTAGTGGTTGAAAAAATATGCATATTAAAAGGTGGCATCATAATAATGTTAACACACAGTAGCTTATAAATGGCATTTCCATGGATTCCCACCTGTGAGGTGTATAGATTAGGTTTTATTCTCTTTCACAGTTGAAGAAACAGGGGCTCTGGGAAGTTAAAATGACTTGATGTAATGTCTTAATGTCAAAAGCCAGTAGCATTAAGAAGAAAATGTCAACGTTCTGACTTCTGGTCTAATAATCTTTTTACTGTTGTCCAGTTTTGAGAAGAGTAATAAAACTGCACTTAGGGGTAGAGGAGGAAAGTAGCCAGACATCTTTAATGTTGGTATTTGAATAGGTATCATAAAGAGATAATATTTGAAGAAGAATAGATGAATTTCAACAAGTGCAGTTGAAACAGAACTAAAAGCAGAAAAGTGGAAATTTGTGGGACTTGCTAGAATGATACCAATATACTCACTTGAAGAGTAAAGTGCATTTAAAGGTGGTACTGTATGGCTAGATAGGTATTTTGGAACCATAGAATGGAGAACTTAGGAGACTCTTAGGCTGTTGTAA
This sequence comes from Hylobates moloch, assembly GCF_009828535.3. Lineage (NCBI taxonomy): Eukaryota > Metazoa > Chordata > Mammalia > Primates > Hylobatidae > Hylobates > Hylobates moloch. Next base: position 86,748,198 of record NW_026652288.1, on the reverse strand, counting down.
TAATACAGGTGATAGTTACGTATAGATTTTTAAAGCTTCATTCGTATTATGTGAATATAAGTTTCTTTCCCTTTCCTCAAGGACTCCATCTCACCAAAAGTCCCTCATTTTCAGGTGAGATATAAAGTAAAAGTTAAGTATTTTTCCCTTCTGAAAATCTTGTTTTATGATGGATTTAACATAATTTCTTACCTGCTCTATATTTATAAAAAGTTTCAAGTTAATAATACTAATAAAACTATTATTATAAGACTACTGAAAGCAGTTTAAAATTTCTTTGTGGTTCTTTTTTGTCCTTAGATTATATTCCCTAGAGATGTATGCAGCGAAAGTACTGTTGGAAGGTGTGTTAGTTTTCTTTGTTAGTAGACAGTTTTACTGGTTTACAGTATTAAAAGATTCTTTCTCATTCATTTTTTATGTAGATAAGGTGGGTTGACTGTGGCTCACTTCCAGTTGTCTGCTCGTTTGGAGAGCCAAGCTGTTGAAGCAGGCCCCATATAGGACATGCTCGCTGAGCAAGAGAGCTGGCAGACACTTGTAATGTCTCTTAACTCTTGTGATTGGATATAGTGTGTATCACATCATCTGGAATTCCACTGGCCAAATTATGTCACATAGCCAAGGTCCAAGTTGTTGGGATGGGGATGAATAACTATTGCAGGAAAAAAGAATGCTTAAATTCTGAACCAGTAATACATTCAACCTCTACAGTCACTTAAGTTGATTCTTCCCATGTGTTGATGCCATCATAGTTACTATTATTAGGGTTAGTTTTGTTTTTTGTTCTAAGGGGGTTCTCTGATGACCAAGGTAGACAGATGACTGAAGGTAAGAAGAAAAGGCTTTTGTTACCCTTGTCTATACCTGTCTTCTACAGCATGGAAGGGGCAAATGATGGAATCTGTATTTGTCATCCCAGGCTTTCTCAGCTTAGTGTGACTGTTATAGATTGAATTGTATCCTCCTAAATTCATAAGTTGGAGTCCTAACCTCCAGTACCTCAGAATGTAATCTTACTTGGAAATAGGGTCCTTATAGAGATACTTAAGTTAAAATGGGATCATTTAGGTAGATCGTAATACCTTATGATTGGAGTCCGTATCAAAAAGAGAAAACTTGGGCACATATAGAGGGAGAACAGTGTGAAGACACAGGGAGAACATGGCGAAGTGACTAGAGTGATGCATCTACAAGCCAAGCTCTGTAGTCCGAATTTGTCCCTCCAAAATTTATGTTGAAACCTGATCTCCGTTGCAGTGGTATTAAGAGGTGGCTTTTTTAGAAGTGATTAAGACATAAGGGCTTTACCTTCAGTGAATAGAATTGTGACCTTATAAAAGAAGTTGAAGGGAACCCCCAGGCTCCTTACACAGTATGAGGCGGACACGGCCAGAAGGCACCATCTATGAAGCAGAGAGCCTTCACTAGGCACTATATCTGCTGGCACCTTGATCTTGGGCTTCACAGCCTCCAGAACTGTGAGAAAAAACTTCCGTCTAAGGTGTTTTTTTTGTTTGTTTTGTGTTTTTGTTTTTGTTTTTTTTCCAGTAGCCCCAATGGACTAAGACACCAAGGAAGCTAGGAGAGAGGCCTGGAACAGACACCTCCTTAGTACACCTTCAGAGGGAATGCGGCCCTGTGAACACCTTGGTTTTGAACTTCTATAAGACAATAAATTTCTGTTCTAAGCCTCTTAGTTTATGGTACTTTATTGTCACGCTAATTTAGAACTTTGCTTGAAAAAGCATCTTTAAATAGAAGTTTGGCAGCCAAGGCAGGAAGAAATTAGCTTGAGGCTAGCTTATTTTTTAACCTTTATTGTATAATGAGTAGTCTAGCTGTTAAGTAGATGCAGGAGGAGGGGTCTGTCTATTTAGACTGGGAAACATACCTTCAAATCTGTTATCTTTTTCAGCCTGAAAAAGTGAAATATACTTGAGTTAGTTCTTTCTAAGCTGGAAATCTGTATTGAACCACACAATACTGATTAGTAGGGAAGTTTTGAAAGCTAGAAGATATTATGAATTGTGTCCCCACAAAGATATGTTGAGGTGCCAACTCCCAGTACCTGTGAATGTGACTTATTTGGAATGGAGATAAGATCTTCGTAAATCAAGTTAAGATGACGTTATTAGCATGGGCCCTATTCCAGTACGACTGGTGTTTTTATAAAAAGAGGGAAATTTGGACACAGACAACACACAAAGAGTGTGTTTAAACTATACTTCGATGCTTGGGCTATATCAATCACATATTTCTGCTTCTTGATCAATCTTTTGGACATTTTTACTCTTGCCCTTCCAGAGAATTGACTGAGTATAACCAATCCATGGACACAAGTTTTGATTTACTTACTAGTCTGAGTTACTTAGGATTTTTTTCCCTCATGAGGAACCAAGGAATAACCACATCTTCTTTCTAATACAGTGTTTCATAAACATTACTTTGGGTAGTATTTATTACCCCAGCCTCCTTTTCTCTTTGTTCTTCCTATAATATTTGAGTTTTAAGCAGAGTTCCCATCTATTCAGGTGATTAACCGTCCTTGTAAAGCTTTTAGCATGTGTTCCACTCTTTTAAGATTCTCGGATGAAACCCCGTCTCTACTGAAAATACAAAAAATTAGCCGGGCATGGTGGCGGGCACCTATAGTCCCAGCTGCTCAGGAGGCTAAGGCGGGAGAATGGCGTGAACCCCGGAGGCGGAGCTTGCAGTGAGCCGAGATCGTGCCACCACACTCTAGCCTGGGCGACAGAGTGAAACTCTGTCTCCAAAAGAAAAAAAAAAAGATTCTCACAACATGTCTGTTCCAAAGCTAGAATAAGTAGTTAGTTTTAGTTGAGAAAGTCTCATTAGCTTTCTATTGTAATACAGATTCCTATTCAGACAAACTCAGTATTTTATGCTAGTGAGACAGATTTTGACAGATCTTGATTTTAGTTTATTTTCATTTTTATTTTTTTTGAGACAGAGTCTCGCTTAGCTGCCCAGGCTGGAGTGCAGTGGCGCGATCTCAGCTCACTGCAGCTACCGTCTCCTGGGTTCAAGCGATTCTCCCATCTCAGCGTCCTGAGTAACTGGGATTACAGGCACCTGCCTCATGCCGGCTAATTTTTGTATTTTAGTAGAGATGGGGTTTCGCCATGTTGGCCAGGCTGGTCTTGAACTCCTGACCTCAGGTGATCCGCCCGCCTTGGCCTCCCAAAGTGCTAGGATTACAGGTGTGAGCCACCGCACCTGGCCAATTTTTATTTTTCATACCTGACTTTCTAATTCTTTGCCAGACTGACATTGCTTTACCTTAAGTTCTGTGACTGATTACTGCTTAGTTGTTGAAAATATGTACCAGAAGTATGACCTATCTTCTTATCTCTTAGTGTTTTCATTTCTTGTCCTTCTTTGTTCCCCTGTTGATACACCTTGACTGTAATTTATTCAGTTTTTCCATACATACTTATTATTTCCTAGGATATGTATTTTTATGTTTCAGAAGGATCTTAGTTATAATCTGTGTAAATAATCACTTTTATACATTTAGGGAGTTGAAGTCAATGTCTGTCGGCAATGAGGCAGCTCATCAGAGGTCTTTTGGGTATAAAAAGAAATAAATTTGTAGCTAATGACACTTGGACTTAAAGTTGACTCATTGTATAATGGATGCTAGTTTACTGCTTTCAAGTCTCAAGAGCTTTGCTGAGACTTTTAAAAATTGCTTAATTGAGATTATGAGTCAGTGTTCCCTATCATCAAATAAACAACAAATATTCTGTTTTTTAAAAAAGCATTTTGTGAAAACCATTCTTACCTGCGGGCTGTACAAAAATAGGTGACAGGTTGGATTTGACATACAGGCTGTAGTTTGCAGATCCTCTGGCTTAGATGACAGTTGAAACCAATTTGATACTAGAAGCCTCAGTTAACTAATGAATAATTGATTTGGTGTGTTGTTTTTTTCTTTCTTTCTCTTTCTTTTTTCTTTTTCCTTTTCCTTTCCTTTCCCTTTCCCTTTCTTTCCTTTTTTTTTTTTTTTTTTTTTTGTCAGAGTTTTCCTCTGTCGCCCAGGCTGGACTGCAGTGGTGCGATCTTGGCTCACTGCAGCCTCCACCTCCTGGGTTCAAGCTATTCTCGTTCCTCAGCCTCCTGAGTAGCTGAGATTACAGGCCTGCGCCACCATGCCTGGGTAATTTTTTTGTATTTTTTTTTTGTAGAGATAGGATTTCACCATGTTGATCAGGCTGGTCTCAAACTCCTGACCTCAGGCGATCTGCCTGCCTTGGCCTCCCAAAGTGCTGGGATTATAGGTGTGAGCCACCATGCCCAGCTGGTGTACTGTCTTTTTTTTTTTTTTTTTTTTAATGTCTTTATATGTTGGTGTTTATAAAGGTTGATAAGTCCTAATAAACATCATGTGCAATAGGTACTGAAATATTTCTTAATGAGATGAGCTTATTGTTTTCCCTTTTCCTAATTCCTGGAGATGTCTGTCTGAGATCTGATGCTGATTTTGGTCTTCTAATACATTTTTTAGGCCTATAAAAATACCTTCTTAAAAACTGCTTTATGACCTCATACTCTCAGGTAGCTTGCAAGGTTCCTGTTACAACTCTGTAACTTATACTGACTCAAGTCTTTGAAGTTTAGAAGTAGAGGAGACTGTCTGATTCAATTTTCTCATTTTATACATGACACAGAGACCCAGAAAATCTGCATCATTTGTCTAAAATCATATAGGCCATCCAAGATGTTATTTTTAATTTACATCCGAGCTCTGGATTCCAATGAAAAAGAGAAGGAAAAGTAAAACTTAAATTAAGTTTGTCACGTCCAAGTTATAATTATACTTTAGTTTTGTACTAACTTATGTTTGTAAGATAAAGTAATTTCGGTTACACATTTGACTTTGGATCATGCAAAGGGTGTCCAGATCTCTTAAAAATGTGCTTATAGCTAGGAGATTTAAGAAGATAATCTTATTGCTTTCTTTGTGTCCATAACTCTTTCACTGTTTTTTTCAGTCATCTAAATTTAAAATTATGTAATCGAGGATCACAGTTGGGCCCTGGCTTCAAGAATGGAATCAGTAAAGAATATGCTGTCTGTCTTGATTGAGGGTGACGTTTAAAGTAGTACTTGATGTGTAGAAGAACTAGGAGAGGATTAAATATTTGGAGTAGTAGTTGTCCAGCGAGCATATGCTGAACTCAGTTTTGTGATGCTGAAAATGCTGTACATATTCAGTTCACTGAATGAGTCGTAGCTGGATTGCCTCACTAGTCCTGTGTTTTTGTAATATTTGCTGAATTATTGTCTTCAGAGTTATGCAGTAAAATTATATTTCATGGTGAACATTTACAATATTAAGTGAACTTTTGAATATAGCCACCAATTGGCTAAATATTAAGACTAATTTTGGATTTGCTTTTGGCTACTTTAATATAGCTGTGGTTTGAATTAAGTAGTTGATTGCCCATAAGTGATTGGAATTTTAAATAAAAGCTTTTATGAGTATACAAGTGATTTCTGAGAGGAGGAAAGTTACAAAGATCTAATTTTTGGGAGGATCTCAGTTAGTATTTAAGAACGAGTAAATATGATCAGGTAGAATATACAAATAAATCCTTTGTGAATTTAGGAAGTGTCTATTTTGAATATCCTGTTTATTTAATAAGCCATAAGCTCTTTGAGGGCAGGACTTCATTTATGCATGGTATACTCTTCATCAGGCCTGATACCTGGGTGGTAAAGTGTAAAGACTGGATGAGTGTCTCAGTGCTGTTTTGTGACCTAGTTTAAAGACAGTTGTTCTAAAAGATACCATAATGGAGGAACTATAGTGGTAAGTCTTCTTGTGTACTCTTTGAGATCTGGTTCCTAGTATCTAGTACTCGTGCAGGCAGGTGAAGACCACATCACATCCTAGGGCATTCATTTGGCTATATAAATAAACCATAATGGACAAGTTCTGCAAAGGCTTATTAAGTCCACTCATGAAGTAGTGACATTTTCTCTAATTTCACTCTTTGGCACATAGGCTTTTAAGTTGTTTTAGAAGTAAGCCATTCAAGGTCTTTTTCCTTTAAAAACCTTACTTTTAATTGCCGGGAACTGATATAGCACTATGATCAATTAAATAATCAGTTTATAGCAGTTTGGACAGATAACTTTCCTGCTCTTATTCAGTATTTTTTTACTATGACTTAAAAATATACCAGCAATATATATTTATTACAGGAATTTTTATAAGCAATAATTTATATCATTTTGATTTGTATTTTTCTTTGCCCTGGAATGCATTGGGTGGTGCTGGTGCTGAAGCATCACTTGTTACTAGTTTCAGCTGGGAAATTGATGGCCTTTGCTAATCAGAATGAGCATTGTGAAAAACCTTTGCAGGTTGGATACTTTCATCCAAGTTTTGGACTGAATGATATTAGGGGAAAAGAATACTTACTCTGTTTTCTTTATCAGTCTGTTTCAGTTGGATTCCACCTAGCCCATCTCATTTTGGGAAATCCTAAAAACAAAATAGTTGCTAATTGTTCCCCGTGACAAACATATTCGTGATTGATCAAATTATGATTTAATTTCTTATAATTTTATCATGGATGGGGTTGGATGTTTTGTTTTTAAAGTCATTCAGTTCAGCATGCCTTCAGAGTTGACTGAGTGCCTGCTATGTGTGCCCAGCACCTTACTGGTGGTTAGGCTAAAGTTGAGCAAGGTGTCCTGCCAGAACATTTACCATCTAGTGTACTGTAGTACATCTAGACCAGTGCCCTGGGCCAGTATCCTCAAAGGAGTATTTGACTTATTCCATTAAGCATGTAATAAACATTCAGGTTATATAAAATTAATTGTACTCTTTGAATTAACTCTTTTGGTGAAGAGGGTACCTTTTCTTTAGATGAAGATATTATAATTGTCACTCTTCCTCTGTGGTTTTCCATCTCAGTAATTGACAGTACCAACCGTTCAGTTGTCCAGAGAGAAACCTTTGATTCTTTCCTTTTCCTCAACTATGCCTCAACTATGCATCCAGTCAGTTACCATTGAGTCTACCTCCTAAATATTTTTGGAACCCCAGTGTTCCTTTGTGACAGTCCAGGATTTAGTCTTCTCCTGAATTACTGCAATATCTTCCTAATTTGACTCCCTAATTCCCCTTACTCCAATCTAGCTGTTTATAGTCTGTGCTTCTCCCTGCTCTTCCTGAAACTGTGCAGTGGATTTGTTTTCTCTTAGTGCTGCCTTGAAGGTCCTCCTGAATATAGTTTCTGCCTGCATTTCAAGCCTTACTCGTCTCTGTCTTCACTCAGCCCTTCCACACCTGCTGCAGCTCATGGGATGCTTCTGTTCACTTCCTCCCTTCCCCAAGCACCCTTGTTTTCGGGCCCCTCCTTTAGTCTGAATACCAAGGAAACTTCTTCTAAATGTGTTCCTAGACTGCTAACTTTAGTTAGGGCTTCTTCTGTGTGTGTCCACTAGAAAATTGTCATTGCCTCCCATTTGTCTTTCTCCCTATGAGATAGAAGCTTGATGGGTGGTACTTAGTCATCACTTTCTCCTCAATGTAGGGCAGTAGCAGTTTGTCGCGTGGTAGCCTACTCAAATGCTTGGTAATTTTTTGATTTTTTTTTTAAATCTGTTAACTATATCATAAAGAAATCCATGATGTCGCAGGACAACCAGCATAGTTCCACATTAGATATTTCTTTATGCTGAATAGATGTGAATATGTCATTTTTAAAGAGGAATCAGCAAACTACACTCTGTGGACCAAATCTAGCTCACTCTCCTTTTAGGGGGATCACAAGCAAAGAAAGGTCTTTACATTTTTATAAGGGCTTAGGAAAAAAAAATCAAAAGAATACTACTTTATGATACAATGATACTATGAAATTCAAATTTCAGTGTCCATAAATTGAGTTTATTGGAACACAGCCAGACTCGTTTGTTTACATATTGTGTGTTGCTGCTTTTGCATCACACAGCAGAGTTGAGTAATTGTAACAGGCTGTATGGCTGATAAAGCCTGAAATATTTATTGTTTGGCTCTTTATATAAAAGTTTCCTGACCTCTCCTTTAAATCATTTCTGTGACATGAGAACAAATAAGTATAATTAGATATATTTGAGTCATGCCTCAGTTTTCTTTTTTCCCCCACTTCGTGTTAAGGTTTAAGTATGTCCAGTAAGAGAGCATCCTTTGAGTTTTGGGAACTGTATTCCAGCCTATCTCATACATACCTAGAGCTTTTTGAGATTGAACATTACAGATGAGATGCTGAGAAAATAGAGACTTCATATCCTGCCAAGTTTCATAGATAAAACTGGAGTGGATAACTCATGGTTCTACCCCACCCAATGGTCTTTTCCCAAGTAACTAATATTCTTTTTTAACTAAATCAGCCTTCTTGCAAATAACTAACATTTTTTATTTTTAAAATTTACTTCTTTTTACAGTTAAGGAGAAAAAATGAGCAACTTTTTATGCTATTTGATAAAATCATTAAAATATTATGCTAAAGCCCTCTTAAAAGTTTTGTTTTATTTTTGCCAATATGTTACTTTGAAGAAAAATAGCACCAGCCATGTTTTGGTTGTATAATCATTTTCCTAACTATTGGAAGCAACTTTGTCAGGTTTTATTATTAGGCAATGTAGAACCTTCGTTTTACATCATTTAATAAAATCAAATGGTTTTTACAACATTGTTTACATCTTGTTTAAAAATATTTTACTGAGAAAATAATTAACTTTGTTTTATTTTTAGGGTTATATCCTGTGTTGTGACCTCATGGTTTAAGTGGGAATAAAGATGAGTATAAGCAGTGATGAGGTCAACTTCTTGGTATATAGATACTTGCAAGAGTCAGGTGAGTACTTTTATAAAGTAAATAGGCCTCAAATTATTTTAATATTCTCAAAATAATCTTTTATGCATTTGAAATTTGTATCAGTCCAAACCGTTGAACTTTGTATGTTTCCTTAATGTCTGGACTGCCATTTTAAAGCTATGTTTTACTGCATGGTTTAACTCTCTGACTCTTTCAAATATGTTGGAAACAAGGCAATTATTTGTAACAGTTTGGCTTTCGCTGTTCAAAGACCATTTTTATAATTTGTTATGAGGTGAGATTATTGCATATGTTTAGTAGGAACATAAAAACTTTTAGCCACCATCAGTTTGATAATGTATATCCAGAATCCTCAATTAAATGTTGTTGGTCCTAATTGTAGTTAGTATTTTGGAAATTAAATTAACAGTATTTTCCTAGAATACTTTCAAAATTATTATTTGAATTAAGTGTATCCTTGATCTGAATTGTTATTATTGTAATGGGAGTAATTATAAATAGAAATCATTGAAAGCCATTTGCAACTAATATTAAATCAATCAGTGATCTTCCAAGTTTTATTGATAGATAAAACAGAAGGAATACTGCAAGGGAAAATGTGGATGGATTAAGCAAAAATTTAAAAGAGGGAACATGGTTGGGTATGGGTGGAGGTATAGGATGATGAGAAAGATTAATTGCCAATGGAAGTGCCGATTGCTACTAAAAAATGAAAGCATTTGGTGATTTCAAATGTCGTGGTCTAGAGATTGAATTTTAGAAATTATACCTTAAAGTTACGGTTTTCGTAGTAAGGTGAGGTGCCCCATAAAAAAGATAATTTTGGTAGTCAAGTGTGAGGGAGGATGGAAGGATAAAGTAGAGGTCTAAGGTTATAGAATATTGAGCCCTCAGTTTATGGTTTTGAGACTTGAATCATTCTTCTTGTATAGCATAGTTAGTTGTCCTTTCCTATACAAGGAATACAAACATAGCTTTTGGTCTGAGAGCCTGTTGCTTGCTGAGATGTTCCCATCTGTTCTTCAGTGCTGAGCATTTTTGAGGGGTAGGGGTTTTCTATTCCCAAACACCATCACTGCCCCTCTCTGAGGTGTAACAGCTGTGAAAGTGGTGTCCAGAAGGACAGGGAGGGAAAGAGAGATTAGTATCCAAGCCCACAGAGAATAATTTATAATGAAGCTTTGAAGTTAATAGCTCTTGTTTTGTTTTCTTTGTTTAAACTGGTAGACTGGTACTGAAGGCAGATCTAAAGAATGTTTTGAATAGGATAAAATGATTAATAAAGTGAAAAAGTAGTGACTAGTGATTGTTACATATGTAACTTGTAAACAAGTTTAACAATTTCAAATACTTGTGTTTGAAAGTTGTTGTGTAGCACTTTCAACGAAAATGGAAAAAAATTGTTGGGTTAAAGCAAACTCTGCTTTCTACTTTTAAATTTAATCACCTTTTAAGCCAGAGCTTTGAGACTTTTGGACACTGGAGCAAAAACCATTGTGAAGGATCAGTAGATGGGAAATATATTGTAATGGCTTGTTGGTGTATGGTAAAGACAACTATTTAGGTTGAACCGTATAAAATTACTGCTGTTGGAAGTTAGAAACAGTTGAATAGCTCAGCAGTACCTTGTGGTTCAGTGGTGTTAATGAGAGCACTAATGTTTTTCTTTTTCTAAACAAAAGTCCACAAATTGATACTTGATGTTACTGTAAGAAAACAGTAAAAAGGAGCAGTAAAATAATATTCTCGGTTAATTTCTGAACGAGTAGATTAAATATTATCAAAAGTTGTGAGTTTGTTTGTTTGTTTTTTGAGATGGAGTTTCGCTCTTGTTGCTCAGGCTGGAGTGCAGTGGCGTGATCTCGGCGGCAGGTTCAAGCGATTCTCCTGCCTCAGCCTCCCGAGTAGCTGGAATTCTAGGCATGCACCACCACGCCCGGCTAATTTTGTATTTTTAGTAGAGATGGGGTTTCTCCATGTTGGTCAGGCTGATCCCAAACTCCTGACCTCAGGTGATCCGCCCGCCTTGGCTTCCCAAAGTGCTGGGATTACAGGCATTACACCCGGCCCAAAGGTGTTCTTAAACTTGCTTTTCTTCTTAGAGAAAAAAACCCTTCAAAATTCCATGTTTTAAGGTGTTTTATGTTGAAATAAAAATAAACCAAGAATTAAAAAAAATTTGTATGGTAGACTGATATATCAAGTTCTCCATAATTGTTTAGTATGTTCTTTAGGTGTGCTCTGTGTATTCTTTAGAAAGTTTTAGACTTTGCAGTGTAGTGGTGACGCCAAATGACATCTCTAAAAATGTGAAAACCAGTCCCTTGGTAAAAATTGTAACTTTTTATTTACATTATGATTTATAGGGAAAAATCAGACTCAACTGATGACATTTTAACTTATGGCAGTTTTCCCAGGACTGCAACTTGCCATAAATTTAAGAACCGCTTATGTAAGAATTTTGAAGTTTGAGCCTCTGACTACCTGCATCAGAGCCACACTGAGTGGGACCTGGGAATCTGCATTTTACAAATGCCCCAGGTGATTCTTTTGGCTTAATAAAGTTTGAAAGCCACTAGTCTATATTAGTTGTAGGACAGTTAGAACTTGACAAGAAAATTGACAAGTATTTAGCATATTCCCAATATCTTGACACAAAAATTATGCTGAGTATTCAAGATACAGTAGAAAACATGGAATGTACATCTGCTGAGGTTTGGGCTATGAGGACATATCCTAAAGAGGGGCTGTCACTAAAAGTGTATATTTGTGTTTGTGGGTCAGGCGGAATAATGAGGTAGCAGAAATAATGAGGCATTTTTATGTCTTAAAGGGTGCCACGAGATATTTATTTGAAATTGCATCCAGAAATAGGATATGGAAGAGAGTTTGAGAATGTTATAGTTCTGTGAACTCAGGACAGGGTTCAGACAGAACTCAGAATCTCACCCATAACAAATGCCATAGTAGCTTCAGATCTGGGCATTTGCCACTTATTCCAAAGCTTTTTCTTGGTTCTGATCTCCAATTATATACTTAAATATGGCTACTTTTGCAATAGATCCTAATTCAGAATCACCCAGTACAGTAATGTCTGAGTTGTTTTGGGGATTCATCATGTTTATCACTGCAACCTACAAATGATACTTACTGAGAATTAGTCATTCAGTATCTAAGAAATGCGATATAAATTACTCTTAGGTTATAACTATGCTTCTTGAAAGATCTAAAGTAATACCGAAGAAACTGGAATCTTTATACTGCTGCTTTCCCTGCAGTAGAGCACTGAATTGGATTAAGAGACAGCAGAAAAGGGACATTGTGGCAAAGGAAGGATTTGTGCAGGGACATTCAAAGGACTGGTTTGTGAAGACTTCCAAAAAGCAAAAATAAAATTTCTGCCTGGCCTGTCTCATTATCAAAGACTGTCCAAAAACACATTATAAAAGTTTTTATGTTTTGATAAATATGTGGTTTAGTAATACTGTTTTTGTGTAAGAACTTTTAACATTTGTTCTCTGCATATTGTTCATTGTTGACTGTGGTATCTGTCTGCAGGGGGAAAATCACTTAAATGGTTTTAGTCTTAAGTATTTTTTACTGTTGTCAATACTAGAAGATAATATCTGTTGAAAGTTTCCCTCCTCCAAAATTACATAAATTCTGAGATTCATTTTTCTTACCTATAAAATACGTTGCTGTGGAGAAAGGATTTACCTTGTGATATTCAGCCTCAAATATTTGATGGACATCTCTGTTTTAAATAAGCCATCCCTCGGACTCATCAAAACTAATTAAAGAAAAATATATTTATTGTAGGGTTTTTATTAACTATTGTAACTTTTTATTTTTTGCAATTTTATCACTAGAAAGTTCACCCTACGCAAATTTCTTTGGTCCTCACCATTCTGCCTTTTTATGAAGTAGACTTCTCTATTCAACAAATATTTCCTAGGGAATAAAATGATTTTTTTCTCTTTTGAGATGATTTGAAAATTGAGCGTATTTAATATATAATACTGTAAGTAATGATTAACTTGATTCAAAAGTTTTGTTCCTTTAATTAGTGTTTGCCCAAGGGCATTAATTTCATTGCCCTAATAACTTATCTAGCAACCATATGCAGATAAATACTTAGTGGTACATGCTAAGTTGCATATAGTAGAACCTGATACAGTGTTAATTTTAGAGGCACTAAGCCGGTTTGGACCTTTTTAATCTCTCTCCCCCACCTTTTGCGTCACCATTGACTTCTTTAGTTATTTGCAGTTGTGGTTTATTTTTTTTCTGAAGAAATAGTTTCTGGCAGTTATTTTTGAACTTTCTGACACCTGTTTTTCTTAGAAGAAAACCTGTTTTCTATAAGAAGTCATTTTATCTTCAGTTATGTATTTGCTTTAGGGAAAGAATTCTTGATACTAGGTTTAACTATTACAGTCTAAGAGCTCTGTAACTTCTCCATTTATATTGTACTTGACTGTTGGAAGCTGTGAAACAGTTGCATCTTATAATTGAAAGACTTAACTGGAATTGCAAAATCAAAATGTCCTTGTTACTAAAATGAGTAACTTTCTAGATGGCGATTCTGAATATTATTACTTTTTAAAAATTTATTTAAAAAATAACCGATGTTGCATACTGTCTCCATTTATAAGAAAGATGATATATAAGAAGGAAATATATAAAATCTGTTAGGGTTCTCTTGAGGGACATAACTAATAGGATATATGTATATATGAAAAGGAGCTTATTAGGGGGAATTGACTCACACAGTCACAAGGTAAAGGCCCACAATGGGCTGTTTGCAAGTTGAGGGGCAAGGAAGCCACTGGTGGATCAGTCCAAGTCCCAAAACCTCAAAGGGAGGGAAGCCAACAGTGCAGCCTTCCATCTGTGGCCAAAGGCCCGCGAACCCCTGGTAAACCACTGGTGTAAGTCCAAGAGTCCAAAAGCTGAAGAACTTGGAATCTGATGTTCAAGGGCAGGAGGCATCCAGCACGAGAGAAAGATGAAGGCTGGAAGACTCAGCAAATCTAGTCTTTTCTATGTTCTTCTATGTTCTTCCTGCTTTATCCTAGCTGTGCTGGCAGCTGATTAGGCCGTACCCACCCAGATTGAGGGTGGGGGTCTGCCTCTTCCAGTCCACTGACTCAAATGTTAATCTCCTTTGGCGTACTCTCACAATTATATCCAGGAACAATACTTTGTATCCTTCAATCCAGGCAAGTTGACAGTATTAACCAGGATGATATATAAGAAGGATGATACATGTAGGCTTCAAAAATTTGGTTTATGAAGGATCTCCTTATCTCTCTTGCACCCTACCTCCCTCCATTTTTTCCCCCTAACTTTTTCAACGGGATTTTCCGTCTCCTTAGAAATACCGGCCTTGTACCATATCATTTGTTTTTTGAGATGGTGATTATTACTTCAAATGTTATATTTTTAAGATCACAAGTCAGAACCATATACTATTATTTTTTAATTTAGAAAACGTGATCACAGTAGGCACAAACTAACCTTTATGTATAACATTAAAGCTCTGACCTGTACTACCATGTAACATATAGCTCATTCATTCATTTTTCTGTTTCATTGTAGCAGTTTCACATTAGCCCTGTAATGGCTAGTGAATATTACAGTGCAGTTTCTTTGTTGACTCAGATAAAGGTAACTGGGCCATTCCTTCCTATGTACCTTATGCCCAGTGCCATTTATGAACAGACATTACCAGTGTATTTGATGGAGTCAGGTTAAAGTGGTTATCAGTAATGTGCTTCTAGTCACGAAGAACTGCAGTGAAGAGAGCTCAGCATCTGGTATGTCCACCTTCAGTCTGCCTTTTAGTTTTTATCAGTAGATGACCAGCTACAGAAGTGCAAGTAGGCATATAGTTTTGTTTTATAATCAAATGAAATATAGAATAGCCTTGATTTTACACACATGGTTGTATCCATGACTAATTAACAATAAACAACAAGCAGTTATCATAAATGCTGATAATTACAATTCTTTTTTTTCCCAAATAAGTTTTTCTCCTCTTTTTGTAAGCTGAATTACCATTTTTTGCTGACACAGGAAATTTGTATTACACATTCCTGCTAACACACTTATCAAAGGACAATGGTCCTTTAATAATTGCCAAACAGAGAATTTGTTCAATGTTTTTTAGGACTAGCCAGCATAGCGAGAGTATAAGGAAACATGTAAATTGCTTTTGGCATTATTAATAATTTTTTTTGGAAAGCAATTTGGCAGTGATGAAAACCTTCTTTAAAATGCTTATATCCCCTTCAGCTTTTGAGGGAATCCATTCCAAGGAGAAAAAAACAATACACATTGTACATGGCAAAAGCCTATACATATAGATATTTGAGGTAAGATTCTTTTAAAAATAGTGATCATTGGAAAGTTCGAAGGTCCAGCTATGGCGTGAATAATTTACTGGCTGAATATTATGATGCTATTAAAATTATTTCAGAAAGTATTATTTATATAAAATGTTTATAGTTACATGTATTTTTAAGGGCAAAATTAGGGCACGAAATTTTATGGCTAGTATATAAGTACTAGATCTAGCTCTTCAATAGCAAAGATCTCCTGTGTCATTTTTTCCCCTTCCTATTTACCTTTTCTAAAATCTGGATCTGTAGGGCAGAGTTGGAGTCAAGAAAGCATTTGATGATGAGAACATGAGTATAATTTGCTGGGCTTTTCTGACTTGAAGCTTATATAGGACCTTGGATCAATCAGATTTTCGTTTCAGACTAGGGCAGTATGTTGTGGTCGTATTTAAGCTTTGCCTTTTTTACCAGTTTGTCTCATTTAGTCATCCTGTACGATAACCATGGTGTTCAGAGTCCATTTTCTTATTCTTATGTTGCCTATTTGCAAGGTAGAGTTGGCAGGCTCTATACGACTAACTCCCGTTTGAGAACACAGTCCCTAACATCCTTACGGAAAGCACTTCCTGAAACAAGCAATCTATAGAAAATGGCTGTTTTGTGATCTCATGCGTGCCACCCCACTCCCTGCCAGCTGCCGTTGCTCTTCTCTGTCACCGAATGATTATATACTTAATGTGTTTCAGTCTTATTTCTTTCTGGAGTCTCTCTTCTTCCTAAATCTCAATACCCTAGTCAATGTTTAGAGTACTTGATTACAGAGGTACTATCAGATTTGCTCTTACCCTTGGAAAGAAGGGATGCTATTTTAGATGGTCATGCCGGATTTTAACATCTAACAGATTTAGGTGGTCTCTTTTGCCTCCTATTATATAAATCAAAAGCTGTCACTGGAAAAAGCCTTTTTCTGCATATATATTTACAGATAAATGGAAATAGCTTCTGGCACAAAACTAGTTCAAGTTTTAGATTTTTCCAAGGAAGACTTAAGTCATATGCTTTTTCTGGAGTCACAGATTTTTTTTTGATGCACCAAAATACATTATAGTATAATTGCATTCTAATTTAAAAAATGTTTATTGAGTACTTGTTGACTCAGGTAATGTGCTAGTTTCCCAGAATTAAAGGATTACTAGACTTAAACCCTTTTGTCAGGATCCCAGTCTATTAGTCACACATAGGCAAACAACCATAGCCACAGAGGTGATAACCAGTGTGGTAAGTGCCACACATACAGAAATGCTAGGATCAGCATAGGAGAGACTGATTAGCCCTGGTGTAGTGAAAGAGGATTTCACCTCCATTCAGATAGGAGAAAGAGCAAAGGAGGACATAAGGCTCAGAGGCATGATATATAACACAGCATATTCAAGATGTTAGATGTAATTTGCCACCACTTGAATTTATTGTGTAATGGGAGTGAGACGGGGTGTGTAGTATTGAGATGAGACTGGAGAGACAGAAGAGCCAGATTACAAAAACAACTGCCATAATTAGGTGTTTGGCCTTTATTATGAAGGCCAAGGGGATCATTGAAAATTCTCAAGCAAGAAGTGACATGTTCAGTTTTTTGTTTTACAAGTAGTAGTCTAGCTGTAGCTTGACATATGTACTGAATTGAGGAGGAGGGGAAAGAAATGTATATAGCAAAGGGTAGTGGGGACTAAACACAGATCTGGCAGAAAAGGTAAGGTGATGAGCATGTACAGATGGTAGAGTGATAGGATTTGGTAAATTGTCAAATGCCAAGGACCGAGAGAGAACAGAGAGTTAGGATGACTATGACTTTCAGGTGTAGTGAAATGAGATCAGAAGTTTCTAAGGAAAAGTGGTTTTAGGGAGGGGAAGAAGAAAATTGATTTTGGACATAATAATTTTAAACTGCTATGTAATGCCATGGCTAGAAATAAAGAAAATATTCTAGTTGAACTCAACATTTAAGCAGAGCGTTTAAGTTTGGAACTTCTCTAGGGTAAACATTAATGAGAAGTGCCAAAACAATGCTAATGACTACTTCAGGGATGTTTCCTTGCTATCTGAGAGCATCCTAAGTACATCTGCAGTACCTTGAGATGCATGTAAGCACCTGTGATAGTTTTTCTCCTGGTCTGACAGAACAAATTCAGGATATCTGCAACATTCTAGCCAGAAATGGGCACAGTTCCACCTGCAACTCTTAGACTATTCTTGGACATATTATTACTTTAAACTTAAACTCTATAAGCTAATTAGATAGAGTCTAAATTTAACAATTTTGACTATTTAAATTGCAGCCACGAATATACAGAAATCATGTACCTTAAACAAATTTATAAGCATTACGTAACTCAAGACACTTTCAAAACCTTGGCAGTAAATATGGCAATAAGATGGCTCAGTGTTTCATGCACTGCGTAACCACTTTCCAGGACCCCGAGTTGAAAACAAAACAGTGATGTAGTCTTTTACTTTCTATCAGGAAACAGAAGCTCACTCGCTCCCTTAGCTTTATCCTTGACCATATTTTAACTGTTCAAGAGGAGTAGTAGAGTCTCTGAATGAATTTGAATGTGTACTTTCTCATTTATTAGTTGTGATTTTCCATTAGATTATAAAATAACAAAATTGTATGTGTGTACATAGTATCTAGCATATGATATAGGCCCTCTGTAAATGATGTCTTCTCTCTCGAAGTTTTCTTAAATCTCTTAAGCTGCTTGGCTGTTTGGCTGTTTTTACTAGGGATGATTTACTGTGAATTTATTCAGGGAGGGGGTATATAATTGAAAACAGGAATCTCCAACCTCACTGCTTGAGGATTTTACTGCTATGTCTCTCATTGTTTCTCCCCATCCTCCCTCGTCCTTATTCTGTTTTCTACCTTGGTGATCTTGAATCTACTCATATTCAGGTCGTTGTGGGCTTTCTGATAGGGACAATTCAAAACGGTGCTTCTCCGCCCCCACCCCTCCCACCCCCGCACCGCCCCCCGATTGGTATCTCTATGAGCCCAGATTAAGGTGAAAACTATGAAAACTATAAATGCATTTAATTATGATCTTGCCTATGGGCAAAATCAGGGGCTAAAATCAAGGTCTTAGAGGTAACATTTTTTCCACTTGCCTTTTCCGCTGTGGGTTAGATGTTGTGAACATAATGAGTTAGGTGTTCCACAGAGAGAAGGAGGGGGTTACAAGGAAAATCAACTTAGGTGTACTCTGACTACTAAATAACCAGATTTTCCTAGCCACATGCTGTTTGTGAGCCCACAGTATATTATACTAGACTGTTCATAAGTACCACAAGGAGTATAAGAGTGGAAGCACAAAATCCAATAAAGAAATGTACTAAACACTAAAAAACTAGGCTAGATAGGCTAGCCAACAGAGATACTATATAGATTAAATCAGTTTAACCAAGACCCAAAATCGGCCCGTATTTATTTCCTTTGTTAGGAATAAATGTTTATTAATATTCTATATTACATGTACAATTTAATTGAATTGTTTAAAGTACTTTATAGAAATTACTACTTAATGATAATTGGTGATTAATATTTCAGTAAAGAAAATAACCACCCTTGGTTTATCAGCTTGTTGGAATTTTAACTTTGAATTTTGGCTAGATATTAATAAAAAGCAAGGCCAACATAAAGAGATTTTTATTAAGTAAGTGCTTTGGTTGTAAGTATTTCAAGTTAAAAGCAAGTAAGTGCTGATGGAGACCTATAAACCAGATAATCATTTGCTAGCTGTTCATTTCTTAAATATTTCATATAGATGAGTTATTACTAAGTGGCAAAGAATTGGTATTTTTTAAATCACTTAATTCATACATAAAATGAGATTTAACCATTATGATTTTTTAATATTTAAATTTATTTTTATTAGTTTTAGTGTTCCAAGTAGTTTCAAAGAGCTCCAAAATATTGAATTTATCAGATGTTTGACAATTTATATGTAGAAATTTAAATACTTCAAATTTTACCTGAGTGCTACATTGCTTTAAAGACATTATTGAATTATAACTACATAGTAGATAACAATTACATGAAGTAAATGAAGATCATTCAGAATGAATGAATTCCTATTTAAAGCATATTATGTGTACCACTTTTGAGAAATGCTGAATACTTGAACTGGGCTGGGATGAAAGATTTGAAATAAAGTTCTTTAATTCTAGATGTAAAAAATATTAAAATATACTACAGAAATATTAAATGTCCCTTAATCTGTCTTGGCCTGATTTATCTTAAGTGAAGCAATTGAATTACATGATTTCCAAAGGGTTGTTTTACCTTTTACGTTTGATGCTTTTTGTTAAGAAAAGTTGTGTACCATGACATTTTAGGAAATTTGAAGCTATATAATCAAGTATTACTAGAAATTTTAAAGACTACATTAAGAGAAAAAGAAAATATGTAAAGGCTGACATGTTTTTACACACACACACTTGACCTTAGTCTGGGATTTTAAATGGGTAGAATGGGATTTCGAAAGATTATAGTGATCTTTCTTTGTGTGTCATTTAGCATGTTGCCACTAGGAAAGTAAATTCTTATGCCTTTTCTTTTGTTTTTAGGATTTTCTCATTCAGCATTTACCTTTGGTATAGAAAGCCATATCAGTCAGTCCAATATAAATGGTGCCCTCGTCCCACCCGCTGCATTGATTTCTATCATCCAGAAAGGTCTACAGTATGTAGAAGCAGAAGTTAGTATTAATGAGGTAAGGAAGACTTATTTCAAATACTGATTTTTTCCTCTTAAATGTACCGTTAAGTCAGCGGTCTTGCTTGCTTATTCAATATTCTGACTTTAGCTTCACAGGGTTAACAAAAGTGCAGACAGTTCATCCCTAATGTAGTAGTCAGGTTGCACCAGCAAGGTGTTGGCGCCTAGTTGTAAGGACCATTATCTGTAGTTTGTTTGCCTTAATCTGTTTTTATAAGTAAACACTAATAAATAATTTTTATTAACACAACAGCATTGTGCTGTGGAATGTTAAGATCATAATTATTGGCCTGAAAATTGTAAATTCTCACATTATTTGAATATACCCTAATTTAAACCAGTTTATAATTGAAGCCAACTCTGGATGGTACTGCCTCTCTAAGGACTACATGTGAGTAGTTTGTTTGGCTTAGGGGTCAGCATACTGTGGCCCATTAGCCAAATGCTGCTCTCTGTTTTTGTAAATAAAGTTTGATTGGAACACAGCCACACTCATTTACATATTGTCTATGGCTACTTATGGCAGAATAGTAGTTGAGACAGAGACCTTATGGCCTGCAAAGCCTAAATTAATATTTACTGTCTACTCTTTTACAGAAAAAGGTTGTAAACCCCTGGTCTAGTTTAAAATGTTGTTTTTGTCTTTGGTTTTGTTTTGTTTTGTTCTGTGTGTGACGGAATCTCGCTCTGTTGCCCAGGCTGTAGTGCGGTGGCACGATCTCGGCTCACTGCAACCTCTGCCTCCTGGGTTCAAGCGATTCTCCTGCCTCAGCCTCCCTAGCAGCTGGGATTATAGGCACCCACCACCACGCCCAGCTAATTTTTGTATTTTTGTAGAGACAGGGTTTCCCCATGTTGGCCAGGCTGGTCTTGACTCCTGACCTCAGGTAATCTGCCCACCTCAGCCTCCCAAAGTGCTGGGATTACAGGCATGAGCCACCACGCCCAGCCTAGTTTAAAATTTTTATGTATAGTGAGGAGCTTTTACCATTACTTTTATTTCAGAGATTAACATGTTCCCCTTTTGTGAGTATTTTTTAAACTGAAGTATCTATGATTTCTGTATCAATGATTATTACTAGAATTAGAAATTACATAATATACTAAAATGGATTTGTTTGTTTCCTCAGCTCTTTGAGTGACCATCCACTAACACAAAACTAAATTTTTTCTTAAATCGTGTAAATTTGACATGGCGCTTATTCCACAGTGTATCTGTGTTGGGTTTAGTATCTCTTTAAAATTATTTATAAGTTAAAATACTTTGTCCTGTTCCTCAAATATTACATTACAATGGACAGTTCAGAAAGACGTGCTGTGTTTTTGCAGCTCACAGTACCCTACAGTAACACTGTAGATGGTCACTGGTACATGCTTACCAGTTTAAGTGAATCAGACTTCACATATGCGTGTTCCCAGCTAGTTTGTACTGTTTGTATTTCCGACTTGCTCTGTGTTTGTGTCTCTTCTTGTGCTTACTTGGAGAACTCTTTATTAGGAATTTCCTAATATCAGTAAGTGGAGCTTTGGAAATTTCAATAACTCCCTAATATTCAAGAGCACTATAGCCCATGAAGTCTGTTTCTGCTTTAATACTTGAATCAAATCACAAGAAACTTTTTAGCTCAAAGTTTTTAATTTTTTAAAAGATGTATTTACTATAATGGGGCACCAGGCCTCTGATCATTATATGAACTGTTCCATATTGTTTGTTGCTTTGACTAACGGAATTTCAGAATCTAATTAATAAACCTTTTTATGAGCTCGGCTTACATCTTATTATCCCTTTCATTTCAGCTCTATCTGTACAGCTCTGTACTGTAATAATAGTATGAACTAAATGAAAAGGAAAATGTAAGCACTCATTTCCAGTTGCTGCTTGTAGTTTCTTTATTCCCTCCGGACTAATTAAATGCATTCAGAAAGTTCCCAAAAATGTTTTTTTAGGAGTGAAGATTTTCATTTCATTTCTGATTTTGTATAAATACAAATAACTTTAAATATTGCCTTTGATTTTTCTTCTCTCACAATTTTCCAAATCCAGGATGGTACCTTGTTTGATGGTCGACCAATAGAGTCTCTGTCCCTGATAGATGCCGTAATGCCTGATGTAGTACAAACAAGACAACAAGCTTATAGAGATAAGCTTGCACAGCAACAGGCAGCAGCTGCTGCAGCTGCCGCAGCTGCAGCCAGCCAACAAGGATCTGCAAAAAATGGAGAAAACACAGCAAATGGGGAGGAGAATGGAGCACATACTATAGCAAGTGAGCTCAGACAAGAATTTTTTTTTAATTACATGAGTTTATTTATTTTTTAAACTTTTAATTTGGGGTACATGTGCAGGTTTGTTATATAGATGAACTTATGTCACAGGGGTTTGTTGTACAGACTATTTCATCACCCAGGTACTAAGCCTAGTGCCCAATAGTTACTTTTTCTGATCCTCCTCTTCCTCCTACCCTCCACCCCCCAGGAAGGTCCCAGGAGACAAGAATTTTAAAAAATTTCTTCTCAGAGGAAATATTTTGCTTTAACAGAATGCCCCGTCTTCTATGCCGCAATAGTTTCATCTGTTACTTGCACCAACTTGTTTCCCTAACTTGTATCACACAGTTCAATTCAGAGTTTTATTCCTAAAGCTCCAAAAAGCTAGATTTACTTTTATTTTCTTTTTAAAATATTTAGAAACCCTTTCCCATTGTTAAATGAATTTTTACATCTACATTTGATTTCTAAATAAAATTTGTAATACTAGTTATCAACAAATAACCATAGAGCTCTGACATTGAGATAAAAGGCAACTCATGTTATATCAATGATATCAGCAACCCCTACTGGCAGGAACTCAGAATAGTACTGGTAGACATTGTATTTAATTCAAACCATTTTATCGTTTTATCCATGTTTAGGTCTAATCAATTAAAGTCTCCCATCCGACTCCCACCCCCACCCCTCTAAAAAAAAAAAAAGTATGTGGTCAATACTTAATTAAAGATAAGAATTTATTTTCTGTGTGACTAAGACTGTGTAGTCATGTTCAGGTTAACTTGATATAATTAAGAAATGTTACACTGTATGTGATAAAGGAAGGTATTTGCTAGTTAAGAATTCACCCATCCACCATGTTGTAATACTGCCTAACTGGAAATGCTTACTTGTGTTTCATGATGCAGATAATCATACTGATATGATGGAAGTGGATGGGGATGTTGAAATCCCTCCTAATAAAGCTGTTGTGTTGCGGGGCCATGAATCTGAAGTTTTCATCTGTGCCTGGAACCCTGTTAGTGATCTCCTAGCATCAGGGTATGTTTCTCAAAGTGATACTAAAATGGCTTTTAAAAATATCTTATTGGGCCGGGCGCGGTGGCTCATGCCTGTAATCCCAGCACTTTGGGAGGCCGAGGTGGATGGATCACGAGGTCAGGAGATCGAGACCATCCTGGCTAACACAGTGAAACCCCATCTCTACTAAAAATACAAAAAATTAGCCAGGCAAGCTGGTAGTCCCAGCTATTCAGGAGGCTGAGGCAGGAGAATGGCGTGAACCCTGGGGGGCGGAGCCTGCAGTGAGCCGAGATCGTGCCACTGCACTCCAGCCTGGGCGACAGCGAGACTCTGTCTCAAAAAAAAAAAAAAAAATCTTATTGAACATTTTATAAACGTATGCATTATTCAGGTTTTCTGTTGTTGCTTAGTTGTGGCCATTTTGTCTCTATAAATTTTTTATTCCTTCATGAAGTAATTGTAGAATTTTTAATTAAACTTACTATTTCGAGAATGCTTGGGGGTCCCAACATGTAGAATGGGAAAAATGCTGAAATGAAAATCCATGATATTCTAGTTTTTATTTGCCTTATTAATATTCCGATGTAAATATGTTGCCTTGTTCTGATACGTGAGAATGTCATGAGGATTTAAAATATATTGCATACTTTTATAGGTCTGGAGACTCAACAGCAAGAATATGGAATCTTAGTGAGAACAGCACCAGTGGCTCCACACAGTTAGTACTTAGACATTGTATACGAGAAGGAGGGCAAGATGTTCCAAGCAACAAAGATGTCACATCTCTAGATTGGAATGTGAGTATCACTGTATCCATGATGGATATAATTACTAGTATACCTAACCCTCAGAGCCTCAGACTCATGGCAGGGTTTGTCTATTTGTTCAGTATTTGGGGTTTTATTAACTAGTAACAACAAACCGGGAGTCGTCCCCTGCCAGCCCTCTCCACCACTGTGGGACACAGACTTGCCTTAGACCAAGGTTCAACATCGAGCTCTTCAGTGTATCCCGCAGCATATTCTTGGTTAAATTGTTACTTTTTACTCTGTACTTCATTTTCCTTAAATGTCAAGTAGAAGTATGAAAATGGTACCTAAATATTTGAGATAATAGGCAAAAATTCTTACCATAATAACAAACAACATACTAAATCTATAACAACCGAGTCCTTAGTTAGGGGATAAAAGAATTCTGTGTAGCAAAAAACATGTTCTTGTTTTTCTCTGTATTCTGTGAACTGATAGAACTTCATTACCAATTTCCTTTTAGGGATCATTAGTCTAGACAGCGTCTAAATTTTATTCCCACTGTAGGAATCTTATAATTTTCTGATTCTGTGTATGATTCAACATCTTTCAGGACAACTTGACTACTGTGACTTATAAAAATCTTTGACTTCGTTGTTGATAAATTCTCACCATTTTAGTTTTAAATACATCTCTTACCTCGCTCCACTACCCCCCACCGCTCCCCCAAAACTCTTAGGTTATTTCAGCATTGCAAAGAATATCACGATAGTCGTTCTTTGCTCAGCAAATGAATGTTCTTTTCTCTTCTGTTTAACAACCCTTTGTGGGCTTTCTAAAGGATCTTCCAATTCTTTTCCCAAGGAATGAGATCTATCTTTAAAATGATTATTCCTACTAAAGTTCTCAGTTTCTGTGAAATGTTTTTTCAGAAATCATAGCTAGGTATTTTTAGCATTTTCTTCCAAAATTGCCAGCAGCATATTTACTCTTACCCTCCATATGACAATTCTAAAAATTCCAAAGGGGTTTAACACACTGTAGTATTATTTACTTGTAAGATCAAGACAGAATTATTTTCTTAATATGGGCCCTTATTATATTTTAGTTCAGATATCTTATAGCTTTCTTATGCTACCTGGTCCACTGGCCATGTTAATTTAATGAAATTTATAGTTTGCATTGAAAAGGATGGTTAATGAATATTGGTTTGTTGAGCTTGGTAGTTCTGAACTGCATTTTATAGTTTTGAAAAGTGTGGGCTTTTTGAAAATGTGTTATTCACGGTGAACTTGGAAAACATTATCCTCAATTAATGATTCTTTCCATGGCTAAAGCAAGAGAGCCTGTGAGATTTCTCATCTTTACAGTATTCTTTTCCTAGTTGAGCAGTTCATGAACTAAAACATTTAGGGACTGATAGTTTAGAGGAAACTTAACATTGTGTGGGATGTGGAAATAAGCTTTTACTGTTGACTTCAACATGGCTCCCCTTCTTCTTCAGATAGAGCCCTAAGGGATGGCCACATCCTAGCAGAACTGAGTCTGCAGTTCCCAGAACCAGCATTTGTTTTTGTTTGTCACTTAGCTGTACTGCTAAATGGCTTGAGAGATGTGAAATAGGTGATCTTGTTTTGAATGCCCTTACCAAAAACCATCAATAGTATGTCAAGTAATGCAGGATTTCATTCTCCAGTAATGTTTACTCATTCGAGCAATAGTCTGTTTACTGTAATCTATAACTTTTGTGTTTGCATAGAGTAGGTTAGATCTGTCCTTTTATTACACAATTCATCGAGGCAAGGCGCACAGCAAGGGAATATAAGTTGAGAGAAATTTATATGGACTTTTCCTCCTGGTAAAGTAGGCAGTTGTACTACTTCATTAACTATAAAGTCAGCCTGTGCTCTTTTCTGGCTCTTTTCCTTGTTGCTCTTTTTTATTGGCGAACATTTCATAGTGGGAAGGGATTAATAATAGAAAGGAACATTCAAGTGTTTAATAATCTGATCATTTGAAACAATGATATTGTTTGGATCATACACACACACTTTCTTTTAGACAGTAAAGGATTTAGAGGAATGGCCATATAAAACCTTCTAATCATATTTCAAAGTTTTTCTTTTTTACTTCTAATAAATCATTGTAAGATTATGAATTTGATGTTCTTCCCAGTCCACCACCCTACCTTCATTCTTAGTTGTGTGAGTCTGTGAGAATACTTTTGGCATGCATCAGGCGGGATGATACAGATCCTGGTCCAGAGCAATCACTGTCAGTTGTTGAATTTTGGATATAAGGCCCCCGTACAACATTAGTGTCACAACAGTGGAAGGGTTTCATAGGCCTTTAGTGGCACTCACAAGTAGGCAAAACTGGCAAGTTTTGAAGCAGAGAATGTCTTCATTCTCTTCTGTACCTGGGATTTTCTGTACCCAGGATTTAAACATGAAATACTTTAACAACAATTAAATACCGTATCTAGATTATATAATTAAAGAAATGTTTTTCTCTGGCAGAGTGAAGGTACACTTCTAGCAACTGGTTCCTATGATGGGTTTGCCAGAATATGGACTAAAGATGGTAAATGAAGCATTTTCCTTTTTACTTTGTTGTTGATCTAAAGTTAGAAAATTTAAAATAATGTTAATATTTTTCTTTTGAATTTTAGGTAACCTTGCTAGCACCTTAGGGCAGCATAAAGGCCCTATATTCGCATTAAAATGGAATAAGAAAGGAAATTTCATCCTAAGTGCTGGAGTAGACAAGGTAAAAGCTCATTAAGTTCTGTAAAGGCGAATGTATTACAGAGTTTAATTGAAAGCAGTATTTTGTCTTAGCTGCCAATTACATAAACATTCCTATTTGGGAAATTCACATATGAATTTATGATAGAAATACTTTTAGGTCTGTCAGCTCATTCCTGAATCTACTTACCAAAATGTCCTTATCCTTTTATCTATGTGAACACTTATAATTTTACCTGGAATTTGAACCATAAACAATGTCATACATCCTGTACTTTTTGCTTCCCTTCTACAATGTCTAGTTAGTCTCAACAGTGAATATGGCTCTGGAGTGAATCCATGGGAAATTCTAGAGCTGGTCTGTTAGCCGAACTGCTGGTACTTAATTGAAGCTAATATGAAATGCAGTATCTGTCTAGCCTTCTTTGTCTAACTTGGCTGGTGAATATAGATGAGTTGGAAATAGGACCTTCTTCCTCCTAAATAAAGGTGTAAGATTATCTTAATCCAGGAAAGGACATGCTAATAATTGAGTGTGGTGTCAAACAGGGAAGTGGAGAGAAACTGGTTCACTCTTTATAAAATTCAGAGAGCAATAAAAAAAGTGGCAAAAGAGGAAGAAAAGTGAAGTAGGCTGGGAAGGAGAGAGACTGAGTCCTGTTAATAGTCACTGCCACTAGACAATACTTTAGGTTCTTTAAGTACTGCCAAAATTCAAGCTGCCTTTTTGGGTAAATAGGAGCTTTCAAAATCTTTCAATATTGAGAACTGATTACGTTGTTAACCAAGAACTTACTCTTATACTAAACATCTATACGAATCTTACATTAAATGTACTATTGCAGTGGAGTTTTTTTAAGCAAAATCTAGTATAATGCCTGGCGCTTTGTAGACTACCAGTAATTGCTATTTGAAGTAAGTTGACCAATGCAACATCATCAGGGAAAAATCAAACTGCTTAATAGTCATTTTCTCCCAAAGTATATAGCCTTGTGGTACTATTTGGGATAAAGTGTTTAAAATTAAATCTACTCTGACATTTCATATTGCTGTAATACAGTTAGGCATATAATTTACACATGTATGTTAAACTTCTTTCCATGAGTTTATTTTTCTTTTCCTTTTAATCTCAGACTACAATTATTTGGGATGCACATACTGGTGAAGCCAAGCAACAGTTTCCTTTTCATTCAGGTAAATTTCTTATAATTTACGTGAAAGCTGGAGCTTGCTTCTGTTTTTCTAATTAAACTTTTAACAGCATATGATTTATTTTAAATGTTGAAATATCAAGTATCAGTCTTGTTACTAGTCCTTTCGAGAGTTGATGTTCCATGACATTCAGACTCTTAATTGTCAGAGGATCATCCAACGTTTTCTGTGAAATGTACCATAAAGAAAGCATTTGCAGCCTGGTGCAATTAGGGGTGGCATTATTTAATGGAAAGAACATAGATTTTTGAATCAGAAAACCTAGGTTTGAATGTCAGTTCCACCCCACTTAAGAAGCATTATTAAGACTGAGCAAGTCACTTAACCTTTCTGAGCCTCCTTTTCACTGTCTGTAAATGAGGGATAATAATAATAATACCTATTTGTTACGGGAATAAGGCTAACTGATATACATGAAAATACTGTATAGACTCATATAAGTTTAGGTATTGTTGTCATTTTCTCATTTTGGATCCAGGTACCTGAGTATTTGTCTACAAGAAGTAAAAAGTAGACTTTCCCAGTGTTGTTGGAATATTGGTGGCTTAGATGGATTTCTCTTTTAAGAAATACTCAATCTGGTACTTTTACCTGATTAATCAGACCTCAAAAATAGTGCTCTGTCCTGCATGATATACAGCCACACACCCAGACATTCAGCTTGAGTAGAGCCAGCCATATTTTTGTGCCCACGCTCCGTTTAGGTCTAGAACCTTTGCGCTGCTTTTCAGTGAGTTTCCCGACTGCAGTAACTAAATGATGTTAAACTGGAACAAGATACCCGGTGGTTTTAGTACTACCTGATTTAGCTGTCTCTTTGATTTTGTTGTGCTAGAAAAAATTTCAATTTGGAGACTGACTAAAATAACCCTGGTTATTCCCAAATCCTTGATGATATCCTTTAACAAACAGTGAGCCAGTGGCATAGCATCAACTTTAAAATGGAAATTTGTAACTTCAGGCATTTTGCTTTTTTTCATTCTCTGTTTAGTGTGCCTAAACAAGCCAAAATAAGGTGCAAAATGATTTTTCTGTAGTATCTGAATAAGTTTGCAAACATCATTAAACAGTTCAATTGATTAAAGCTCACCACTCTAATAAGCATTTACACATACATTTTTGTTCACCTGTTGTGCTTCCATTTCACCTTTGCTTCTAGTTTTCAGAATTCTCTCAGGCTTCTGGCTGTTAATCATAATAATTTCTCGTACATCCTAGGAGTAATGTAAAGTTGAAGTAAGTATGTTTATGGTACTATTGCTAGGTACCGTATGATTAGTACCAACTCTGTGTTGGAGACGGTGCTCTTTCTATCCCCTTTAGTCCTAACTACAACCTGATGAGGTACATAGTATCAAAGTATTTTTACGAAAAAATAAGCTTCAATTTACCCATCGTGTTCTTTCTTACCATACTTTTGTTTTTAAGAACAATTTTATTGAGATACAGTTGACATAAAATGAACAGTATGTATTTTACTTGAACAATTTGATATATTTTGACATAGGTATACAACATTGAAACTATTACCGCACTCAGGATAATGAATACATCTGTTACCTTCAGACGTTTCTTCTTGCCCCTTAGTGATCTCTCTCTCCCATCCCCAGAGATTAGATTACATTGTATGATTGGGATCATACAGTATATATTATTTTTTGGTCTTCATTCTGCATAATTTTTGATTCCTGCAGTATACAAAGTATATCTTATTCAACTGTTTATGTTATCAGTAAGGCTTCTAATCAACAGCTGGCTATTAGTTGGTAAGATTTTGGGGAGTCAAAAGCTATGTGCAGATTTCCAACTGCACAGGGGGTTCGTGCTCCTAACCCTCACATTGTTCAACGATTAACCAGATCATATGTTCAAAAAGCTAAGTAGAGACAGAAGATATGTTATTAAACTTCTAGAGACAAAAACAACATGTGAGATGAAAAATGCACTGGATAGGATAAACCACAGATTCGATGCTGCGGAAGAAATGATTTGTGACGTTGGAGGCAGCATAGAATCTATCCAAAAACTCAGAGAACATAGACTGGAAAAGAGGGTGTGGGGACAGAGCATCAGTGAGTTGTGATACAACTTTGGGCAGACTAATACCTATGTAGTCAGAATCTTAGGTAAAAAGGTAGGGGAGGGAAGAGGGGCAGAAAATAAGATTGTTTAGCCCATTTAAAATTATCACCTCAAGGCAGATGGTGACAAGTTAAAGGGGTGCACTATAAATCCTAAAACCACCACTAAAAGAATTACAGGTAAGAACCCACCAAAGGAGAAGAAAATGTAAACATAAAAAATATCCAATTAATTCAAATGGAGGTAGAAATACAAAAAGGGGAAAGAACAGAAGAGATAAACAGAAGTACAGTAAATTTAAATGTAACGATATGACAAAGCAAAATAAGTGTAAATGGCCTAAATATTAAAAGGCAGAGATTGTGAGACTGAATCAACAAGCAAGACTCAACTATATACTGCCTATGTAAAATATACTTCAAATACAAAAATATCAATAGACTGAAAATAAAATGATGTAAAAATAAATACCGTGCTATCACTAATCAAGTGTACATTTATACATTTCAAGTGTACAAGTATACATTTCAGCAAGAGACAGCTGAAATGGCTACATTAATATTAGACAAACTAGATTTCAAAGCTGAGAAGATTTACAGGGAAAAAGGAGGTTATTAATACAATGATAAACAGTCAATTCAACAAAACATTTTAAAATGATAATGCATTTAATAACACTTTCAAAACATGAAGCAAAAACTGATGGAACTTCAAAGGAAATAGAAATTATTGTGCTTCCAATTGTTGAAGACTTTAGTATTCTTCTCTCAATAATTGATGGAATGAGAAGACGGGGAGAAGGAAGTAAAGCTATAAATGATTTGAAGATTATCTGATAACTTGACCTAAATGACATTTATAGCAACAATGGAATTAAATTAGAAATCAGTATTAGAAAGATCTCTGGAAGAGCCCAAATACTCAGGAACCCACATTTCTAAATAACTCATGGGCCAAAGAAGAAGTCAGAATTAAGTTAGAAAGTTTTATATTTGACTACAGATTTTATAAATTAATAATATACTAAAATCCATTGAATTGTATACTTTAAACAGGTGAATCGGTATGTGAATTATATGTCAATAAAGCCTTTTTTTAAAAAATAAAGTCAGTAGTAAATGCATCCTTCTTCGCTCATAGGTTTGTTCCTTCTCTTTTAAAATTATGGAGGCCACGTGGGTTAATGAAAGTAAATCAGAAGAGGGGTGGAGCAGACAAAAATGTTAACTTTAGCTCCAAGATTTTAAGAAATTGTGTTACTGGGAGAATTAAGTTTTCATAGCCTCTTATCATGTGTAAAATGAGACCGGTATTAGTGAACACAGCTCTCTCACTAGTCAGTTACATAAAAAAAAATTTTTATATGTTAGAGATTTCTTTCTAAAGAACTTGTACTATCAAGACTCATTTTAAGAGTAAATATAAAAGAAGGAGGTACGTGTTCTTTGATTACATCAATCTGTAAGCACTGTATTTTATGAGGCAGGCATATCACAGAAGCATTAATCACACAACTTACGTTGCAACATTTCCTACATCTCAACAATCTTGATTTGGTTATGTAGTTTGGTTTTGTTTTTCTTTTTATGAATCTACTAGCGTATTTGTTTTAATGCTACTTTTTGTTTATTTTAGCCTCCTCTCTAACATGTTGCAGGCTGCCCTGTATAAAATTAACACCTCTGGAACATCCTGACATATATTTGGCCTTCTTAACACTTTAGTGTATCTTTAACTGTCTTCTAATTAGATTTTTCAGGCCTCCCCCATTTTTTGCACTCGTCAACAATTGAAAGATTATTTACCCAAAAAATTAAAATTTTTAGAATTGTATTTTAAGTAATAATACTTAATGTTAAAATGAAAGTGCACAGTAGTTACTGAATTAGGTTCCATGGAGGAAAACAAAGTGTAAACCAGACACTCCAAGAAAGGGAATTTAATACAAAGAAATAGTTGCAGAGGTGTTGGGAAGAGTGAAAAACTAAGGAATAGGAGGTAACCCAGAGACCAACTGAAGGAGTCTAAGACTCTAGAGGAGAAGGCAGGATCTGAAGTGGGGACTGGGATGTAGAGGATAGGCTGTCTGGCAATGCTCGACACCCAGCCTGAAATGATGGCAGTCATTCCTGTCTTACTACTACTACTAACTTTGGACTCCTCACTTTGAACTCCTGACAGTGTCTTACATTGTATGAACCCATCAGGAAACCACTAGGCACAGGAACCTGGGACATAACTTACAATAGCCCTGCTGGGTTGCACATCCTAGCAGGGCACAGTGCAGTAAGGAACGAATGAGAGTTGACTGCCAAATGAACAGGACAGTCATCCACATTGCTGTCAGAAATGGTGATACACACAAACAGAGGCAGAGTTCACACATCATGCTGATAAAGTTGGCACGTAACTTTTGTTTCCTAGTTGGTTTAGGTTGGGTTTCTCCAAAAGGCAGGCCCTGTGCCAAACATTTGAGTGAAGTGACTTATTGTGGAAAACCTCTTAGGAGAAATAAGTGAAGAAATATGGGAAGCAGGACTGGGGAGAGAGAGGAAGCCAAGGAAGGAAGTGATTTCTGGTGAAGAAAGGCCCAGTCTCAGCCTGGTGCAGAGGGGAGCTTGCACCTCAAAGTTTTTCTTACATTGAACCAAGGGTGCTAGGTCTTTAGATCTCCCAAAAACGTACGCAACACCAGCTTGGATGCATGTCATCTAGGGAGGACTCAGCAGCAGAGCAGGGCAGTTCTGTGAAGTTTGTCCGTGGCAGCCCTTAGCAGTGAAGCACTCAGTTGGGAATTGGACACAGCACAAGCAAAAAGGCTTATGGGCAGGAAGACCAAACACCAGCTAAAGCAGTGCTGCTTCATGACTAGAGTAAAAATACAGCCTACAACTTACTCAGCCTGACAACTCTGAGGTGTGATTTTTGACTTGTGTTTACTTTGTTGAGAATTCTCATGATTTGAAATTTTGTATAAAAAGTGAATTTATGTTAATAATTTTATATGGCACTGTGTTTCTTAAAAGGTTGAGGGAGGATTAAATATTTTAAATATAGTTATTCGAAATTTCATATACCCTCCATAGTAAGTTCCCATTAAATATTTTCTTTCCATCTATTTCCTTTGAGCTTACTCTATCCAAGTGGTGTCCTGATACCTAGTTTTTCATTGTAGAAATATACCCAAAACTAATTATTTTAATGTCTGGTTATATTACTACAATTAGCTTCTTTATTCTTTAGTACTTAGTACTTTTAGATTTGGGGCTTACCTGATTTATCTTTAGCCAGGCAATGAAATCAATTTCACTCTTTCCTGTTGTCCTTTATCTTAAAAAAAAAAATCTCAGTATAGTTCTGATTAAAATTTCCTTTCTGAGTCCTAAATGCTTTAAATCTTCTTTTCCCATTCTTTTCACTTCTCCTATCCATAGTTACAAGTTCTTACACATGACATACCTCTTGACTTATAAGTTTAACTGCTTAAGCACCTGTTTATGTTTCATTTTTAACATAGCCAGTTACTATTATACTTGGATATACACAGTGAGGGAGTTTGTGGCTTTGTTTTCCCTTTCCATAGACATCTCTAATCTCCTTTATTAAATGCTTTGTATTTCTACTAATTAGTATACATAGCTAAACTTTTTGTTTTTGTTTTTTTGAGACATAGTAGTCTTACTCTGTTGCCCGGGCTGGAGTGCAGTGGTGCAATCACGGCTCACTGCAGCCTTGGCCTCCCCAGCTCAAGCAGTCCTCCTGCCTCAGCCTTCCAAGTAGCTGGGACTATAGGCATGGACCACTACACCTGGCTGATTTTTTATTTTTTATTTTTTAGAAATGAGGTCCCACTGTCTTGCCCAGGCTGGTCTCAAACACCTGGGCTCAAGCCGTTTTCCTGCCTTCACTACCAAAGTGCTGAGTCACACCTGGCCACATAGCTCAACTTTAACCCTCCTGTTTTTCTCCTTTAAGTTTTTTCTTTAAATTAGGGTTGACAAACTTTCACTAAAGGACTTGAAAGTATTTTAGACATCGTAGGCCATAAGATCTCAGTTGCCGCTAGTCAGCTCTGCCCTTGTAGAGAAAAAGCAGCCATAGGTAATATGCAGCTTAATACATTTGTCTAGGTTTCAATAAAGCTCTTATTTATGGACACTGAACTTTAAATCTCATTTCACATTTGTCTGTCTTCCTTTGATCCCCTCCTCCCCCATTGCACTATAAAAGCCATTCTTGGCTCATGTGCCATAGTTTGTCAACCCCTGCTTTAAATGCAGTGTCTTTGATACGCTTCTGTTGCTTAACCCAGTTACTCACTGTTAGTACCGTAATCTGGGTTGCTAATTACGGAGATCCTTTGCACCTTGCAGGAGGGGAAAAGGATGTTCAATAATTTCAGAGCTAAACTCAAAGTATTAAATGCCAGCCTGCTTTGGGGCTTCAGAGATTTTTAAATTCATTGATTTTAAGGGGCATTTGATTTTAAGAGGTGTTTGACAAGAACAGATTTTAAGAGGTATTTGACAAAAGTTGCTTAGAAGAAAACTATTTGCTAATCGTGTGCCATATTCCATTTGTTAGTTGAGTAGATGATAATGGGAATGATACTTATTCAGCATAACATTTGTCTAACTCTTGTAATTTACAAAGTACTTCCACACACATTACCTCACCTGGTCTTCACCATGGGTACTAAGGATAAAGATAGTACAAGTTTAGTATCCCTTATCTAAGTGTGTGGGACCAGGATTGTGTTGCATTTTATTTTATTTTTATTTTTCTGATTTTGGAATATTTGCATATACATAAGGCAATATGGGGATGGGACCCAAGTCTGAACATGAAATTAATTTATGTTTTACATACACCTTATAGTATAGCCAGATGGTATCATTATACAGTATTTTTACCAGTTTTGTGCATGAAGTAAAGTTTGTATTAAGCATTTAATGTGTGGAGTTTTCCACTTGTGGCATCATATTAGCATTCAAAAAGTTGCAGATTTTGGAGCATTGTGGATTTTGGATTTTCAGATTGGGGTGCTCAGCTTGTGTGTTATCCTCACTCTTGTGTGTGAGGGTAACACCTGTGTGTTACCCTCATCTAAAGAGGATATATCATAGAGGTTAAGCGACCTGCTTGTGTCCACTAATTATGCAGTGACAGAACCACTGAACACTCACAGATTTTAGAAATGAAAAGCATGATATCACATTTAATTTTATCATTTTATAAAAGAGAACCCAAGACCCACAGAGCCAGCTCTGAGGGACCTTCATCTCCCAGTTACTAGGCCAGCGTACTTTCTCTTAGGGTCTGCCTCACCTAGAAATAACTAAATTGAAATTTTTTAATGTTGTTATATATAGATACTTTTAATTTTCTCTTAATATCTTAAAAAGTATAAAGTAACATGTGTAAGTGCCTATTAGTATATTTTATTAGTCAGCAATGGTTCAAAGCTAAAACTCTTGGATTTTAGTACATGTGGAATAAATGCAAACCTAACCTTTGTTCCTTTGCAGCACCAGCATTGGATGTTGATTGGCAGAGCAACAACACCTTTGCTTCTTGTAGTACAGATATGTGCATTCATGTCTGTAAATTAGGACAAGACAGACCTATTAAAACATTCCAAGGACATACGGTAAGAAACCTTTTTTCCACATTAAAGTGGTCATGATTAACAAGTAATGTTTCAGAATAGTTTTGAAGTATGTATGTTTAATATTCAAATAGCTACCCAGTCTATACAATGAAAATGTGAATATTTACTATTATTTTTAGAATGAAGTAAATGCTATCAAATGGGACCCAACTGGCAATCTCCTGGCCTCCTGTTCTGACGACATGACTTTAAAGGTAATTTGCTTAGTAGGGAGAAATGGGATGGGGGTGTCAC
Source organism: Hylobates moloch (assembly GCF_009828535.3). Taxonomy (NCBI): domain Eukaryota; kingdom Metazoa; phylum Chordata; class Mammalia; order Primates; family Hylobatidae; genus Hylobates; species Hylobates moloch. The sequence continues at coordinate 86,712,236 of NW_026652288.1, read as the reverse complement.
ACAGTATGGTTGCTCTGGCCGTTTTAAGACCATTTAGAATGTCTGTCTTACATGGAGTGTTTATGCCTGGATGAAAACTCCAACATTTTAAATGGCTAACCATTGTTTTTTAAATTTTATAGTTTCTTTTCTGAAATACATAAAACTATTTGAATGTAGCAAATTATATTAAAATGATGGCTTATGATATGATGAGACATATGATACCCTATTAGTTAGGGCTCTCCAGAGAACAGAACCAATAAGAAGATAGATAGATGGATGGATGGATGGATGGATGAGAGATTTACTGTGAGAAATTGACTCACGTGATTATAGAGGTTGAGAAGTCCCACAGTCTGCTGTCTACAAGCTGGAGACCCATGAAAGATGGAGGTGTGGTTCCATTCCAGGGCCAGAGAAGGAGTGCCAATGGTGTAAGTCCCAGTCCAAGAGCAGAAGACCAATATACCAACTCAACAGTCAGGGGGAGGCAGAGAATTCTCGCTTCCTTGGCGTTTTTGTTCTGTTTAGAGCCTCACTGGACTGAGTGATGCCCCCCCCACACTGGGGAGGGCGGCAGTCTGCTTTTCTCAGTCAGCTAAGTTAAATGCCCATCTCAACTGGAAACACCCTCAGACACAGCTGGAAATAATGTCTAACCAAATATCTGTACCCTGTGACTCAGTCAAGAAGACAGATAAAATTAGCCATCACCAAAAGTAAGAAAGGTCATGCTATAAATTGTCTTCACCATTAGAAAGTCATATGTTGAGGCAATTAAAGTTTATTTGCATATGTAAAGATTTGACTAATAAGTACTCAAGAACTTTGTAGCATTCATGGATTTGATTGAAATTCTTTGCGTTGTATTAATTTGATTTTGCTGTGGCATGAATATATATCACCATTGCTGGGAAACTGATATATAGCAGAGAATCTCTCAGTGAGCGAGCGTAGTTGACATACCAACATCCCCATCTCAACATGGATCTCTGTTTTTCTTGTTGTATGACTAAAAGCAAAACTGCTGTCTTGCACCTAAGCACATCAGATTCCTCAGTTGGGGAAAAAAGCATTTGGAGATAAAGAACAACCTAAAACTTATTTCCAAAATAAATGAAGTTTTGAGCCCTCTCCTGCAACAGCTAACCCTCTACTGATAACAGTTTGATCCTTGACTTTGCAATACCAAGGACTGCAGATGTGATGACCCTTACAGATATGAAAATCATGAGGGAAGACTGCTTTTCCTGCTACTATGAACGGATTAAATTTAACTTTGGGAAGCTTGTGAGGTTTTCTCCTTTAAGTTCTGCTATGTTTTTAGTTAGACAGTTCTTAAGTCTGGGCTCCCTTACAAAATTGCTAGTAGTAATACTTAATGCTTTCATCTTTGGCTTTTCCTTATGTGCACACGTATTAATGCTTATAACATGAAAAAAAATTCTTCTGGGACTATGTGTGACACATATGAGGAAATGACAGAAGGGCAGTGTCCAGAGGGCCTTGTGCCACATACTGAGTTGAAGCTGGAGAGAGGTTAAAACTAGAAATTGTTAGAGAGCTTTTCTTCATCCTAAGAATGTTTAAATGTCACCAAGGATTTTAAAGTAAAAACTAGGATGGATGGATAATGTGTAATGGGCCGTTTTCTGAGAAGAGGGAATGCCAGATGGAATGAGAAGGTGACGTTGAGTCATGAGAATGGAGGAGATAGGTGGGACTGATGCTTAGAGAACTGTAAGCCCGAGATTAAAAACTGGGAATTCTCAGCAGATAGGTGGTCTTTAAAATCCTTGGGCATGGCCGGGCCTGGTGGTTCACTGTTGGGGTTCAATCAGGCTGGTGAGAAAAATATTAGAGATAGTTATAGAAATAGACGCATATCTTCTTGGAAGGCTGAGAAGTAACTTCGGTAATAGATCTGGCTGAATGTGGCCTGGTTCCTTTACCTTTAGTTAAACAAATTAAAGTAGTAATAAAGGAAGGCAGAGTAGTTTACCTAGCTAGCTTGTTTACTCATATAATATTAAGACTAACCTTTGATGTGCCATGGGTGCTTAAGTGCTTTTTTCTTGGGAAGTCCACAATGTCAGTTACCCTCTAATGGTGTTGACTCAAGCCTTTGTGAATTAATCTTACTGAATAAATTCGAGTCTCACTAGCTGATCAGGGCCACGGTCGCAACTGTTTACAGAACTCTCCGGGGAGTCTGTAAGTGGCTCGGACACCCTCAGCTGGACTGGCAAAACAGAATATCTGTGTGTTAGTGTACTTTATTCATCCATCGCTGGGTCAGGGTCTACGGGCAGACCCCCGCAGCTAGTGCCCCCTTGAGAGGCATGTTGCCACAGCTCATGCCTGTAATTAAAGCACTTTGGAAGGCCGACATGGGCAGGTCACTTGAGGTCAGGAGTTTAAGACCAGGTGGGTCAACATGGTGAAACCCCATCTCTGCTAAATATACCAAATTTAGCCGAGCGTGGTGGCAGGCGCCTATAATCCCAGCTACTCTGGAGGCTGAGGCAGGAGAATTGCGTGAACCCGGGGGACGGAGTTGCAGTGAGCCATGAGCTTTCCAAAGGAAACTGAGAAGGTGACCAAAGTGGAAAAAGAAAGTTTGTAGAGGAAACTATTTCCAGGGAGGTAAGAGTTGAGAGTGGCCAACAGTATCAAATTCTATGAATTAGAAAGGTCTAATGAAATCAGTTCTGAAACAAGTCGTTTAGATGTATTTTACTTGGGGTTGTAAATACATAGGGCACCAAAAACACTGTGATGCTTCATTATCTTTTAATGGTTATGTCACAGAAATGTAAAGTTGAGCTGATTTTTTTTCTTGGTTGGCCCTTGGGTTTGGGGTGTTGTATGTTTATGTGTTAAGGAGATAACTGCAGGACCTACCATGTCTTTATTGAGTGATTTTTTTTTCCCAGAAATACTCTTCATGTTGATTTCTATGAATTTTTGCTCAAAAATAATAGACACTTGAAATCTATATACATAGGCATATTTTCATCTCAGGAAAGACTTATTCTCTACTTTGACTACTTTTTTCTACTTTTTTTTCCTACTTTTCATTTGAGCCTTATTTCCTATGTTAGTTTTTATGGTTCTCTGTGAGTCCTCATTGTTTGTAAGTTGGTTATTTATTTTCAGTTCTCCATTGTAAAATTTTCCTGATTCTAAAATTGTAAGAGCAGTTTATGATGTAGATCTTTTACTTAAGGGACAGTGTAAAAACTATGCCTTCAGCATTTTAGGATTGTTACTAATCTCAGAACAACTGTAGTTAATTCAGTCTTCAAACTTCGTAATAGTGAATATTTTTAAAGGGCTGAAAGCTAACTTTTTTTTTTTTGCAGAGATGCAAATATTAAATATATTGCATTTCAATTTCTTTGTAAATATTCTATCATCATTCTGGTTATATCACTCATATTTTAGACTGTCCATATAATATTTTAAGTGTCAAGATAATATTTTAAATGTACTCATTGTATGGAAAAATAATTACATACATTTTTCTTTTTTCTTTAGATATGGAGTATGAAACAAGACAATTGTGTCCATGATTTGCAAGCACATAATAAAGAAATTTATACCATCAAATGGAGTCCAACAGGACCAGGGACTAATAATCCAAATGCCAACCTTATGTTAGCAAGGTGATACTTCCGTTTTATTCTTCCTTTTATGAGTCTTCTACAAATAAGACTTCTAATAAATATGACAGAAACTTAGGGAAGATTTCATGAAGTGGAAACTTTTTTTCCTAATTTCAGTAGTTTTTCGTGTATAGGTGGTTTTTGGCTACAAGAATAAATTCTTTAGTGATGATTTCTGAGACTTTAGTACACTGGTTTTGCAAGCAGTGTAGTGTACCCAGTGTGTAGTCTTTTATCGCTCACCTCTCTTCTCAACCTTCTCCCCACCCCCACCTCCAGTCCACAAAGTTCATTATATCATTCTTACACCTTTGTGTCCTCATAGCTTAGCTCCCACTTACAAGTCAGAACATGATATTTGGTTTTCCATTCCCGAGTTATTTCACTTAGAATGACGGCCTCCAGCTCTATCCAAGTCACTGCAAAAGACAATATTTCATTCCTTTTTATGGCTAAGTAGTATTCCATGGTGTATGTATACTGCATTTTCTTTATCCCCTTGTTAGCTGATGGGCACTTACGTTGGTTCCTTAAGGGGAATCTTTAAACACTGAGTTTTATTATTTCAAGTTATAATGATATTTTATATTGAAATAATCACATAATGACTGGTACCAAATACCGATTAAAATCCAAGCAATTGAGGCATAGCAAAATCTTCAGTATCTTTAGAAAAAAAAAAAAGATAAATGGAAAAATGTGGTCACTTCGGTGTTCAAAACCATGCGAAAGAGGGATTATTTAGACAGAGAGGAATACAGTAAATGAGCACATTTATGTTTTTTACTCCTGGACTTGGGAAATTCCTTTAAGTTGTTTTTTTCGCTTGTTTAGCTTTTAATTTCTAGAACACTTGCTCTTCTTTCTAAATTTATTATTTTTTTGTCACTGACTTGAAGCTCACAGAATATTCTTCCTAACAGTCCAGTCGGTCTGCTTCTCATAAAGAATTTTGGCTATTAGATGTGGCTGAATATGGGAGGTTGGGTGGGAGCAAGGCTGGGGGGGGGTGTATTTCCTTACTTATAAATTAACTTTCTTTCCCTCCCTTTTCAGTGCATCCTTTGATTCTACTGTTAGGTTATGGGATGTAGACCGAGGGATATGCATCCATACCTTGACAAAACACCAAGAGCCTGTGTACAGTGTAGCTTTCAGTCCTGATGGCAGGTATCTGGCAAGTGGTTCTTTTGACAAATGTGTACACATCTGGAACACACAGGTATGTCTCCATTATTTAAATGGTCAAGTACTCTTACATTTAGGTAGAAGCATTTGCCTATACACTCTCCCTCACCATTTGGTTGTCATTCCTCTTGTGGCATTAATTGAATTATTGGTTTTAAAAGAAGATAGAAACTAATGGAAGTTACATCTTTATGGAGACCGGAATTTTGAAATGGATTTAGATTGTTTATTATTTCTTATTGTATTCTTTTGTTTTTTTCCAACGGTTTTGCAGATATCAAATATGAATGTTTAAGATGTATTTATTTAGATAAATGACAGATTTTATTTTTCAAAATAGTTGTCTCTGAAGGAGCTATATATGAGCAGTAAAAGTCAAAGGACCAGATTTTATGGCTGAATGCAATAATTTATGAGAAAGAAACTTACAACTACATTACCTTTTCAGGTAGTATGTATAGTGTTTCAGAGATTCTTAAAAGTGGAAAAGCAGCCTGTTGCTTTCAATTTTTTAAATCTTCTCAATGTTTTAGTTTTTATGCTCTATGTACTATACTTTTTTAATAGCAGTCACTGGACTCACCCCTCCTTTCAGTTATCAGATCTTTGTTGGTTGTAGTGCACACATAATACGTTGTTATGGTGTTTATCTCTTTCTGTAGGTGTCTGCCACCATAGTTCATTTCACAAATCAATTTTCATAACTTACTTTGAAGATTTTTAAATTATTTTATACATGCATACAGTTCAGAAAAAACCTCAAGCCTTGTATAAAGGTATACACTGAGAAACTTTGTTCCCATTTCTGTCTTCCTCTCCTGCTGGTAACAATTTTTATTAGTTTTTATTTCTTCCTAACTTCTTTTTATGAATGAAAGCGTTGTGCTTCTTTCATTTTACACTATCACTGACAATATAAAATAATATTTTACCTCACAATTCAATCCATTAGTGATAAATGGTATTTCAGCATAGTTTTAAATTTGCATTTCCTTATGAATGACATTAGGAATCTTTTTTTATATATTTAAGCATACTTGTTAATTTTTCTGTGAACTGTTTGATGATGTTTTTTCCATTCTTTTCAACTGGGTTATTCATTGTCTTTAATTTCTAGCAGCTCTTTATAGACTAAAAAACTAAACCCTGTGTAATGTGGTTGCAGATTTTTGCTAGTTGAACAAATGATTATTAAGCCTGAATCTTACATTACATTTTAATAAAATTTTTTAATATTTATTTTTGTTTTTCTTTAAATAGAGATGGGATCTTTCTATGTTGTCTGGGCTGACCTCAGAACTCCTGGGCCCAAGGGATCCTCCCACGTCAGCCTCCCAAAGTGCTGGGATTATAGGCATGAGCCACCATGAGCCTTCTAATAAAATTTTAGGCTGCACATGGTGGCTCACGCCTGTAATCCCAGCACTTTTGGGAGGCCAAGGTGGGCAGTTCTCTTGAGGTCAGGAGTTCAAGACCAGCTGGTCAACATGGTGAAACCCCATCTCTCCTAAAAATACAAAAATTAGGCGTGGTGACATGTCTGTAGTCTCAGCTACTCGGGAGGCTGAGGCAGGAGAATTGCTTGAACCCAGAAGTGGAGGTTGTAGTGAGCCAAGATCGCACCACTACACTCCAGCCTGGGCAACAGAGTGAGACTCTGTCTCAAAAAAAAAAAAAAAAATTAAGTAAAAATGTTCTGCTTTAATTTTTATTATTACTTCCTTACCTCTACTCCCATATTTTCTGTCTTTATGAATATATGCCTGTGTTGGATATATTCTGTAACTATAATATATATATGCCTTAAAAACTCTTTCCTAAATTTTAGTTTAACTTTGTGTTTGTGGGAAGACACTCATCATGCACCCAACTAAACTTCATTTTTTATTAGTATTTTTTTTTTTTTTTGAGACGAAGTCTCGCTCTTGTCCCCCAGGCTGGAGTGCAATGGCGCAATCTCAGCTCACTGCACCCTCCGCCTCCTGGGTTCAAGCGATTCTCCTGCCTCAGCCCCATGGGTAGCTGGGATTATAGGTGCCTGCCACCACACTCGCCTAGTTTTGGTATTTTTAGTAGAGATGGGGTTTCACCATGTTGGCCAGGTGGTCCCAAACTCCTGACCTCAGGTCATCCACCCACCTCAGCCTCCCCGTGTGCTGGGATTACAGGTGTGAGCCACCATGCCCAGCCCCACCCAACTAAACTTTTTTAAACCGAACAATAGTTAGAGAGTTGATGAAAGTGAATCTAAATCTAAATAATATAATTTCCACATATATTCAAGTTAGTATTTGTTCATTTTCACTTTTAATAATTGTACATTTAAAACAGAAAATAACACATACCTACTGCTCAGATTTAATTGATAAGAACATGTTGCCACACTGTTGCGAATCTCTTCCTTCCTATTTTTACCTGATAAAATGTTATAGATACAGATAAAGTGTTCACCTCCATTTTCCTCTTCCTTCCTAGAGGCTATAGCAACCCTGAAGAGAGTGCCTGTCATTCCCATGATAAATGATATATACTACTATTTTCTGTGGTAAAATTGTAATTAATCATGCTGTTGTGAATCTTGTATATCTTTTCAAGCTAGTGTTTTTTTTTTTACCACTTTTTTGAAATATCACATTAATACTTGTACCTCTAGAATGATTATTTGGACTATTCCAAAGCATTATATGAATATATGAATATATTCATTAATAATATATTCATAATATGAATATATTAATTTTCAAATTTATTTTCCTATTGGGGGATTTAAAAATGTACAACATTGCTGGAGCATCCTTACACGTTTCCTTGTGCACATGAATGAAAGTTTCTGTAACGCTTCTCTCTGTCTCTACACACACACACACACACACACACACACACACACACACACACACCTGTGCATGGCATATCCTGTAAGTGGAAATCATGGCCCATAGGGTATATTTATGTGCTTGTGCCTAACTGCTCTTCAGCATGCATACACCCATTTACATTTCTAATCACAGTATTTAGGATTTCCCATTTTCCTTTATCGGTAGGTTATCAGACTGGTAAACATTTTTCCAATTACGTGGATATGAAACATTATTTTGTATTAATTTGCATTTTCTTGATTGTCGATTAGTTTAAATATCTTTTCAAATAGTTATTATACAGTTGGACTTTAGCATTTTAGTTCACCACCACCACCACCATTTTTCAATTGTTTTATATTCTATACTGATTAGTGTTCATTATGCATTCTGGGTACTAATCCTTCCTGGTCATATGGATTCCAGTGATCTCCCAGTACCTTCTTGTTTGTTTTCTTCATGTGGAGTGTTTATCGTGTAGAAGTTTTGTGGGGTTTTTTGGTGGTTGTTTTGTTTTGTCTTGAGGTAGGATCACTCTGTCGCCTAGGCTGGAATGCAGTGGCAGATCAAGGCTCACTGCAGCCTGGGCCTTCCTGGGCTCAGCTAATCCTCCCCCTCAGCCTTGCAAGTAGCTGGGATCACAGCTGCATGCCACGATACCCAGCTAATTTTTGTATTTTTTTTGTAGAGACCGGGTTTTGCCATGTTGCCCAGTCTGGCCTCAACCCCCTAGGCTCAAGGGATCCACTCGCCTCAGCCTTCCATAGTAATCCTGGGATTACAGGCATGAGGCATCACGCCCAGATGTTATGGAAGTTTTTAATGTTAATGTTTAGATGTATTTATCTTTCTCTTTTTAAAATTAATTGATTATTTTTAGAGATGGGGTCTTGCTGTGTTACCCAGGCTGGACTCCTGAGCTCAAGAGATCCTTTCACCTCAGCATCCTGTGTAGCTGGGTCTATAGGCACATGCCACTGTCCCCGGCTAGATCTCTTTTTTGATAGCTTTTTTTTTTAAATAGCTTAATACATTTTTCCTTATAGATATCACTGAGATCTGATATTTTTTCATGAAGTGTCTAAGTTTTATTCCTTTACATTTATGTTTTTAGCTCCTTTGGAACTGATTTTTATATGTGGTGTGAGGTGCAGATATTTCCATTTGGGTAGTCAGTTGTCTTAGCACCATTCATTGCCCCCTTTCTGTTTTCATAATGCCAATTTCATATACCTAGTTCATGTATATGCAGGTTGTTTATACCTTCTTTTTTATTCCACTTATGTATTTGCCTTGTCTGAATCAATAGCATAGTTTTAATAATTTTAACTTTATAAATCCCTCTTGTTATTATTCTTCAGAACTGTTTTTCTGTTCTTGCCACTTTAGTCATCCATATTTCCAAAACAGAACCTACAATTTTGGATTTTGTTTATGAGTGCCTTGAATTTGTAGGCGAAATTAGGGAAAATTGTCATTGAGTTTTATCACCCATAAATATGTTATACCTCCATTTATTTGTCTTTTATTCCTTCGGTAAAGTTTTATAATTTCTCTGAGGATCTTTTTTCCTAATGTGTTTTGAGGTGCCTTATGGTTTTTATGTTACTGTGAATGACCTCTTTTAAAAAATATATTCCTTTTATATACTAGTCGTTGCTAACATTTAGAACATTTTCAGCAAACTCATTTAGTCCATTGTGACAAAATCAATTTTAATGAAATTTGGGTGTAGAACTGTAGAGTGCTAATGGAAGATACTACAAGACATTTAAGGGCATTTGACCAACTGTTCATATTATTTTGTTTTCACTATTGTGTACCAAAAGTCTTTTTCAAACTTTGAAAATAGTAAAATAGTGAATTTTCAGTGCAGGAGAAAATCATTATCCTATTGTTGTATATACATCTAGGTTTTTTGTTTTCCTCTTTCTTGTATGATGAGTTGCCTAAGCATTTGATGAGTAAATCGTGAAGTCTTGTGCCAGCATACATACAAATTTGAGGTAGATGCCGATGATCCGAACCATTGGCCTTTTTAAATGTCTTAGCTCTGCCTTGTTGACCATAATGTTTTGGTTCGTTATAGCCCAGTTCAAGCTTAGAGATTGGTAAGTGCTTTTTAAAAGAATGTTTTGTTTTTTTAACCCCCAAGTTGGCTGTAGATTGAATGTCTGTAGGTTGACTATAGATTTTATTTTTTATATCTCAGCAAACTAGATTTTGTTGGTTCTACTTTTTTTCTCTCCTCATTAACTATAGATAAAGCCTACTATACTTGAACTTAATCTCATAAATTATGGGAAATTTTAAGTAAACAAAACAGTTGAGCCTTCCCAGCCTGATAATCAGTAGCAATGTGTCAGTACCAATGCATCTGTGATTTGTACCACATTACTGGGCTAAATTTGAAGAGGAAAGCTCGGTCAGACATTCTTCCAGCTTAGTTGTCATCTTGGATAGGCTGAATGGGAGGTATTTTCAAGGTGCATGGTTTGTTGCCATGTTGTTTTTAAGTAGATCTGCCACCTCTAGCTTGACTTTAGGTTACCATAAAGCTGCAGAGGTCACTTTTCTGATTTGTCAGCGCAGAACACCTGAAGCACATATTTCAGTTTTCACAACAGAACCTCTGATCTTTGTCCTGTTATATTGACTGGTTTCATAGAAGAATATGTTTTTGGATTGAGTTTTAATTCTTCAGTGGCAGCTGAATAATAAAATAACATTGTTACATTTATGATTCAGCTTAATGATTACATTGTTAGTATTCCTGCCTGTTTCTTGTTTAAACTTATAACGTCTTTCAAGAATAGTGTACATATCTGTCTGGGCACTGTGGCACATGCTTATAATCCCAACATTTTGGGAGGCCAGGGTGGGTGGATTGCTTGAGGCCAGGAGTTCAAGACCAGCCTGGGCAACACAGTGAGACCTTGTCTCTACAAATAATTTTTTAAAAATCAGCTGGGCATGGTGGCATGCACCTGTAATCCTAGCTACTCAGGAGGTGGAGGCAGGAGGATCACTCTAGCCTAGGAGTTAGAAGGTGCAGGAGCTATGATTGCACAACTGCATCCAGCCTGGGTAACAGAACAAGACCCTGTCCTAAAAAAAAAAAAAAAAAAGAACATATATACATTATTTTAGCTTCTTTTATAATCCCCTAGCTTAGGAACTGGTCAGTAAATATAGAGTGAATAACAGACTTATACTGGAATTATCTTTACTAGTTTGTTATACTTCCTCTTTAAGATGTTTTGTCAAATAAATTCTGAATTTATTTTGTTTCTCTACATGTTAGCTAGACTCATGCATCATTTAGCAACAACAAAAACTTATTTCATGTGATAGACTGAATGTTTACTTCTAGCTATTGTTGGCTATGTCAAAGAGACCAGATACCTTAGTCAAGAATGGTTATCAACACTGGAGAAACTGAATATGTGTGTGAGTAATCTTTTGAGAACAGGCTGGTATTATCTTTTTATAAAGGGATCATTACACGTCTAGAACTTCAGAACTTATTTTTATAGTTGAAGCTAAGTCCCTCCTCTGATTGCTAGAAATAAAGCCATGTAATATTTTTATTTCAGCATTTGGATTTATTATAATATGTATTATGATTTTTAAGATTTTGTTTTTCATTCTTTTAGACAGGTGCTCTAGTTCACAGCTATAGGGGAACAGGTGGAATATTTGAAGTTTGCTGGAATGCAGCGGGAGACAAAGTTGGAGCCAGTGCATCAGATGGTTCAGTAAGTATAGTAAAGTGTTTCCAAAGAGGGTGTGGGTGGGTATGCACATCAGAATGCAGCTTATTGTTAGTGATACCAAAGTGTTTTTTTCAAAATACATTTTAAGGTATGATACTGATTTTTTTCTTCCTGAGGCTGTAAACTTTTCATGTGCATTGGATTCAAATAATGTAAACAAAATTTAGGCTGTCCTTACCAAATACCTTATAATCTAGAAATGGACAGTTATTTTGAATGTGAACCTTCATTTATGAAATTAGGTATACCAGAGTAACATTCTGAGAAGGATTGAAATGTTTAATGTGTATTTCTACCTTCTCCTCTTCACAGAAGAGTTTTTTTGGCCCAGGGAAGGCAGGACTAGAGGCAGTTGGTTCCTGTGTTGAGGAATGTGTGATACTGAAAGATTTTCAGGATGAGGTTAGCCAACTCTTTACAACAATGCAAATATGGCTTCCAAAGCTGTAGAAGCAACAGAAGGTGGGAACAGGGTAGCTATTTGCTGACGCTGTAGCTGAATATAATCTGTGATATCTTTCATTAGGGTCCAATAGATAGGAAATAGTCTGTTTTGAGCATTTTCCCCCGCCTTTTTAATCAACAGAGAGTGTAAAAATCCTAGCCATGGTTCTTCCCCCATAGTTTGAGCTCATGGTTGTTCTCTTGATCTGCTTAAATGATCTGTCTGATTTCTGTCAGTTAAGTGCTCATTTCCATGATTATTATGCTTTACCAATTTTATAAACGTGGAACTAAGAAACATTTCAAATTGTACTATAGAAAAGTTAAACATAAGATGTACAATAAAATTCTGAATACACTGGTTGATTATTTTAATTTCTTACAGGTTTGTGTATTAGACCTTCGGAAATAGCGCTACTAGTTGGAAGCCATGGACCGACTATGAATGTGTACATAGCCAAAATGACTGTCCCTGACCCATGTACTGCTATAGTCCCACTTGAACCATGGCCAGTCCACTACAGCCAAATCTAAAAGAAATATATACATAACAGTGTATATAAACAAAATTGCACCCTGAAGATGACAGAGTTTTGTCACAGCTTGTGAATTCTGTTCACCAAGTGCTGGAATCTAATCTGCTGTGCCCCTAAAATAGCATTTAGAAGTTTTGGATATGAAAAACAGAAGAGAGAAAAATATACATTATAAAAGCAGAACATACATATACCAGTTTTTGGATACTAAATGACAGCCTTGTTTCTCCCCTTTGAATCAGCAGACACCATGGATTATATTCTTTTTTTCCCTTCAGTAGTGAGCAGTTTGTATGTACAGAGAAAATGGACTTACAAAAACTTGCAGCAGTAGTTTGTTCTTGCTTTAAAATTTCGTTTTTGGTTTAGATTATGGATGCATGAAGTAAGGGAGTGAATCAGTTTCTTGTTTATATTTTTTTCACCTTTTAAACAAATTCTTTAAAATATTTTAATGCATTCTTTTGAAGAGGTAGATGTTTGGTACATTTTATGGCTCCCAGAGCATATATTCAGTTGGTGCATGTTGTGGAAGGGGGAATTGGAAATTAAATGAAAACCTATGACTTTGGTCATGTCAATCTGTAAGACACATCAGTAAAAGGGTATTATGCTCTGTTGGTTTTGTTTTTTTGTTTTGCTTTTTTTTTTTTTTTTTTTCTTTTTTGTTTTTTGGTGATGTGGCTTAAATGCAATAGTTTCTTTTTTGGGACATATTTCTGCCAATTAAAGACTAGAAGGGCACAAATTTTTTTTTAATTACCATAGAGAAGATACATTAAAAAAAAAAAAGATCTTCTGATGTTTTGTAGCCATAACTAAATTATGGTAAAAATGTGCACTATTGTGAAAAGGAGCAAAGTAGTTTTGGGTTTTTTGTTGTTTGTTTGTTTTGCTTTGTTTTTTAAGAGATTAAAATGTTTCTGGATAAGGATTAGCTTCTCGAAGTGTCCATCATTCTGTGTAGAAGCTTAAATATGTAATGTAACCAAACTCCAGTATTAAAAATCTCTCATGTTGTTTTCTTTATACAAAGCAAGATAACGGCATATAACACTGCCATTACATGGCAAAATGTTTGCTACCTTAGTTTAAAAAACAATCTCAAACAAAAGACTTGCTTCAAGGTGTTTTTAAATAGCAGTGATTCAGAATTTTTTTTATGAAAGTATAATTGCACTAACCTTCTTCCTGCTGCTCTGATTCTGCGTTTGTGGTACTTGTGACTATGTTTTTTCAAATATAGATAGATTTAAGCTGCTAATTTTTTTTTTCCAGTAATCACTACTATATCTTGTCTTTTACTCTGTTTATAATATCAAGTATTTTCTTAAAGATATAGATATTAAACGTTGTGCTCATGCAACTTAGAGTAACATATACAGACAAATGATTGCATGAGGCCATGTTTATATGTGTGACTAATAAGGCTTGTCATGATTAACATAATCCAAGTATGTCATTTCTGAAGAGAATAGTCATCAAATTTATATCTCAAAGATTTTAATTAAGGAATTGCTTATTGTTGAGCTTAGCAAATTAATAACACTATTTCTGTCACTAATTATTTTGAGGCCTTTTAGTACTAAAATTTTAACCTGTGTTCTAAGTAGAAACTGATTTAACCCAAGTAATGCAGCTTTGATTTTCAGCATTCGTTGCTTTGCTATTTTTACAAAACAGCATTGATTGAAGCAAGTCTTGGTTTTACTAAGGTAGGGTAGCATTTGCTATTGGTAAAGAGAATAAGTACACTTAATTTCACAATACATTGTTATATGTACCCCAGTTGTTGTTAGTGGGGACTATGATACTGTAATAATATTTTTAAAAATTTACATCAAGAGAGGCAGTCATTCACGATGGTTTTGTGCCAGCTCTTTTTAGGGTTTTGGATCACATTAGAGATATTTAGAACATATTACCCTGTGACTTACGTAGGAAACCTAATATGCTGAGTATCTGGCACTTGAATTCCTGCTTTTATTGCTAGAGGTCCACATCTGTGGTTGACCTCTGTTATTGTTTAAAAAAAATAAAATTAAAAAAATCTGTGCAATAATTTTAAAATGTGCTCCCAGGAATAGACACAAATGTTTTGAGTATCTTTTAAGCTGCATTTTCCTTTAGCGATGCATTTGTCAATTGCACTGAATTTAAATCTGAAAGTCAGAGGTGATTATTGATAGTACTTTTGTATTTTGATATGGACAGTTTATTCATTTGCATACAGTTATTGACTGTTTCCCAGCTGATTAAAAGATAGTCAAGAAATTCTGCAATATAGCTGCCAAAATAGACAGCTACATTTTTATGATATTGTCATCTTTTCTGTTTTTTTTCTTTTTTTTCTTTAGCTATTTTACTTAAGCATAATAGCCACAATAGGACATATAAAAGATTATAAATACAGAGCTTTATTATCCTGACGTCTTGGGTCTTTTAAGTATACACTTTTCTGAAAGGTATCCATTTCGTAGGCTTGGGTTCTTCATGAGCATATGATTGTTTATTTTTGCTGCTGTTCTCAACATCATCATTGCCTGCTGATGTGCCACGATGCTGCTCCAATAGACAGAAATAAGATTGTCTCTAATTTGAGCAGTAACATGATTGCAAGAGACCAAGTTTCACAGCTTGTAAAGTTCTGTATTCGGGATTCTTGCTTATTTTTCTGCCTGTGTTTTTCTGAGAACTTATTCCTGATGATCAATTGAATCCAGTAGTTTTTCTATGCTATTTGTTGTTGCATAAGCTACTGTAAGAAACTTATCATAAGGAAAAATAGAAAGGAAAACTTGAATCAATACTCATTGATTAAAATGGAATAAAGAAAGAGCAGCTGCCACTTTTAAACAACATAAAGGAATATCTTTTTTTTGTCTCCGTGCAGGAATTCCTGTAAGTTCTTATTATTTGTTCCAATTCCTATTTCCTGCCATTGACCAGATAACATCATTGACTTTCAAATGACTTTTAGAAGTGGTAACTCTTAATTTCCTAATAGATACTAGATTGTATTGAATTCTGTTTTAATTATTCTCTAGGTAAGTATGTTTTAGGATTAAATACCTTTTACAGATACTGAAAGTGCCTCCTTTTGTGGTGTAAAAAACAAATTATGGTGCAAAAAGTAATCACTAGATTGAATTACATGAAGGTTTTTTGCTTTTTGACATACGAAAATGTCAAGAGAAAGGCCAAAGATTTGTACTTTTTCACTTACAGAGCACTCCTTTTTCCCTTAAACTTATTTCTGTCAAATTAGATTTAATGAGAGAGTACTATTTTTAAGGAGCTATCTGTTTATGTAGAATGATTTTGTTAAGAGTAATGTAAACTATTATTGAGTAGAGGCCTAAAGAGGACTGTGCATTTTTGCTATTTAAAGGAATCACAAATGATCATACTTAAGTGAGCAAAAATGACAAGTTTTACTAGCTAAGTAGAGAAATAAATCTCAAATGCAGCGCTACAATTTTCATTATCTTAAGCACATTGTACATTTCTACAGAACCTGTGATTATTCTCGCATGCTAAGGATGGTACTTGCATATGGTGAATTACTGTTGACAGTTTCCGCAGAAATCCTATTTCAGTGGACCAACATTGTGGCATGGCAGCAAATGCCAACATTTTGTGGAATAGCAGCAAATCTACAAGAGACCCTGGTTGGTTTTTCGTTTTGTTTTCTTTGTTTTTTTTTCCCCCTTCTCCTGAATCAGCAGGGATGGAAGGAGGGTAGGGAAGTTAAGAATTACTCCTTCCAGTAGTAGCTCTGAAGTGTCACATTTAATATCAGTTTTTTTTTAAACATGATTCTAGTTAAATGTAGAAGAGAGAAAAAAAGAGGAAGTGTTCACTTTTTTAATACACTGATTTAGAAATTTGATGTCTTATATCAGTAGTTCTGAGGTATTGATAGCTTTCTTTATTTCTGCCTTTACGTTGACAGTGTTGAAGCAGGGTGAATAACTAGGGCATATATTTTTTTTTTTTTGTAAGCTGTTTCATGATGTTTTCTTTGGAATTTCCGGATAAGTTCAGGAAAACATTCTGCATGTTGTATCTAGTCTGATGTACTTATCCATCTCATTACAAACAAAAACACACAGACTGCATTTGTAGCTCTGTAATCCTTGAATACAGGAGTAAATTTTCTTCTTTCCTGACTTTGGCATTGTAGCTATACTGTTCTCATTTTTATTTTTACAAATCCTTTGGGTCTAATTCTGTGAGCCTACCTATAGCACTGGATTAAAATGTCTGCATCATTTCTTTAGTTATCCAGTTAACTTTAAAACTGTTGTAAAAGTGTAAACCAGCCCATGACAGTTTTTCGTACATGTTAAAGAACTTCATTGTTCAGTTTTCATGATTATTGTATAAGGAAGACTGATATAGATGTTCTATGCTGTCCTGGACCATGTTAATTACACTTACGATGTATTTTGGTTCCACATCACAATGATTTGTCCCCAGTGACCCTTTTATCCTTTCTAGGCACATTTTTTTTGTTGTTGTTGTTGCAGTTCCCCTTTGCATTGTATTGCTTTGACAACTGTAATTTGAATCAGATCTGAAAGAGGTCCAGAATAAAATATATTTTGATATTATGTTGGCTGTGTACATATATAAAGCCTTTGATATCTTTGTAGTTTGTATAGACTATTTACTAGTCAAGTAAAGAGAGAGGGATGGTATTTCTTGTTTACAGTTTCTTGTTTACATTTTAATTGCTTTTACTTCTCCAGTGTTCTCTTGTAGAATAAACCTTTTTGCTCCGAGTTAGCCTTCATAACCTATAACACATTCATTTTCTCCCATACTGGTGTTACTGATTATAACTGCCATCAGAACCCAAACCACTGTTTTTCATAAACATACTGTTTCCCAAGATAATATACTTTAAAGTAAGCCCATAATAAAATTACAAATTTTACTATTTTTATTACTTCTTGCAGGAGATAAGATTTTTTTAAATGAAGGGGTTATTTACTATTTTTATTAAAGTATAATAGAGCATCTAATCAGCTAAGGGATTGTAATTTTTAATTCTTTTGAAAAATCAATATTGTATTTAAAAGACGTTATTTCACATAAGCTAAAAGAGACCTTAGATACATTTGTTTGCTTAGCCACACGGTTGAGCACAAAACAATGTGTAGATGTGTTGAAGATTTAGGGCAGGAGGCTCAACTTCCTTAGTGACCTTTTTTTGCTTCACAACAAGCCAATTATAGGTGAATCATTTTCTCTCTTAGCTAGTTGTTACTACAAACTTTGTAAGAAAAACAACTAGACACCACCTAGTTTTAATTCATACCAACTCCTTTAGAGTTAGAGACTTTTTAAAAAGAATCATTGAGCATATTTTCTCTTTTTTTTTTAAGAACTTACATTCTCCAGGTCTTCTATTTTTCCTGTTTGTTTCCTTAAACAGAAATAAATTCAAGCATAGTTTTATGTTTTATTAGAAATAAGCCACTGCAGTTGCTAGAACTGACATGCTTTCATTTTCAAGGGGTTAACTTTTATTGCATGGCATAGATTATTAGTAATATCCTGCATTGTATACTTTTCCAAAAAGGGTTGGACTCCTAAGGATTAGAATCCTTATAAGCTTGAGGGAAAGCTGAAATTAATTCGAACAGTAATAGAAGGGATTATTTTTAATTTCATAGTTATACTTTACAATGGATTAGATTTATTACCTAGTATAATCCGTAGCAGATCAGATCAAAGTTTACTGTTTTACCAATATATTCATTTGAAAAAATACAGTGGAGGAAAAGACACTTTAGATGGTAGTTTTATGGTGCTTTTCTCTGCTGTACCAAAGTGCTTTGTCATCAATGAAATGTTAACCCTATGCTACTTTTTCTGCATGCTTCTTAAATGTCATCTTAATGCTTAATTGTCCTAACTTGTAATATTTTTGTATTAAATTTTTTTAGGAGTTCCTTGTAATTTCTTTACAATTTAAAATATATTAAACACAAAGTGTTTAGTAAAGTACAGAAGACAATTACTAATGTTTCTTGGTTGTTGGGTTTGTATGATCCATTGGGCAGACCATGTATATTTTAAGAACTAAGACCAATGGGGTGGAATCTGTACCAAAAAAGATACCACAGTCCTATTTTTAAAAAAAAAAAAAAAAAACCTTTCTACCATACTAATCTAATGTCAGAATGAGCTGCCTTAAGAGATGCTGTGCTACCCGAAAGCTGTAAAGCATAGGTTGGATTGCCACTGGGCTGGGCTACTGTGGAGAAAACAAGCACTGCCTGAGCACCTCAAATGACTTGCATTAAAAAAATCTAGTCACGGCCGGGCGCGGTGGCTCAAGCCTGTAATCCCAGCACTTTGGGAGGCCGAGGCGGGCGGATCACGAGTTCAGGAGATCGAGACCATCCTGGCTAACACAGTGAAACCCCGTCTCTACTAAAAATACAAAAAATTAGCTGGGCGTGTTGGTGGGCGCCTGTAGTCCCAGCTACTCGGTAGGCTGAGGCAGGAGAATGGCGTGAACCCAGGAGGCGGAGCCTGCAATGAGCTGAGATCGCGCCACTGCACTCCAGCCTGGGGAACAGAGCAAGACTCCGTCTCAAAAAAAAAAAAAAAAAATCTAGTCACACTGAACTTCACAGTCTGAAATCATCAGACATTTAAAAACAGGATCAGCTTCCGGGATCTCTCACATTCAATATAGGGGATTTTGAAAAATCTACACATTGCCAAGACAAGACCTTTTCCCTAAGCTTTTATTGGTTTACTTTACATTCACTTGCTGGACCAGGTCAATTATCTGATTTTCCAACCTGCGTCCGTGAGGAACAGTGCTCCCCCGTAGAGAGGGAGGAATAGCTAAAACTAGCAGAATGAAGAGCTGCCATTGGGATGGCCTAGAGTCATCAAATAATTCAAGTTAAGTTTAATATGACATAAAAATTAACTATGTAATACGGTTTTTAGTATTTCCACCTGAAGTTGAAATATTTTAGTGTGTGGGAATAAACTGAAGTTGGACAGATTGGGTGTTGAAGTAAATGAAGTCTGATAAGAGTCAATTAGCGGTAAGTTCATTCTACTTCTTAAGCAGTGTTGGTTAACTTGGAGTGTGCATTAGAATCTTTTATGCCTTGCCCTACCCATTGACCAATATGGTAGCACAAGGTAAGTGTGTTGCTTTTCATATGCTTGTTTGGTTTTGTGTCATAGATAATGTGGGAGGCGGTTGTCACTGGCATATGGTATATTTATTGTAGAGCACATGCTGGTTAAAGAAATTTAAATACAAGGGATAAATAAGAAATTTTCATTTTCAAACTCCCAACCAAGTCCTTAGTGGTATCCACTGGTAACAACTTGACGTATGTCCTTCTAAAACATTTTCAATACATACTTTAAAAAACAGAAAAATACAAATGAGATCATAATCATTGAATTCAGAAACTCACTTGTTCATGGAAATCATCAGGGACCATTGTCCCATCCACTTGAATACTTCCCTGTACTGTAGATGTAGAATACACTGTATGGTTTAAAGAGCATGAATTCTGCCTGCCTGACAACCTGGGATGAATCCAGACTAGCTGCTTGGCCTAAGGAGTTGCTGTCCTGGTTTCCTTGTCTGTAAAATGGGGATAATGATAGTTACTTGTCTCATTGATGGGTTATGAGGATTACAAAGTTAATATATCTGAAGCCCTTAGAGAATGGTGCCTGTTGTATAAAGCATACTATATGTTACCAAACATTTTTATTCCTAATGGTAAGATTTTATTGTACACCAAGATTTAGCCCCCTATAATGTAAATTTACTTTTTCACCGTTAACATTACAAACAATAGAGCAATAAAATATTCATATCTATAGAACAAATACAAGTCAATTCTGATGTACACTCGTTTAATACACACTTCAAAGATTATTTAAAACTCGCCTCCCTTGGCCGGGCATGGTGGCTCCCGCCTGTAATCCCAGCAATTTGGGAAGCCAAGGCGGGTGGATCACGAGGTCAAGAGTTTGAGACCAGCCTGACCAACGTGGTGAAACCCCGTCTCTACTAAAAATACAAAAATTAGCCGGGTGTGGTGGTGCATGCCTGTAATCCCAGCTTCTCAGGAGGCTGAGGCAGGAGAATCGCTTGAACCCGGGAGGTGGAGGTTGCAGTGAGCCGAGACCGCACCTTTGCACTCCAGCCTGGGTGATAGAGTGGGACTGTCTCAAAACAAAAACAAACAAAAAACAACCCTTGCCTCCCAGCCACTTTCTGGCACTAACAGCGTACTATTTCAAAGGAGCCATTTAAGAATTTGTAGAAGGGAGATTTTCTCGGAAGAGTGCTTTGTATATTTATTCAGTGTAGTACAGGAAAGAGAGTAATCTAGACCTGTAAGTAACAATCTGGGTTATGGGTTAGTAGAAAACTAAGTTTTTAAGCCTCTGCTCTTTAGCATTTAATGACTAAATACTAATGATGTGATGAAGATTTTTCTACTGTAGAGCACAATGTACAGGCTAAATCCAATTATAAATTTCATGGAGCTACCAGACTTAGTAGCATATATTAATATTGCTGGAAGCCAGATTCCTGGTCTGTTTGCTGCATTAGCAGACATTTGGATTTTTTTGTAGGGCTCTTTAAATTTTAAGACCACTTTCACCCATTTTGCCTTTCAAAGTCCTGAGTCCTCTTTTTTTAAATTCAGCAAATATTTGTTGAGTAATGTTTTCTAAGAAGTGTGTCTGGCACTGGATATATGGTAGTGAGCAAGAAAACGGGTCTGTTCTTGTGAAATGTAACTACAATGGAAGATAGTTTATTAAGTGCTGTAACAGAATTTGGTTGAAGCCCGCTGGGCACGGTGGCTCACGCCTATAATCCCAGGCTGAGGCTGAGGCGGGTGGATCACCTTAGGTCTGGAGTTCAAGACCAGCCTGACCAACATGGAGAAACCCTGTCTTTACTAAAAATACAAAATTAGCCAGGCGTGGTGGCGCGTGCCTGTAATCCCAGCTACTCGGGAGGGTGAGCCAGGAGAATCACTTGTACCTGGGGAGCAGAGGTTGCAGTGAGCCGAGATCGCGTCATTGCACTCCAGCCTGGGCAACAAGAGCGAAACTCCGTCTCACACACAAAAAAAAAAAAAAAAAAGAAAAAAAAGAGAATTGGGTTGAAGCATCTGAAATTACTTTTTCTAAGCCAGAAACTGCCAAACACTGACAGTTTCAAGTGGTTCAACCTAATCCCTGGTACTGTGTGTGCAAATGGCAAGGGGAACCTAAACACTTGAGTTTTGATCCTTCACTCTATGTCCCAGGACACCCTCTTCGTGATCCACATTACACTTGTAATTACATATTTTATGTCTGTCTTCTAGTGGTCACTTATAATTTTAAGTAGTATGTATTTACATCTTCAGTTATTACTTTAAGCAGTGTCCATTGGTTTCTTAACCAAGAAAGGTAAAGAAATGAGGCACTTCATGCTTCCTAAGAGGTTTGCTTTGATTTTTACTTTTTAAAGTCAATTGGCATATTTTTGCTGTTAACTGTTGTTAAAGTCAGCAACTCAGATGTTGGAATGTTGTGCCAGCCACCATCCCTCTCCTCAAACCCTCATCTCTGTGAAGTTTCCAAAGAAACAGTATGTTAATCAGAGTACTTCTTTGTTAATATGCTACATGAGCCACTGCTGTCATCCCGTTCAACTCTCTAGAGAGAGGCTGGTTTGGATTTGGATTTAGGGCTTTACCAATCAAAAGCGTAGCCCATTTAGCTTCATCTGGAAACTCTAGAAACCATCTAAGGTTTCACCCAAGATCCTAATCAGAAGCTTCGTTGACAAGATCTCCTGTGAATTGTATGCACATGGAAGGTTGAGAAGAACTAGTTTAGGGTCTAGGTCAAAATAGAGGATCTTCTGCTTCTCTCTTCTCCACATCTATCCTGAATTCCTTGAGACCAGCAACAGATCTTAAAACTATCATAAATAACAGTTGCTACTAGGGGTAAAGTAGAGGAAGAAGTCCCCAGAGGGAACACAGCTTACCGATTCAGACATGGGGTGGGAAAATACTAGAGTATTAAATGGCTTTAAAGGGTTCTCATTAAAGATAGTAATCTTGCCCATATTAATAATGTCACTATCAATATCTAAGGCTCTGACCAAATGATCAAATTAACCAGATTATCTTGGGTGAGATACCCTCTCTGCTTTTGTCCTTGACAGTAAATTGGAGATTCATAATTACCTGCCTCATGTTGTGAAGAATAAATGAGACAGTGCATATATTTATTAGTCCCCTACCCAACACATAGCAATGCATGTGAAGTATAACCATTTTCATTCCCTGGTCGTGGAGGATGCTAGGATGACATGTGAGGAGCAGAATGTCCCACTCCCTTGTGTTGTTCTGTAGCCACAACTGTTAATGCTCAGTTTTATATTGCAGTAAATTCAGCACTGACTTTGAGATCACAGCTACTTCATTCCTGAGTTCTTCATTTGGAACCGTCCTTTGGTTGAACAGACTTCATTTTCAGATAGGGCTAGTGAGCGCTGCCTTCCTTGAATCCCTGTATATTTGAGACTTTTTGTCTTGCATTACACAAAAATGAATACTTGTGTTATTTCGGGGTCACATTTTCTTCCCCTTATAACTCAGGTGATGAGTACTGAAGTGTAAGTCAAGGACTCCCAACAGGAGAGTCAGTAGTGTTCTACCCAAGACCTACTGAAGCAGAATGTAGGCAGTGAGGAGCCGAAATCACGCTTTATGCCCGCTCTCCATACATGCTAATGAACGCTAATACTAGGGAGCCGCTGCTGTGCTGCCCCACTGTCTTCTGCCAGTCACTGCTGCTGTGGAGATGTTTGAGCCCAACAGAACTTTTCCCTCCGCATAATTTTTTTATACCTAGATTGCCAAGGATTCTTTGGCCTTGAAATTCAGTAATTTCTCAGAATATGCCTAGGCATTGATCACTTCTGAAGCTGTCTAAATGCAGTAAAGCCTTTGTTCATGTTTTTTTTTTTTTTAAATTCCTAAGAGCTTGCTTATAATTCTGAGTATGTCTTTTTTGTTGTTGTTATTTTGTTTTTTGTTGTTTTTTGGTTTTTCGGAGTCTCACTGTGTCGCCCAGGCTGGAGTGCAATGGTGCAATCTCTGCTCACTGCAACTTCTGCCTCCTGGGTTCAAGCAATTATCCTGCCTCAGCCTTCCAAGTAGCTGGGACTACAGGCACGCGCCACCACGTCCGGCTAATTTTTGTGTTTTAATAGAGATAGGGTTTCACCATGTTGGCCAGGCTAGTCTCAAACTCCTGACCTCAAGCAATCAACCCGCCTCAGCTTCCCAAAGTGCTGAGATTATAGGTGTGAGCCACCGTGCCCGGCCTCTGAGTATGTCTTCGGTAACATTTTGTTGACCCTACTGCAGGCCCAGCTGAAGTGAGTAACCATGAATACACAATGGCACCAATTTGCACCACTGTGATTTTCTTCTCCGGTAGTGCTTACAAGGCATGGGGAAATGGGTGTCTTAAACGGTGACCGAGACTAGCAGGAATCCTAGTTATGGAGCATTTAACAGTAGACATTTTGCAAGAGAGTTAGTACTCCTAAGTACTTTGTGGGATGGGGGGCAGTACCTCTAGTCAGTGAGGATATCCCTGGAATAGGTATGCATAATGTTTGTAAGTTCAAGTTTCTGTTGTCTGTCTGGAAGGATTTCCATGTCTAGAAGGAACCAGCTGTGGCCTAGCTGAAAGGCAAGGGCAGCTGGCTGAAGTCTGAACTTAAGTATGTCTGGTGTGTAGACTTCCTGGGTAAGACCGGAAGCTCTGCTGCAATGGGAGGGCCTATCAAAAGGGTTATAAAGTTAAGGATGCTCAAAGTTGAGATTTTTGTGGTGCTGAGTTGGTTTGCGGCATGCTGTGAGATAGAGGCTACGCAGCAGAGGACCACGGGTGGTCTTACAGGAATTGTGAATTTTCATAGCAGAGGAAGCTTTGTCTCCTCTCCACATTCAACCACGTTCTTTGAAATTCGTGGATCTGCTGTAAGGTTTCTTCTCCCTTTTATTCATGCAGTTTCCTCTTCTGGAGTACCTTCTCCCTCTTCATTTGCCTCACCCTCAATCAAGTGAGTGCCTCAGACCAGTACCTTCCCATTCTTTGCCCACTTCTTTCTGTCTCTGCCTCCAATCTGAGCGAGGTGCCCGTTTCCCCATCAGCTCTGTTTATAGAATTGCTTCTTGTGCTAGCTACTCTATTTGAGCTCCTGAGGTGTAAAGACTGTCATACTTATCTCTGGGTCCCCAGAGCCTAGCACACTGCCTGGAAAACACTGCCTGGAAAATTGTAGATGTTTGATTAATTAATTTCAGGTGTTGACAAGAAGGGGGAAGGTTGCTATCAAGGGGATGGATGATAAAACACCATATAATTAGGCACTCTTGGAAAGTACATTGTAAAAATGAGAAGGTGGCAAACTGCAGTGAAATAAAGCATCACTTTTTTTCTTAGCCTGAACAAGTTACTTTACAGCTGAACATCAATTTCTTATTAGTAAGAAAATATTTGTGTAAGATATCTTGCTTTTAAGATGGTTTTAAGGATTAGGAACTATGTAAATCCAGCACAGTGACTGAATAAATTAGCTTTTTATACATGGCATGATGATTATTACTATTTTTACTTTTATAAACATACCAGAATAAACTTTTGACAGGGTGATTTGTTGAAAACAATTTGTTGTAATTAGATTTACAAAGCAGTACTATTATGGATAGGAATGTAGAAGTAGTTTATTGAACAAACCGTTCCTAACAATTTTAAATTATGATGGGACATCTTAAAATATGTCATTGTTTTTTGCATGCAGCCTAGCTGGGTGATAATGGGGTGTGTGTGTGTGTGTGTGTGTGTGTGTGTGTGTGTGTGTGTGTGTGTAATCAGTTCCCTTGTGTTACTTTATCTGCAGTTTTTTTCCTCTTGCCCTTAACATCTATCAATTGTTTTTTTGTATTGTCAAGAATTAGAAAATGATCTTTTAAATGCAACTCTGTGCCAAACATCCATTTTGTAATCTATTATTTATAGAAAAACAGCAGAAACGCCATCAATATTAAGAACCAAGGTTTTAAAGGCATAGCATTTCACATTTTCTTTTGGCTTCTGTTTCAATGATCTCACTAGGCTTCAATTTTAAAACATTAGTCAAGGTCAGAATAGCATTCTACTTTTCTGCTTGTGTTTGACCATTGTTTTTCTGGCATAGACCTTTTGTTCTGCATAATTCTTATTTCTTATGGTATTAATATCTGTTTGTTATAGAAAATTTCAAAGTAAAAAATTGGGGTGTATGTGTCCACACACATGTAAGAGAAAATTACAGGTGTAAATTTTTTCTAGCTTTGAGCAGAATTCTTAGGTGCTACTAAATCTAGGCAAATAAGCCGTTTCTGTGAGAAATAGGGCATCCTAGAGACAGCCCAGGTGGAGCAGGTAGTATAAGTGAGAAAGAAAACGTTGTTATATTGTCACTGAGATTTTAGAGTTGTTATTGTAGCATAATCCAGCTAATACCGATCGATATAGTCTCTATCCCAAAGCTGACCCACCAGGACATTCTCTCCACATAATGTTCTATACAACTACATAATGTTCCAGACACTTCAATATGCATTTATAAACAAACCAGTACGTTGTGTTTTAACATAAAAGAGATGGTACTAAACATGTTTTTGTGTGACTTGATTTGATTTCATTTAGTATATTGAAATAGTTTTCCATGTATTTATTTAAAAAGCTTTATTGAGCTTTAACATAAAGTACACATTTAAATTGCGCGATTTTATGTGTGTTGACATATGTATATGCCTGTGAAACAGTTACACTTAATGAACATATCTGTCTGTGCAACAATTACACTTAAGAAAATGAACATATCTTTGCCAGGCACGGTGGCTCACGCCTATAATTCCAGCACTTTGGGAGGCCGAGGCGGGTGGATCATGAGGTCAGGAGATCGAGATCATCCTGGCCAACATGGTGAAACCCTGTCTCTCCTAAGTACAAAAATTAGCTAGGCGTGGTGGCAGGCGCCTGTAGTCCCAGCTACTTGGGAGGCTGAGGGAGGAGAATCGCTTGAACCAGGGAGTTAGAGGTTGCAGTGAACTGAGATTGCGCCACTGCACTCCAGCCTGGCGACAGAGTGAGACTCCGTCTCAAAAAAAAAAAAAAAAAGATACTTTTGAGACGGAGTTTCGCTCTTGTTGCCCAGGCTGGAGTGCAATGGCGTGATCTTGGCTCACTACAACCTCCACCTCCCAGGTTCAAGCGATTCTCCTGCCTCAGCCTCCCCAGTAGCTGGGATTACAGGCATGTGCCACCACGTCCAGCTTTGTATTTTTAGTAGAGATGGGGTTTCTCCACGTTCGTCAGGCTGGTCTCGAACTCCCGACCTCAGGTGATCTGCCCGCCTTGGCCTCCCAAAGTGCTGGCATTACAGGCATGAGCCATCACGCCCAGCCAAAAGCATATCTTTTATCTAGCTTTGAGCAGAATTCTTAGGTGCTACTTCACGGTCCACTCAATTCGGCCTCCATCCCTGTCTCCCATCTGCCGTAGAAGGCCCAACCCCTATCTCAGCCCTACTCTACTCCTGCACTATAGTTGTAGCAGGAGTTTTCCTGCTCATCTGCTTCTACCCTTTAATAGAAAATAACCTATCAATCCAAACCTTTACATTATGTCTGGAGGCTATTACTATCTTATTTACAGCAATCTGTGCTCTAACACAGAATGATATAAAAAAAATTGTAGCATTCTCCACCTCAAGCCAGCTAGGTCTTACAATAATCACAATTGGCATTAGTCAGCCACACCTAGCATTCCCTCACATAATGTGGGGTGATAGACATTGGAGACTTGGAAGGCTGGGGGTGGGTGAGGGAGGAGAAATTACTTAATTAATGTGTACAATGTTTGGGTGATTATTACACTAAAACACCAGACTTTCTCACTACAAAATATATTCACACATCAAAACTGCACTTCTACCCCTTAAATTTATACAAATAAACGTATCTGTCACCTTTAAAAGTTTTCTGTTGCCTTTTGGGAATGAATTCCTCTGCCCGGACCCTACCTGTCCTGCCTCACTGTTCTCAGACAACCACTGGGTTGCCTTCTGTCACTATAGGTGGGTTTATGTTTTCCAGAACTTTATGAAAATGGAATCATAGTTTACTCTTCTGGGAGGGAACAGTCTGGCTTCTTTCACTCTGTGTAATTTTTGGAGATTCATCCATGTTTCATCCGTCATTCCTTTTGGAAATGAACTACTTTTTGCTGAATATTCTGTTGTAAGGATGTACTGTAAATCATTTAACCAATAACCTGTTGATCAGCGTTTGGATTGTTCCTACTTTTTGGGCCCTTACTGATGATGTTGCTGTGAAGATTCATGTACAGGTCTTATTTGTGTACAGGACATGCTTCCTTTCATTTCTCTTGGGTGAATATACCTAGAAGGAAATACTATGTGTATGTTTATTTTCTGAAGAAACTTGTCAAATCCTTTGTGTGTGTGTGTGTGTGTGTGTGTGTGTGTCTGTGTGTGTGTGTGTAGATGGTCTTTTTCTCGCCCAGGCTGAGTGTGAAGGCACAGTTGCGGCTCACTGCAGCCTCTACCTCCCCAGCTCAAGCAGTTCTCCCACCTCAGCCTCCTGAGTAGCTGAGACTACAGGCATGAGCCACCACACCCAGCTAATTTTTTTTTTTTTGGTAGAGATCTTGCTATGTTGCCCAGGCTTGTCTAGAACTTCTGGACTCAATTCTTCTGCCTCTTCCTCCTAAAGTGTTGGTATTATAGGCGTGAGCCACTGTGCCCAGTGTGGCCAAATTGTTTTCTAAAGTTGTTGTACTACATACTATTTTACATTTTTCAACCAACAGTATATGACAGTTCTTGTTGGTCTGTGTCCTCACCAACTTGGTATGATCCAAGCTACACAGGAGGCTGAGCCTGGAGGATCATTTTGAGTCCAGTCTTGAGAAAAGCATGTGTATTATAAATCTAAAATTATTCAAAGAGTTGCAAAGATAGTACAGTGTGTTCCCTTACGTGCTTTAGCCAGAATCCCCTGGTAGTAATAACATTTGGTATACTGATCAAAACTAAGGAATTAACATGGGTGCAATACTTTTAACAAAGCTAGAATTTATTCACATTTTTCCAGCTTCTCACCAATGTCCTTTTTGTGTCCCAGGATCATGGGGTCATTATGTTTTCTTTGTCGCTTTCCATTTCTGACACTTTCTCAATCTCTTCTGTTTTTTTATGTCCTTGTCAATTTTGAAGAAGTCTGGTCAAGTATTTTATAGAATGTCCCTCAAGTTAGGTTTGTCTGATGTGTTCTCATGTTCAGACAGGTGTTACGGGTTTGGGGGAAGACTCAGACTTTAAATGCCCCTCATCACATCATTACAGGGGGTGCATGATAACATGATTTATTATTGGTGACTTTGATCATTTGGCAAATGTAGTGTCTGCAAGATTTCTCCACTATAAAGTTACTGTTTTTGTTTTTCCATACTCTGTTCATTAGAAGTGATTTTTTAATTACAGCCCATGTTCAAGGGAGAGAAATTGAGCACCACATCTTGAGGGGATGAGAATCTATGGATGTATGTTAAAACCACCACAGTAATTAATACATATTTTGGGAGGATACTTTGAGGCTATGCAGATAACCTGTTTCTCCTTCAAGCATGGCCCTCTAATTTTCACATTCATAAGTGAATGTTAGCAGCATCAATTATTACTGTGGAGTTTTAATCATAATTATTTTCCTCTTCCCTTTTGCATTTTTAGAGGCAGGGTTTTGCTCAGTTGCCCAGGTTGTAGTGCAGGGGCGCAATTGTAGCTCACTGTAGCCTCCAACTCCTGGACTCAAAACAGTCCTCCAGGCTCAGCCTCCTGTGTAGCTCGGACTACTGGCATGCACAACCATTGTCTCCCTATGTTGCTTAGGCTAGGCTGGTCTCCAACTCCTGGACTCAAGTGATTATTGCACCTTGGCCTCTGAAAATGCTGGGATTGCAAATGTAAGCCTCTCTGTCTGGCCTTACATTTATTGTTTGTCATTCTTCCATAAGGAAGATTTATCCCCTCATTCATTTTTTTTAGTCACTTATATCAATGCAAAATTTGGGAATCCCCAAGGCCACCCTCGCTTCTGACACCAACTGCAAACTCTGGGGTCTCCAAGACTACCCTCCAGATCAATACTTCTCCAGAAGTATGTACAGAACTCAGCAAAGCCATTATAGTCATGGTTATGGTTTATTACAACAAAAGGATACAGATTAAAATCACCCAAGGAAGGAGGCACAAAGGGCAAAGGCCAAGAGACACTAAGTGCAGAGTTTCTAGTTATCTTCTCCCAGTGGAGTTGTGTGGGCAGTGCTTACCCCTCCTAGCAATTGTGTGGCAACACGCATGGTACTGCCAAGTAGGGAAGCTCTTCCAAGCCTTGGCGTACACATTTTATTTGGGCTGGGTCACATACATGCATGAGTTTCCAGCCTCAGGTCAGAGATTGAGCCTGATACCCAATGGCTTAAGGTGGCCCACCACAATTCACCTTAACATAGATTATTTGCCAGGTCCCAACCCCTCCAGGTAAACAAAGACACTGTTATCAGGCAGGGTATTCAAGGGCTAAGAGGGTACTTCCCAGGAGCTGGAGGCAAAGGGTGAAACTTTCATTAGGCAAGGCTAATTGTTTACTGAACTATCAGGATAGAGTCATGGACATTTATTTTATTCTAGAGGTTAGAATCCAGTCATAAAGTTAGGATGCTTATTTTATTGCCCACATTAGAACTTATTTAGCCATTGGGAATTCTTTCAGGTTGACTCCTGTATCCTTTCACCATGCCACTGTCCTTTTTTAAAAAGCACTTTGTTACTTTCTGACATTTCAAAATATTCCAGGCTCATCTAGTATTTTCCAGGCCTCAGTCATAGATAAACAATTTCTTTAAAGACCTTAGATTCTTTTATTGGAGAATAGTATTTAGAAACCAAGATCTGGGCTTTAGGTGTGTTCATTGCTCCCAAGGTATCATGGCTTCTAGGTCCCCTCATATATGTATGTATACTTCACCCATGTATACTCACATATCTCTATTTCTGTATTGCATAAATATGCATTCTTGTGATATTGTGAACACTAATCCCATGCCACACAGTTCATTCTAGCCTTTCCCCCTGGCTTACCTGTCACTTCTTTCTCATAACCTGGCTCTCGTTATCTACAATTTGTTATTTGTTCAACTCTAGTATACATTTAATATAGCTTCAGAGCTACTAACCTATGCTTGTGTCAAAAACAAATTTACTCCAACTGGAGTGCAGTCTTTTTCATACAATACCAATTTTCTGTAATAGGCCATTCTTGCATTGCTATAAAGAAATATCTGAGAGTGCGTAATTTATAAAGAAAAGAGTTTTAATTGGCTCATGATTCTGCAAGTTGTACAGGAAGCATGGTGCCCTGGCATCTGCTTAGCTTCTGGGAAGACCTCAAGGAGCTTTTACTCATGGCGGAAAGTGAAGTGGGAGCAGGCACTTCACATTGTGAAAGCAGGAGCAAGGCGGGGGTTGGGGGGAGGGACCCCACACTTTTAAACAACTAGATATGTGAAGTGAGAAAGACAGCTCATTTATCACCAAATTAATGGTACCAAGTCATTCATGATGGATCTGCCCCCATGAGACAAACACTTCCCACTAGGCCCTACCACCAACATTGGGGATTACATTTCAATGTGAGATTTGGGCAGGGACAAATATACAAACTATTGCCTTCTGCCCCGACCCCCTTAAATCTCCTGTCTTTCTCACATCACAAAATACAATAATCTCTTCTCAACAGTCCCCTAAAGTCTTAACTCATTTCAACATTAGCTCCAAAGTCCAAAATCTCATCTGAAGATGAGTTCCTTCCAACTATGACCCTGTAATAACTTATTTACTCCCAAGATACAATGGGGGTACAGGCATTGAGTAAACATTCCCATTCCAAAAGGGAAAAATTGGCCAAAATAATAATAATAATAATGTGTTACAGTCACCATGCAAGTTCAAAACCTATCAAAGCAGTCACTAAATCTTAAAGCTCCAAAATAACCTCCTTTGACTCCAAGGCACACTGGTGCAAGAAGCAGGCTCCCAAGGCCTTGAGCAGCTCAGCCCCTGTGGTCTTGTTGAACCCTGCAGCTGCTGTCACAGCTTGAGTGCCTGAGGCTTTTCCAGGCATAGGATCAAGCTGCCAGTGGATCTACCATTCTAGGGGCTGGAGGATGGTGGCCCCTTTCCCACAGCTCCACTAGGCAGTACTCTAGTGGGCATTTGGTATGGAGACTCCAACCCCACATTTCCTCTTCACACTACCCTAGTAGAGGTTCTCTGTGAGGGCTCCAACCCTGCAGCAGTCTTGTGCCTGGACATCCATCCTTTCCCATACATTTTTGAAATTTAGGGGAAAGGTGCCAAGCCACCCTCACTCCTGCTGTCTGTGTGCTACAGGCTTAACACTATGTGAAAACTGCTAAAGTTTATGGCTTTCACCCTCTGAAGTGGTGCGCTGAGCTGTATCTGGGCCTCTTTGAGTGCAAGCTGGAGCTGGAGTGGCCAGGATGTGGAAGCAGTGTTCTGAGGCTACACAGGGCAGTGGGGATCCTGGGCCTGGCCAAGAAAACCATTCAGTCCTCCTAGCCCTCAGGGCCTATGATGGGAGGGGCTGCCTGAGAGATCTCTGAAATGCCTTTGAGGCCTTTTCCCCATTGTCTTGGAAATTAGCACTTGGCTCCCTTTTATTTATGCTGATATCATTAGCAACTGGTTGCTCCACAGCCTGCTTGAATTCCTCCACTGAAAAAGATTTTTCTTTCTCTGCCATATGGCAGGCTGCAAATTTTTCAAACTTTTATGCTCTGCTTCCCTTTTAAATATAGATTCCCACTTTTCATCATTTATTTGCTCTCACATATGAGTTAAGCTGTTAGAAGCAGCCAGGCCACACTTGAACACTTTGCTGCTAAGAAATTTCTTCTGCCAGATACCTTAAATCATCACTCTGAAGTTTCAACTTCCACAGATCCCTAGAGCAGGGGCACAATGCAGCCAAGTTCTTTGCTAAGGAATAACATGTGTGACCTTTGCCCCAGTTCCCAATAATTTCTGATTTCCATCTGAGACCTTGTCAGTCTGGACTTTACTGTCCATATCACTATCTGCATTTTGGTCACACTCATTTAGCCAATCTCTAAGAAGTTTCAAACTTTCCCTCATCTTCCTGTCATTTGAGCCCTCCAAACTCTTAACGACCTCTGTTCATTACCCAGTTCCAAACCAGTATTTTCTTAAGTTACTTAGATTTGTGCCTTTTTTCTCACCTCTTCAAAGAGGTTATGTCATCTAATTGTAATGTAATTGAATTCATTCTTCAGTCTGGATTTCATTCTGACGTTTTAGTTTAATTACTTCTTAATTTGCATGTAGTAAAATTTACTCCTTGTGGTATACAATTTGATGGGTTTTGATAAATGCATACAGTCATTTACATATCAACCACCAAAATGCCATAGAGAAATAGTTCCATCACTGTAAAAATTCCTGTGTGTAGCCACTTTGTAATCATCACCACTCTTTCAACCCTCAAACAATCATTGGTCTATTTTCCACATAGTTTTGCCTTTTATATGTTGTCATATAAATGAAATAATGCATAGCTTTTTAAATCTGGCTTTTTTCCATTTCTAAAATGGATTCATGATTCATTTTGTTAGATTAATCAATATTCATTCTTATTGCTAATTACTTCTCCATTGTGTGGGTATATCACAATTTATGTATCCATTTACTTGTTGAACATTTTGGTAGTTTCCAGTATTTGGCAGTTATGGATAAAGTGGCTATAAACATTTATGCATAGGTTTTTGTGTAACCAAAAGTTTTCAGTTTACTTGGGTAAATGCATAGGAATGGGATTGAGAGGGAGGTTATATAGTATATACAAGTTTAACTCTATAGGAAACAGCCAAACTGGCAAAGTAACTGTACCATTTTTTTATTCTCATCACAATTTAATGAGAGTCTGTTGCTCCACATCCTTGATAACATTTGTAATTGTCAGATTTTTTTAGTCCATTCTAATAGGTGTGTAGTGGTATCTCAATGTGGTTTTAATTTGCATTTCCCTAATGATTAATAAAGTTGACTAAGTTTTCATGTGTTTACTTCCCAGCCATATATCTTCTATGGTGCAGTGTCTGTCCAGAACTTTTGCACATTTTTAAATCGGAATTTTTTTCTTTTTTCTTTTTATTGAGCTTTGATAGTTCATTATATATTCTGGATACAAGTCCTTTATCCGATACTTTTTTTTTTTTTTTGAGATGGAGTCTCACTCTGTTGCTCAGGCTGCAGTGCAGTGGTGTGATCTCAGCTCACTGCAACCTCTACCTCCTGGGTTCAAGTGATTTTCCTGCCTCAGCCTCCCAAGAAGCTGGGACTATAGGCAGGTGCCACCACGCCTGGCTAATTTTTGTGTTTTTGGTAGAAATTGGGTTTCACCATATTGGCCAGGCTAGTCTCAAACCCCTGACCTCAAGTGATCCACCCACCTCAGCTTCCCAAAGTGCTGGGATTACAGGTGTGAGCCACTATGCCCAGCCTGATTTTTTTTTAACGGTGTTTTAAAAATTTTTTTATTTTATTTAGAGACAAGGTCTTGCTCTGTTACCCAGTCTGGTGTGCAGCAGGGTGGTCATAGCTCACTGCAACTTGGAAGGCAACACTTGCACACAAGTTATCCTCCTGCCTCAACCTCCTGAGTAGCTGGGACTACAGGTGCATGATACCATACCTGTCTAATTTTGTAATGTTTTATAGAATTGAGGTCTCGCTATATTGCCCAGGCTGATCTTGAACTCCTGACCTCAAGCAGTCCTCCTGCTGTGGCCTCCCAAGGTACTGGGGTTACAGGTGTGAGTCACCATGCCCAGCCTTAATGGTGTCTTTCAAAAAGCAGACATGCTTAATTTTGATGAAGTCCAACTTATCATTTTTAAAGCAATCAACATTTGGTGTCATATCTAAAATATTTTGCCTAACCAAAGTTCACAAAAGTTTTCTCTTATGTGACTTATGAATTTCAGTTTTACTATTAGGTCTGGGATTCATTTTGAGTTAATTTTTGCATATGTTGCAAGATATGGCTCAAAGTTCATTTCTTTGCACATGGATATCCAATTCTTCCAGCACCATTTGTTGAAAAGACTATTCTTTCTCCACTGAATTGCCTTTGCACTTACTTTGTCAGATTTATACTTAAATATTTTACATTTTTTTTGTACAGACAATACTGTTGTTCTAAAATTACAGTTTCTAGTTTTTCACTGCTGGTACATAGAAATCCAATTTATTTTTGTATATTGACCTTCTATTCTGCAGCCTTGCTAAATGTACTTATTTGTTCTGGTCGCTCTTTTGGGGTTTCTCTGGAAGTTTCTATACAGATAATAATGTCGTCTGTTGATAGACATAGTCTTATTTCTTTCTGTAATCTGTATGCCATTTAAAATACTTTTTTTGTCATATTGTACTGAATAGGACTTCTAGTATGATATTGAATGAGAACAGTCAGAGCTGACATCTTTAAATTTTTTTCTGATCCTGGAGGATGAGCATTCATTCTTTCACCATAACGTATGATGTTACCTGTAAGTTTTCTCTAGATGCTTTTTGTGAAGTTGAGGAAATACTGTTTCTAGTTTGTTGAATATTTTATTACAGATAAATGTTGAATTTTAAATGCTTTTCTTACATGCATCAAGATAATCATATGGTTTTTCTTCTTTAGTCTGTTGATGTAGTGAAGTATATTGACTAATTTTTGAAAGTGGAACCAAGCTTATATTCCTGGGATAAACCCCACTTGGCCATGATGTACTGTCATTTTTATATGTTTCTGGATTAATTTGCTAATGTTTTGTTCTAAGTTGATGAGGAATGATGTGAAGTTTTATTTATTTACTTTGTAATGTCTTTGGCATCAGGATAAGGCTGGCTTCATAAACTGACTTGGGTAGTGATCCTTCCTATTTTATCCTCTGGAGGTTTGTGTGTACTGTAATTGGTATTAGTTCTTCCTTAACTACTTGAGAGAAATCACCAATGAAGCCATCTCAGCCTAGATTTTGTTCTGTTGGAATGTTTTTAACCATGAATCTGTTTCTTTAGAAGATTTAGATTATTCATGTTTTCTATTCTTCCTTCATAGTTTGTGCCTTTGAAGGAATTTGTCAATTTGCCCAAGTTTTTGAATTTATGAGCCAAGGCTATTTGTAATATTAACGATATTATCTTTTTAATGTTTTTAGGGTCTAATAGCTACTTTTTCAATACAAAATTGGTATGGTGTCCTTCCAGTATTGGTAATTCGTGTCATCTCTTTAAAAATTTTTTCAGACTGCTAGAGGTTTATTTATCCATTTTATTGCATTTTTCAAAGAACCAGGTTTTGAGTTATTTTCTCTATTTTTTCTATTTTCAGTTTGATTAAGTTTCTGCTCTTATTTCATTTCTTCTGCTTGCTTTAGGTTACATTTGCATTTTTTTCTAGTGTTTTAAAGTGCAAGCTTCAATCTTTGATTGGAGGCTTTTTTGTTGTTGTTGGTTTTTGTTTTAATGCTATACATTTCTTTCCTTTCTTTCTTTCTTTTCTCTTTTTTTGAGACAGAATCTCCCTCTGTCACCCAGGCTGGATTGCAGTAGTGTGATCTCAGCTCACTGCAGCCTCTGCTTCCTGGGTTCAGGCGATTCTTGTGCCTCAGCCTCCTGAGCATTCAAGCGATTCTCGTGCCTGAGCCTCCTGGGTAGCTGGGACTACAGGTGTGCGCAGCTACACCTGGCTAATTTTTGTATTTTTAGTAGAGATGGGGTTATGCCATGTTGGCCAGGCTGGTCTTGAACTCTTGACCTCAGGTGATGTGTCCGCCTCGGCCTCCCAAAGTGCTGGGATTACAGATGTGAGCCATCGTGCCCAGCCTACATTTCCTTCTAAAGACTGCTTTAGCTATATCACACAGCTATTGATAAGGTGTGTTTTTATTTCCATTCAGTTTAAACATATTTTATAATTTTCTTTGTAACTTTTTGCCCAATGGCTCTTTTAATGTGGGGTTTTTTTTTTTACATTTTTATTTTCTTAAATTTTTAATATTTTGTTTAATTAAAAAAGAGAGACACAATGGTACTGGTATAAAAATAGGCATATAGACCACTGGAACAGAATAGAGAACCCAGAAATAAAACCCAAATACTTAACAGCTAACTGATCTTTGACAAAGCAAACAAAAACGTAAATTGGGGAAAGGACATCCTTTTCAACAAATGATGCTGGGATAATTGGCTAGCCACATGTGGGAGAATGAAACTGGATCCTCATCTCTCACTTTATACAAAAAACAACTCAAGATGGATTAAGGACTTAAATCTAAGACCTGAAACTGTAAAAATTCTAGAAGATAACATTGGAAAAACCCTTCTAGGCATTGGCTTAGGCAAGGATTTCATGAGCAAAGACCCAAAAGCAAATGCAGTAAAAACAAAGATAAATAGCTGGGACTTAATTAAGCTAAAGAGCTTTTGCAGGGCAAAAGGAACAGTTAGTAAACAGACAACCCACAGAGTGGGAGAAAAACCTTCTCAATCTATACTTCTGACATGGGACTAATATCCAGAATCTACAGTGAACTCAAACAAGTCAGTAAGAAAAAAACAATCCCATCAAGAAGTGGACTAAGGACATGAATAGACAATTCTCAAAAGAAGATATACAAATGGCCAACAACATATTTTAAAAAGCTCAACATCACTAATGATCAGGGAAATGCAAATCAAAACCACAATGTGATACCACCTTACTCCTCCAAGAATGGCCATAATCAAAAAATCAAAAAACAGTAGATGTTAGTGTGGATGTGGTGATCAGGGAACACTTCTACACTGCTGGTGGGAATGTAAACTAGTACAGCCACTATGGAAAACACTGTGGAGATCGCTTAAAGAACTAAAAGTAGAACTACAATTTGATCCAGTAATCCCACTTCAGGGTATCTACCCAGAGGAAAAGAAGTCATTATATGAAAAGGATATTTGCACACACATTTTTATAGCAGCACAATTCGCAAATGCAAAATCGTGGAACCCCAAATGCCCATCAATCAACAAGTGGATAAAGAAACTGTTATATATATATGATGGAATACTACTCAGCCATAAAAAAGGAATGAATTAATAGCATTTGCAGCAACCTGGATGAGATTGGAGACTATTATTCTCAGTGAAGTAACTCAGGAATGGAAAGCCAAACATCGTATGTTCTCACTGATATATAGGAGTTAAGCTATGAGGACGCAAAGGTGTAAGAATGATACAATGGACTTTGAGGACTTGGGGGGAAGGGTGGGACGGGGGTAAGGGATAAAAGACTACAAATAGGGTGCAGTGTATACTGCCCAGGTGATGGGTGCACCAAAATCTCACAAATCACCACTAAAGAGCTTACTCATGTAACCAAACACAACCTGTACCCCAATAAACTATGGAAAAATTAAAAAAGTTTTTAAACTTTTATTTTTAAATTTTTGTTTAATTAAAAAAAAATAGAGGCAGTGTCTCCCTATGTTGCCCGGACTGGTCTTAAACACCTGGGCTTAACAGATCCTCCTCCCTTGGTCTCCTAAATTGCTAGGATTACAGGTGTGAGCCACCACGCCCAGCCATAATGCATTGTTTGACTTCCAAATATTTGATTGTTTTCCAGATAGTTCAGTTTTTGATCTCTCACTTAATTTTGTTGGGTTTAGAGAACAGAGTTAGTATGGATTCAGTTGTTTTGACTTTACTGAGGTTTGTTTTATTACCCAGAATACAGTGTATCTTGGTGAATATTCCACATGTACTTGTAAGAATGTGTATTCTCCTGTCGTTGGAATGATCTGTCAGTTAGGTCAGGTGGCTGACATCCTAGCTGATTTTCCATCTACTTATGTTATTGATTAATCTGAGAAGAGTGTTGGCGTGTTTGAGTAAAAGTCTGGATTTGTCTATTTCCCCTTTCAGTTCTATCATTTTTTGCCTCATGAAGGCCTTTTGTTCAGTACATACATAGTTAGGATTCATAGATCCTATGCAACAGGTAAGCCCTTTTTGCCTCTATATCCTTCAGACTTATTTCAAAATCTCTAGGTCATGATAAAAAACTATTGGTGTATGAGAGAGAATATTTAAGTTGGATTGATCCAGAAGCCCTGGCCCGCTGCCACTTCTCTGCCACTTAGTAGCTGTGACAAAATATTTTGCCCTCTCTCATTTTTCTCTTCTGAAAATAATTAGGATTATAATGCTTACAAGATTCATAAGAGAATAAATACAAAGTAGACTTGGAAAATACTTGTTACAGAGAAGGCACCATTAAATATTTGTTGAACTTAGTACTTGCAGATACTGTCTGCTCTCTCCTCTTCATCATTGCTCTCTCTACCCTCCTCTCTCTGCTGTGCCAGGGAGCCTGCAATTTCTGCTTCTCTGGCACAGTGGGAGAATGGAATCTTGGAAGAAGACGGAGCCTGTCCATTTTTTTTACAATCTACTCTCTCAGGCAGTGGTGCAGCCGCAGTGGAGATTTCGTACATGAAAATGCTGAGACTGAAACTCAGGTGTTCTCACTACAAATTTTGCAGTGTTTCCCCAATATCCCATGTATTCATTTTCTATGACTGCTGTAACAAATTACCACAAATTTATTGGCTTAAAATAACCCAAATACATACTGTTCTATAGTTCAGAAACCCAAATGGGTCACACTGGGCTAAAATCAAGACCAGACTTATTTACTCTTGCTAAATATGTCAAAGCCAACTAATTGATGAAGTATAATTTAAGCTTAGTCTTTTATTATATTCTGTAGCTGAAAATCCAAGGCTGGACTAAAAAATCAGCAGAGCTGTATTTCTTTCTCCATTCCCTAGGGGAGAGTCCATTTCCTTGCCCTTTCCACTTCTAGAGGCTGCCCACATTCCTGCCTCTATCTTCATAGTTACCAAAGTTGAGTCGCACTGCCATCTCTCTGATTCTCCCTCTGTCTACTACCTCTGTCTTAACTTTTAAAGGATCCTTTGTTTACATTAGGCCTACCTGGATAATCCAAGATAATCTGCCCGTTTCAAGGTCAGTTGACAAGCAACCTTAGTATTTCCCTTTGCCATGTAGTATACTATGGAGTCTAAAGCAACTCCATCTTGGATGCTAATTCTCCATGTTGGCTTCTGATTAACTCCAGTTCCAGGAAGGCCTCTAAGCTTTCCAGTGTATCTGTACCTTGTGTAAAGGCAGATAAATGAGGCCCTTAGATCAAACAACCTTGATGTTAGTTTATTTAAATTGTCCAACGCATTCCTTCTAACTCACTCTTCCCTTATGTTATATAAGTCTGGGGGATAATGGTATGGGGATCCACCATCTTATCTCACCACTGCCTGAGACACAAATATCACTTCTATTCATAAGTCCCTATTAAATGTTTCTTTCTAAGAAACTGGATTTGTCAGCCACTTTCTTCAGCCTGTCAGCTTCCTTGGGCTTTGGGGCAGGTCTGCACATACCATAATCACAGGTTCCGAGGATTAGGATGTGGACATATTTAGGTAGAGGGGTCATAATTCTGCCTATCACACCCTCACTGTATCTCTTTTTACAATAGCTAAAGAAGATGAAATATTGGGAGGGCACAGTGGCTCACGCCCGTAATTCCAGCACTTTGGGAGGCTGAGGCAGGTGGATCACCTGAGGTCAGGAGTTTGAAACCAGCCTGGCCTACGTGGTGAAACCCCAACTCTACTAAAAATACAAAATTAGCCGGGCATGGTGGTGCATGTCTGTAATCTCAGTTATTTGGGAGACTGAGGCAGGAGAATTGCTTGAACCTGGGAAGTGGAGGTTGTAGTGAGTCAACATCGTGCCACTGCACTCCAGCCTGGACAACAGGAGCAAAACTCCATCTCAAATAATAATAATAAAGAAGATGACATATTGAAGAATACAGGGTTAGAAGTCACTCTTGCTACAACTACTAAGCAACTATTGTTATTGCTGGATAATACCAAGCGATAATAAGCTAGACCCACTTCTTCGTTACATTCTGGCTAGCAATGTTTTCATTGTCTTAGGGAAGGCATATGGCAGAGCAGAAAGCAGAAATATTCTCTAAGTCTTTCTGAGTTTTGCTACTCAAAAGCTCAAGTCCTTAGGAGGACTTGGTGGATTTTTTTGACATGGTAAGGATGTGACAAAGTAACATGAAGATAGGAAGATTTTCTTCAGACATTAGGTCTGCTGGCAACGGCTGGGGAATACTTGGGAAGAGAGAGACTAAAAGAGGTTGTGGGTTCCAAGATCAGAGAAGACTGTTTCCTGCTTCCAGGCAATACCACTGTGAGGAATGACGGTAAGTTGTGTCTAGTCAGATGGAACTTTACAGCTAAGCAAAAGATTTCACGTCTCACGAACAGCTTAGAAGTAGCAGAGACTCTCCAGTCCTGAAAAGGCCATAAATTCAGAAAAGATGTGCTAACTGGTTGCACCAATAAACGATTATCTGGCAAAAACAGCCATGGAGCTCTGGTACCACCCAAGGGAGGAGGGCAATGGAAACCTCATAAAGTAGTAAAGCATTTGGAAAATCTGACGTAGTGGAATAGGATAGCCTGAAGGGTAGCTCAAAGTCTGAAATTAAGTTTTATTAAGAAATCAAAGAAAATTCTATTTCTTTAACACTTTAATTTGTTGAATGGGACTCATACCTGGTACTTTGTACTTAATTTACCTGAAGGTGATTTTTTCTGCTGAGTTCACAAACTGTTCCCACGTTCAACAGTGTTGATGAAGAGTAAGAATAATATTCCTCTTAGCAATCCTATGACAAATGAAACTTACTTAAAACCTTCAACTGCAGAATGTAAGTCCCAATGTACATTATTTGGTAATCAGTTGGTTTTGACACATTTGAGGTGGAGTAAACAGTTGTCAGGAAGATCCAGGGAGATTTAATCTAAACCTGCTTAAAAATCTCCCCCTTAAAGTCTAATATTGTGACTTGATAACATTTTTACGAATGCTTTACTTTCCCTTAAAAAGAAATTCTCTAAAATTGCTTTTTGACAGATAATGACAGCATTTTAAACAAGTAGCCTGAAATGGTGTTGCTTCATTTTCAATACTGTATTCCAAAATGAAATTAGAGTTCTTCAGAGTAAAGATTATTTCTTGAATATCAAATTTAACTGAGGGAAAGTAGAAAACATCTTGGTAAATCTCAACTGAATGATTCGGGATTCCTTGCATCATTCCCCTGTACTAAGGAAGTAAGTTGATAAGGAAGGTGCTGTCTATAGGCAAATACTTCAAATGAAGCCTTTGGATGCCACATCTATTACAAATACAGGGGCTCCATAACTTATGATGGGGCCACCTCTGGATAAACCCACTGAAAGTTGGAAATATCATAAGTAAAAAATGCACTTGATACACCTAACCTACCAAACATCATAGCCTAGCCTACCTTAAACATGCTCAGAACACTTACATTAGCTTATAGATGGGCCAAATCATCTGGCAACACAGTACACCACACAGTATCCATTGCTCACCCTCTGGATCACATGGCTGACCAGGGGCTGTGGCTCACTGCCATGAGTTTTGAATGAATAACTTCCTGAATAAATGATGAATGAATGAATGAGACTAGTTTTGTATCACTTATATATAAAAAAGTACCTGGCACATGGGTTGGTACTAAGTCTTTTTAGGTTCAGTGAAGGAAAGAACAGATAAATGAATAAACTAAACATGGCAACTCATATGACTCAGCAAGGTTGGGTCTTTGCTATCTTTATGAGGCTGAAATTGCTGTATGCTCAAAGCAGCCATTCACACCTGCACCAGTGGGGCTTGTTTCGACCCATTTACCAGGCAGTGGTCTCTGAAGGAATGAAGCAGAAAGGAAGGAGGATTTGGATTTGAGTCAAGGTAGCTTTGTGCATTTCACCTAACTTCTCAGAAACCACCCTCATTTGTGGTGTGAGAACCGCAATACTGACTTCATAGGGTTGCACTGGGGAGTAACCAGATTTATACATGGGGTATGCCACACTCTGCAATGTTAAATATTGTTATTTGTTAGAGAAAAACAAAAGTTCTGGGATTATGATGTTGTGTATCTTTTCAGAAAAAAATAAACGTATGAAAGTACCTAATGGTTTTGTTCTTGAAACTGATAATTAATTTGGATCAGTTGATTGATTTACTGGGTTGTATTTCCTAAGGGTTACTGTTATGCAAATTCAGTAAAATTTTGTGTTCCCATAAATCCACACGATGTCATTGTCAGTCTCCCTTTATTACTCTAAGATATCTCTTCCTCAAAGTCACTTAGCCAACTTCCTAAAAACTTCGATAATGGAAGAAAAGATGAATCACGGTTATCATCAAGATAGGCTAACCTAATTGCTTTTGGGACTTCAAACCATTTTCCATTAGTAGCTTCTCTGGGCATTGACTAAGACAATGAGAACAATAAATTACAAAATAACGACAATGCACTAAGGATAAAATTAAAAATAGATTTTACATAAATATTTGAGATATGAACCTAAATGAGACATCAAGATTGTGAGTTTAAAGACCTAAGAAGAGTTCATTCATGCTAAAAATTTTGAAGTATTTTGATGAGAAAGTTAAGATGATAAGTCATATTCTAATGATCTTCAATCATCTTGGCAGAAGAATTTTAGAATTGAGAGGGAATATATTGATAATATTTAAACCCAATTGCAGCATTTTTTTTTTTTTCCATGGATGGAAAGACTGAGCCAAGAGAGGGTAAGTAACCTATCCAAAGTTTAACAGCGGAAAGTAAATAAATGAAGAACAGGGCAGGGCTCTGCTCCCTATTCCCAAAGAACTTTCTCCCTGTCTCATTTCCCCTCAAGTCCAGAAAAGTCTGCAGCAGATCTGGAGGGAAAGTCCTCATCTTCCTCCATTGTTCCTCCATTTCTCTAGCAGAAGATACTTAAGACAACTTTCTTTTCTACCTTTTACTTCCTTAGCAAACTCTCTAAATTCTGTAAGGGGTTTAAGACTTTTGGCTTAAAGAATTCTCCCCTGAAACAATGAATATGCAGCTGACGCTGACAACCCATTTAGAGGGTGAATGGTGAGAAAACAATGGGGGTTGGAGAAGAATTTGGGGAAGCCTCTAAATGTTCCCAGAGAATACCCAGCCAAAACTATATGTCATTCATTACTGAGTGTAGGGACATAGGCCTAAGTAAATGAGCAATTAAAACACATCCTTGCTTATCCAAATCCTAGAATGTATCACAGGATGTTATAATTACTCTATTAGTTTTACTCCAGCATTTATTTTTGTTCTGCTTAAGTCACTTATTACTTTCTCCAAGATCCTTTAAATGTTTCCACCCCAGACTTAAATATTTGGATAAAGCATGTATCCAAATTGGAGTATTAAAAATAATGGAGCTGAGGCCGGGTGCGGTGGCTTATGCCTGTAATCCTAGCACTTTGGGAGACTGAGGCAAGTGGATCATTGGAGGTCAGGAGTTCAAGACCAATCTGGCCAACATAGTGAAACCT
Organism: Hylobates moloch; assembly: GCF_009828535.3. Classification (NCBI taxonomy): domain Eukaryota; kingdom Metazoa; phylum Chordata; class Mammalia; order Primates; family Hylobatidae; genus Hylobates; species Hylobates moloch. The sequence continues at coordinate 86,667,983 of NW_026652288.1, read as the reverse complement.
GTCTTTACCCAAAATACAAAAATTAGCCAGGAGTGGTGGTGGGCGCCTGTAATCCCAGATACTCAGGAGGCTAAGGCAGGAGAATTGCTTGAACCCGGGAGGCAGAGATTGCAAGTGCCTCCCAAGGTGAGCCAAGATTGTATCATTGCACTCCAGCATGGGCAACAGAGTGAGACTCCATCTAAGGAAAAAAAAAAAAAAAATGGAGCTGAGGGAAGCAAAGCAAAACTCTGTTCCTTCTTTCTGTCACCTAAGAAGATGCATAGGTTGATTTACCTTTTCTATGAAAGAATACCCTCATTACAAACCCTGATATGGAATAATATTAACACCCTCATTATAAACCCTGATATGGAATAATATTAACTTGTATTAGGGGAAAATGGTATCTTTTTCCACACTTTCTTTTCTGGCATTATTATTTTACCATTTTCCAGAAAGGACAAAGTAAACAGCTATAAATACTCACATGCACTTCGAAGTACGTTTCATTTCTTTTTAAATTACACATTTTGTTGTTTTTAATTATCAAGTTCAATATTGCAGCATATAAAATTCTTGGGGGTTTTTTTGTAGAAAATAACATCACTTAACATCCTTCATTTGTCTGTTCGTTCATGCAGTCTCACTCTGGCAGCTGTTGGAGGCAGATCACTTCCTTGGGAGGCACTTGTATCGTGTTTATGTGCATATTAATGAAACTCTACAACTTTCCTATTCTAACCTAAACACTTTGCTGCTACTTCAGCTGATTATGGCCCTGGATAATTGCCACAGTGAATCTCGTATTTAGTGGAAACAAAATATATTGATGACAAACATGTTTCTTATCAAAAGTCAAAAAGATGGATCCGAATTCAGATTGTGCAGTAAAAACAAGTATGTAAACTCATTATACAGACAAGATGCAAATTTACTGAGCCTGGGAAAAATGATGAGGACAGCTTCAAATCTGAAGGAAGAGGCAGCGTCAGGCCTCATTATTATAAAAGCTTGGCTAGAAAATAGATTTTTCAGGACATGCTTGTGTGGAGGCGAATATTAAATCATCGAGTCCCCAGGGAGGTGGCAGAGCGCCTGAGTGCCCGGTGAATGTGGTGGAGCAGCTAATGGGCTGGAGTCACTGAGATCATGATTGTCATTCCTCATTGTGCTTCCATGCCAGTTCTGCCTAATCAGATGATTAAACAAGTAATTTAAGGCCATAGGTTTTCTCTTTATATGGTCTACGTGGCTTTACAGTTAAAAAAAAGATTTTTTTTTTTTTCGAGACGGAATCTCGCTGTCGCCCAGGCTGGAGTGCAGTGGTGCGATCTCGGCTCACTGCAGGCTCCGCCCCCCGGGTTCACGCCATTCCCCCGCCTCAGCATCCCGAGTAGCTGGGACTACAGGCGCCCACCACCTCGCCCGTCTAATTTTTTGTATTTTCAGTAGAGACGGGGTTTCACCGTGTTAGCCAGGATGGTCTTGATCTGCTGACCTCGTGATCCTCCCGCCTCAGCCTCCCAAAGTGATGGGATTACAGGCGTGAGCCACTTCGCCTGGCCAAAAAAAAGATTTTGTTTTGACATATTATGCACCTAATCTGTTATGTTTTCTATGCATATGGATGTCTTAGCCCAAACCAATTCTCCAGGACTGCACTCAGACAGAAAGAGAACACATAGGCAAACCCCTAACTTTCTTGGAAGTCCTACTTGAAAAGCGACTTCTGTGATAGGTTAAATTGCCTCCCCCAAAAGTATCCATATCTTAACTCTTAAAACCCATGAATGGCCTGGCGTGGTGGCTCACACCTGTAATCCCAGCACTTTGGGAGGCCGAGGTGGGCAGATCACGAGGTCAGGAGATCAAGACCATCCTGACTAACACGGTGAAACCCTGTCTCTACTAAAAAAAATACAAAAAATTAGCCGGGCGCCTGTAGTCCCAGCTACTTGGGAGGCTGAGGCAGGAGAATGGCGTGAACCCGGGAGGCGAAGCTTGCAGTGAGCCGAGATCGTGCCACTGCACTCCAGCCTGGGTGACAGAGCGAGACTCTGTCTCAATAAAAAACAAACAAACAAACAAACAAAAACCATGAATGTTAACCTTAGATGACAAAATCAAGGGCTTTGCAGATGTGATAAAGTTAAAGATCTTGAGATGAGAAGATTATCCTGCACTACCTGGGTGGGCCCAAAGTGCCATCACATACATCCCCTTATAAAAGGGAGGCAAGGAAGATGTGACCAGACAGAAGAGGAGAAGGCAATGTGACCACAGAAAAAGAGAATGGAGTGATGTGGCCACAAGCCAAGGATTGCAGCAGCTACTAGAAGCTGGAAGAGACAAGAAACGGATTCTACCCAGGGGCCTCTAGAGCAGGGGTCCCCAGCCCCCAGGGCCGCACAGCAGGAGGTGAGCAGCAGGCCAGGGAGCGAAGCTTCATCTGTATTTACAGCTGCTCCTATTGCTCACATTAAGGCCCAAGCTCTGCCCCCTGTCATATCAGTGGAAGTATTAGATACTCATAGGAGGCAAACCTTATTGTGAACTGCGCATGTGTATTTACACAATCCTTATGAGAATCTAATGCCTGATGATCTGTCACTGTCTCCCATCACCATATGGGACCATCTAGTTGCCAGAAAACAAACTCAGGGGTCCCACTGATTCTACATTATGGTGAGTTGTATAATTATTTCATTATATATTACAATATAATAATAATAGAAATAAAGTGCTCAATAAATGTAATGTACTTGAATCATCCTGAAACCATCCCCCCCACTCCCAGTCCATGGAGAAATTATCTTCCAGGAAACTGGTCCCTGGTGGCAAAAAGGTTGGGGAGTGCTGCTCTAGAGGATGTATAGCCATGTTGGCATCTTGATCTCAGCTCTGTGAAAGTGACTTTGGACTTCTAGCATTCAGAACCATGAGATAATATATTTCTGTTGTTTTAAGCCATCAGGTTTGTGTTCATTTGTTACAGCAGCAGTAGAAAACTAATACAGCTTCTGGCTGGGCACGGTGGCTTACTCCTGTAATCCCAGCACTTTGGGAGACTGAGGCAGATGGATCATCAAGGTCAGGAGTTCGAGACCAGCCTGGTCAACATGGTGAAACTCTGTCTCTACTAAATACAAAAATTAGCTGGGTGTGGTAGCATGCACCTGTAGTCCCAGGTACTTGGGAGGCTGAGGAGGGAGAACTGCTTGATCCCAGGAAGCGGAGGTTGCAGTGAGCTGAGATTGTGCCACTGCCCTCCAGCCTGGGACAGAGCAAGACTCCATCTCACCAAAAAAAAGAGAAAAAAAAAAAGAAAGAAAAAGAAAGAAAGAAAGAGAAAGAAAAGAAAGAAAAAGAAAGAAAGAAAGAAAGAAAGAAAGAAAGAGAAAGAAAAAGAAAATGAATACAGGTTCCTTCAGGCAGCCTCTGCTGACTTCTCAATTTAGGTTGGGTGCCTTTTCTACAAATTGTTTTAAAGAGATGGAATCTCACTCTAGCTCTGTCACCCAGGCTGGAGTGCAATGGTGCAATCATAGCTCAGTGCAGCCTTGAATTCCTGGGCTCAGCGGATCCTCTCTCCACAGCCACCTGAGTAGCTGGGAATACAGGTGCATGCCACCATGCCCAGCCAATTTCTTACAAAGAAATTTTTTTAGAGACAAGGCACACTATGTTGCCCAGGCTGGTCTCAAACTCCTGGCCTCAAGCAATTCTTCCACCCCTGCCTCCCAAGTTGCTGGGACTGTAGGAGTGAGCCACCGCACCTGGTCATTTCTTACATATTTTGACAGCACCCAGTACTAATAGCACTGCATAATAACTTCTTGTTTCAAGGTCTTTTATTCTCTGCTGCTAGTTCTGAAAATGTAGGGAGGCAGCTTCTTATTATAAGAATAGGCTTTAGCATTGTGTTTGGCACATGGTAAGTAGTTATTAAATAACTGAGAAATTTGAATGTGTGGACTCAAACTTTCAATATTTAAAAACTGACATCTCAGTTTTCTAGAAGGGGTGTGGTGTGTGCATCTCATTTATTAAAAGTAATGGCCGAAACCTCAGTTACTTTTACACCATCCTAATATTTCAAGGCCCAAATTCCAAAGTTTCCCAAACAAGCTGCCACTTAGAAAAAAAGCAAACAAAACCTTCTGTTGGAAATTAGCCTGTTTTTATTGGAGAACTGACATTTGGGAAATAATTTTATATTAAAAAATTCTGAGGCCGGGCACAGTGGCTCATGCCTGTAATCCTAGCACTTTGGGAGGCCGAGGCAGGTGGATCACTTGAGGTCAGGAGTTCGAAACCAGCATGGCCAACATGGTGAAAGCTCATCTCTACTAAAAATACAAAAATTAGCCGGGTGTGGGGGTGCACGCCTATAATCCCAGCTACTCAGGAGGCTGAGGCAGGAGAATCACTTGAACCCGGGAGGCAGAGATTGCAGTGAGCCGAGATCACGCCACTGTGCTCTACCCTGGGAGACACGAGCAAAACTGCATCTCAAAAAAAAAAAAATTCTGAAGGTGTAAAGAAGTAAACCTCTAAGTTTGAGTAGTAAAACTGTACATATACTAGGCTTATCTAAAGTCTTTGTTGTTGTTGTTGTTGTTGTTGAGACGGGGTCTCACTCTGTCACCCAGTCTGGAGTGCAGTGGCACCACCACTGCTCACTGTAGGCTCAACCTCCCCAGGCTCAGGTGAGCCTCCCATCTCAGCCTGCCAAGTAGCTAGGACTACAGGTGCACACCACCATGCCCGATTAATTTTTTGGATTTTTAGTAGAGACTAAATTTTGCCATATTGCCCATGCTGGTCTCAAACTCCTGGCTTCAAGTGATCCACCTGCCTCGGCCTCCCAAAGGGCTAGGATTACAGAAATGAGCCACCATGCCCAGCCTAAAATCTGTTATCTCCTTTGTGGTTTTCAAATTGGTCTATCTCATTCTGCCTTTCTTATCTCATCACCAAAAGGGTAAAGTTCCACCTCGATAGAGGGACAGTCACTCTAAGGCTTAGCCCTGTCTGCTTTCCTATCTCCCACTACTCACCAGCACAGAAACTTCTCTGCTGCTGATCAGAAGTAGTGACTGTCCCAGGGCACAATGTGGTGTTTTGTTTCGTTCTGTTTTGCTGCTGTCTTTTTCACCTGCTACTTTTTCTGCTTTCAAGGCTATTTTCTCTCATCTCTGCTTACCCATACTCTTCATCCTTCAAGGACCTGATCAAATGCTACTTTTTAACCACTCCAATGCTGAGTAATTTATCAGAAACCTGCAGCACTGAACTGTACTGCATATTTTTATGTCGCTAAATGGTGGGAATCTTTTCATGTGTGAATTCCATACTCTCATTTGGCATAGAGATGAAGGTTAAAAGTTTGTGCTATCATGTTGCTTAAGATAGATGTTCAGTAAATACTGTATGATAAATTAATAACACACAGCAACCACTTGAACAGTCTAAGATTATTTGCTGAGTGCTCAATAGCTAAACAAAGCATGTTCTACAGTAGCATTGTTTGACTAAAATGTTGAATAGTTGGTCTCACAGGATGCAGCATCCACATTCTGACTAAATGAGATTTCCTTCGCATTAAAGTTTTTTAAAATTAATATAAGCTGAGTCTGACATTGAATTTACTTAATAAAAATGATTTTATGTCCAATGATTACAAGGCTCACACTTGTAATCCCAGCACCTTGGCAGGCTGATCCCTTGAGCCCAAGCATTCTAAACCAGCCTGGGCAACGTGGTGAACCTCCGTCTCTACTAAGATTACAACATTTAGCTGGGTGTGGTAATACATGCCGGTGGTCCCAACTACTCGGGAGGCTGAGGTGAAAGAATCACCTGAGCCTGAGAAGTCAAGGCTGCAGTGATTGCACCACTGCACTCCAGCCTGGGTGACAGAGGCTCAAAAAAAAAAATGTTTTTGTAACAAAATGACCACATATAAGATAAAATACAACTCAGATGTTATGAAATGTGCCAATATAGTTTTATCTTAGTCTGGTTGAGGCCATAGAGTCCAGACTGCCCTTTGTGGTGCGACTTTGAATTCACAGAAGGAAATGGAAGTTATCACTGTTAATCATCATGGGAAGAGGTAAATTCTGGGATAGTAACAGGTGGGGACTAATAAGGGAAGGGCTTCCTTACTGTGGGAATGAAGTGGACCCAAATTTCTAGGCCTGAAGAAGCCTGGAGTGATTTTAGGGATGGGACTAATATATGTATATATATTTTTTACCCTAAGTTATTACAGATACAATTGGCAGAGTTTACAGCTTTCTTAGAGGACTTAGTCAGCTTTCCTAACTCCTTCTGATGGACCAGTACCCAAATAATACTCCCTGGCATTTGCTCTTTTCCTTCCATTACTATTACAGCACTAATTTAGTAGCCATGGAACATGGGCAAAGTCGATACATAATTGATAACTACTTTCTAGCTAAAAGAGAAGCTGCTACTTCTGGACTTTGTTCTCCTCCATTTTCCCATAGGTTGGTATATTGGTGTTATGTTCACCCAGCTCCACCATAAAGGACAATGCAGAGTGATAAGATGCAAAGAATGTGGGGTTCCTGAATGAACTCCTGGAAAAGAGCTACCTCACCAGCTTAGGCCTGCTAAGCTGTTACATGAGAGAGGAATAGAAGTCAGTCTTTTTTTTTTTTTTTTTGAGACGGAGTCTGGCTCTGTTGCCCAGGCCGGAGTGCAATGGTGCAATCATGGCTCATTGTAACCTCTGTCACCCAGGTTCAAGTGATTCTCCCGCCTCAGCCTCCCGAGTAGCTGGGATTACAGGCACCTGTCATCATGCCCGGCTAATTTTTGTATTTTTAGTAGAGACGGCATTTCACCATGTTGGTCAGGCTGGTCTTGAACTCTTAACCTCAGGTGATCTGCCCCCCTTGGCCTCTCAAAGTGTTGGGATTACAGGCGTGAGCCACTGCACCTGGCCTTTTTTTTTTTGAAGACTGAGTCTTGTTCTGTTGCTTAGGCTGAAGTGCAGTGGCATGATCTCGGCTAGAATCCGTTAGCTAGGATTACAGGCAGCGCCACCACACCCGGCTAATTTTTGTATTTTTAGTAGAGACAAGGTTTCACCATGATGGCCAGGCTGGTTTCAAACTCCTGACCCCAAGTGATCTGCCTGCCAAAGTGAATCTTTTTGAAGTCATATATTTTTGGTGTTTTTGTTTTAGCAATGTAATTATTATTCCAGCTAATATAGATATTGGTACCTAACATTATAAAAATCTTACCTATGTGGCATTGCTCGAGATATTGACAATTAAAAAATAGATGTTGCTGGTATTGGAAAGCTGATAAAGCTTGTAATGTCAAGGCAATATTTGGTAAAGCTGTCATCTGCAATTACTTGGAAAGAAGGCCACATGTCTAATTGTGAGCCCTAGAGAAAGCAGTCAAAAAGCCAGAATATTTGCATGTTGGCTGCTCTTTGCTGCTTTTCATGGGTTATTATAACAAAGAAATGAGCCCAGGCAAAAACCGACCAATGCAACAATAGCTGGAAGAAAGGAGAACCACGTGGTTCAACTACTCTGAATCCCGCAAAGGTGGGAGATAAGATGTTACTAAGAGTGTTCTTCAGTGTCCTCTCATCAAAAGATTCCCAATCAAACCAGGGAGTTAGATTCAGCAACAAAGATCAGATTGAGCCTGTTGTGTCAGATAGCCTCAAGGGAATTGCCTGTGAAGTGGGAAGAGAGTGATAGTTAAACTCGGAAGCCAGAAAATAAGGAGAGTTTAAGAAATATGATCAGTAAAGATACTGTGGGTGGTTATTGACACATTAAATCAGACCCGAATCCAATAGACCAGAAACCTACCATGTATTTGGGTAAATGTTATTGCCAAGCAAACCATAGATCTGTTATTGTTCAACCTAATACAATCCTCAGGCTTGTAAAACTGCACTAGTAGGAAGCAGTGTGAAAGGAGCTGGGCATCCCTGAAGGAAGGCGTAAGGAAGGAATGTTTTCAGACTCAGATGAGGGCACGGAGAACGAGGGGCAAGGCAGAACCACTCCAAGGTAAAGCCACAGACTTAGGTGACAGTGGACAAGGAACTTTCTCCCAGAACCCAGAACCAAATACTAACCCCAAGGAAAGTACTCCACAGGTGGGGCAAGGCCCTCTGCAATGACTGGTGGCAAAACTCCATCATTAATGACCAGCGGCTGATGCGTATTTTGTTTCTTCTGTTTTCCGAGAAGGAATTTCTACTGTGTGTATCCAGTCTCATCTGCCAGTGTTTATTGAAGATATGGGTACAGGGTTGGGTGGAGGCAGGGGAAGGATCGGGGAGGGGATGGACTGGTAACTTGTTTACTGGGAGACACATCCAGATTTGGTGCAGGTGGTTGCATATTGCCCAGATATTTTGGACTTTAAGTTGGGTGCAATAGCTGGATAGGACCCTGGGCTATCTCTTTTAGGGGAGAGGTTGAATGTGCTCTGTGTAAGGGAGAGAAAGGGTATGCACAGTACAGTTATTTGAGTGATCAGAGTGTGTTAGGAAACTGCTTATTCTCCAGCTTTCTTTCCAGCTGGATGTGGACTTATGACAAATTGTGATAAGAAGTGAGCCAGGCCAGGCTCAATGGCTGATGCCTGTAATCCCTGTGCTTTAGGAGGCTGAGGTGGGTGGATTGCTTGAGCTCAGGAGTTCAATACCAGACTGGGCAACATGAAGAAACCCTGTCTCTACAAAAAATACAAAGATTAGCTGGGTGTGGTGGCACATGCCTGTAATCCCAGCTACTTGAGAAGCTGAGGTGGGAGGGTTGCTTGAACCCAGGGGGTGGAGGTTGCAGTGAGCCGAGATCGCGCCACTGCACTCCAGCCTGGGAGACAGAGGGAGACTCTGTCTCAAACAAACAAACAAACAAAACGCTTTATAACAGGAAAGAAAGGAAAATTCACTTGGAAGAGACCCAAGCCAGTGCCTGAAGGTCCGAGAGAGAGGAGAAGAGATGAAAAAAGAGGCCTTTAACCTCGATCCTAGGGCTTCATAAGCTGGCTTCTTTCCCTTGGTTCTTCCCCTAGGGTGGGCTTCCCACATGCGCATGCGTTCCTTACCTTTGGAACTGAGCATGTGCAGTGTGCTTAGGCAGTTACACACGTGCCGTCTGAGACTTTTTTCCTTTTTCTGGTGGTGGGTGCCCCAGAACATCATACTCCACCATTTGGTCTCTTAACATGAATGCCCAAGAAACTGCTTCTCCCTGGGGCCTGCATTCAATTCACACTTTTAATGTTAACAGGTGTGGACGATCAGGAGATTGCCTCTCCCTGGCTGCTGAATTACCATTTTTAGAGAGGCAATGTGATCATTGCAAACCATCCCCCGACATTCCTAGTGGATTGGGGAGAGCCCTCGCCTGCCCCACTCATGCCTGTCTATCTATCTATAATATTCCCAGTTTCACTTCTCCTCTTCCTCTGAGTGCCTCTAGCACCTTATTCTTACCTTTGTTCTTAAGTATGAGAATATGACAATAGTGAAACTTCTTTTGCAAAAATTGTAACAATGAGAATATTATGATAGTGGAAGAGATCTAATCTAACCACCCCCCATCTTGCCTTTAACCTCCAAACTGCATTTAATTACTCCTGGGCTTGGGCCATGCTAACTCTGGGAGACATTTATGGTTTAAATGATAATAGCACTTCCCCCAAACTAAACTGCCTTTGTAAGGCTAGTAAAAGACTACCAGGTTTGGAGCAGGAGTGGAGCCTGAATTCTGCTAATGCGTCAATGTCACAAGATTTGCAACTTTCCCAATTACTCCTGCAGATAACATCACTATTGTAGAACCTAAGATTGGCCTTTTGAGATGTCTTTTTGGGTTTTTGCATTTCTGATGACCAATGGCTCCACCCAGACCTGCCAACTGGTCCTGTGTCCCCACCCAGCAGAGGACTCACATCCCTGTGATTGCATCCCCAACCAATCAGCAGCACCCATTCTGTGGCTGGCCAAACTGTCCTTGAAAATCCTAGGCCAGGCTCAGTGGCTCACACCTGTAATCCTAGCACTTTGGGAAGCTGAAGCGGATGGGTCACTGGAGCCCAGGAGTTTGAGACCGGCCTGGGCAACATGGTGATACCCCCTGTCTACAAAATTCTAAAAATTAGCTGGGCGTGGTGGCTGTGGTCCCAGTGACTTGGGAGGCTGAAGTGGGAGGGTCACCTGAGCCCAAAGAGGTTGAGGCTGCAGTGAGCCATGATCATGCCACTATACTTCAGCCAGGGTGCTCTCACTCCAGAGTGAGACCTTGTCTCAAAAAAAACAAAAACAAAAACAAAAACAAAAACAAAAATAAGAAGCAGCAGCAAAAAGAGAAAAACCCTAGTCTCTGAATTTTCAGGGGAGGCTTATTTGAGTAATGGTAAAACTCCAGTCTCCCATTCAGCCAGCTCTGCATGAATTAAACTCTTTATTGCAATTCTCCTGTCTTAATAAATTGGCCCAGATAGGGCCAGTGAACCCATTGGGTGGTTACATTATTTTTTCTCCATTTGCTAGATCTCCTTGAGTGTGTGATGACAGTGACCAGGAATGAATTCTAGACTCACCTCATACCACCTTTTTGTAGGTGAGTACCTTTTAATCCTCACCCTGATTGTGAAACAAAATCATTAAGTGTCAAAAGGTTTCTAATTGTGTTTCTAATTGGTCTAATTTTCTGACTACCCCTTTGAAAGAAGTCTCCAGTGATCAGATTTATAAAGAATGACTTCAAATTTCAGGTATTCCTGTTAGCTTAGATTTTCACTTGCTAAGATTTTTAGAACAGGGCTATTTTTTTTAATGTGACCAGACCTCCCTTTGGTGCTTATGAGTATTTTACTCATGTGCTCCTGACAGCAACTCCTTGCCTATCCCTGCTTTTGTTTTATCACTCTCGTTTTAGTGACAAGTATTTGTAGTGGTATCAACTCCTCCATGTGTTCAAAAGAACATTGCCTTCTTACTTTTCTTTTTTCCTTTCCAAATGTATACATAACCTGTGTGATTATTTGGTATTATGCTACCTATCTTTGGATAACATAATGTAATTTTTTATGCTTACATGCAAATGAGCATTATCCAATAATAAAAAGTGGTAGATGTACTTGAATCAAAAGCTGTGATAATTATACAATCTTTACATTAATTAATGAGCCAAAGGCAGCTAAACATTAGCATTTAGAAAGATCTCTACTGCATTAGCTACTGATGAGTTCATTGAGATCCATCATACAACCCATTTTGGAAGGCATAGGCTGTATTTAATAATATTCAATCAAATCTAATATTAAAATTATGAACACAAGGCATTGTTGAGTGTGAAATTACCATAGAATTTTAATTGTTAAACATATTTCTTGTTGGTACTCCTAGATGAATGATAATTTGATGAGGAAGTGGGTAATCTGTATACAGTGGGCCATTTACTGAATAACAAGGAATTCTAAGGTGTCCTGATTCAGGCTGATCATTCATGTACAAATTCAAAATTCATTTGTCTCAGCTGCTTTAGAGGTTTTGCTGCCCTCAGGCAAGAAGGGTGCTCATTTTGACTTCTTTTCCCTCTGTTCTATGAGCTTTTTTTTTTTTTTTTTTTTCCAAGACGGAGTCTCACTCTGTTGCCCGGGCTGGAGTGCAGTGGCACAGTCTTGGCTCACTGCAACCTCTGCCTCCCGGGTTCAAGCAATTCTCCTGCCTCAGCCTCCCGAGTAGCTGGGATTACAGGCACCTGCCACCACGCCCAGCTAATTTTTTGTATTTTTAGTAGAGATGGGCTTTCACCATGTTGGCCAGGATGGTCTCGAATTCCTGAACTCGTGATTTGCCCGCCTCGGCTTCCCAAAGTGCTGGGATTACAGGCATAAACCACTGCGCCCAGCCTCTGTGAGGTTTTTTCTTTTAAAGAACATAGGAAGTTTTAGAAACATATTAACAGTTTCTATTATAAAATAAATTTTAAGTGAAACATAATACAGAGATGCCCTGATGCCCTTCAGTCCCACCCCTGCTTTCTTTCACTCATTAGCCAAACCTCAAAGTTACCCACTACCCTGACTTCTAACAAAATTGAAGAGTCTTGCCTGTTTTTGTACTTTATAATAATGGAATCACATGGTATTTTTTTGGTCTAGTTTCTTCTGCTTAACATTGTTTTTGTAAGATTTATTCATATTGTGGTATGTCATAGATCATTCATTTCTTACTGTTGTGTAATATTCCTTTGGGTGAGTAGCCCACAATTTATTTATCTATTTTACTGTTAAAGGACATTTGATTAGTTTCCCATTTGTGGCTGTTTTGAATTGTGCTACTCTGCACATTCTAGTACATGTTTTTTTGTTTATTTGTAATTGTGGTAATTGTGAAAGAAAATCATTAAGTGTCAAAAAGTTTTTAATTGTATTTCTAATTGTTCCAATTTTCTGACCACCCCTTTGAAAGAAGACTGCAGTGATCAGGTTTCAAAAGAATGATTCAATTTTTTTTTTTTTTTTTTTTTTTTTTGAGATGGAGTCTTGCTTAGCTGCACAGGCTGGAGTGCAGTGGAGGGATCTCAGCTCACTGTAACCACCATCTCCCAGGTTCAAGTGATTCTCCCATCTCAGCCTCCCGAGTAGCTGGGATTACAGGCCCCTGCCATCATGCCCTGCTAATTTTTGTATTTAAGTAGAGAGGGGGTTTCACCATGTTGGCCAGGCTGGTTTTGAACTCTTGACCTCAGGTGATCTGCCTGCCTCAGCATCCCAAAGTGCTAGGATTACAGGTGTGAGCTACCATGCCCACCCGGCCCAAGAATGATTCAAATTTAAGATATTCCTGTTAGCTTGAATTTTCCCTTGCTTAGATTTCTAGAAAGGGCTATTTTTTGACGTGACCAGAACTCCCCTTGGTGCTTATGAGTATTTTACTCATGTCTTCCTGATAGCAACTCCTTATACATAAATAGGTTATACCCACCAAACAACAACTGCCAATTCCTCTTGCCTCCTGGCCCTGGGCAATCACCATTCTACTATCTATCTCCATGAATCTGACTACTCTAGGTACCTTATGTAAATAGAACCATACAATACTTATTTTTGTGTGTGTGTGATTGCTTTGTTTCATTTAGCATAATGTGCTCAAGGTTCATCCATGTAACATATGTCAGAATCTTCTTCCTTTTTAAGGCAGAGTAATATTCCATTGTATGTATATATCACAGTCTAGTTTATGTTTTTGACGAACATATGAACACATTTCTGATAGGATTATACTTAGTTGGGTCACACAGCGTATACAAAGTTTTGACTTTACTAGAGTTTCGCGAACAATATCTTTTACCAATTTACACTCTCACCAGACATGTGTGAACTAGCTACATTTTTTTTTTTTTTGAGACGGAGTCTCGCTCTGTCACCCAGGCTGGAGTGCAGTGGCGCAATCTTGGCTCACTGCAAGCTCCGCCTCCTGGGTTCACACCATCCTCCTGCCTCAGCCTCCCGAGTAGCTGGGACTACAGGAACACACTGCTACGCCCGGCTAACTTTTTGTATTTTTAGTAGAGACGGGGTTTCACCGTGTTTGCCAGGATGGTCTTGATCTCCTGACCTCGTGATCCACCCACCTTGGCCTCCCAAAGTGCTGGGATTACAGGTGTGAGCCACCACGACTGGTCTAGCTACATTTTAATTTAGTAAAGTTATTGTTTCTTCTAGCTATGTATACTACAATGGCCAGATGCCAGTTATAAAAGTTTATTGAGTGCATTTTTTTTTTTTTTTTGAGATGGAGTCTTGCTCTGTCTCCCAGGCTGGAGTGCAATGGTGCAATCTCAGCTCACTGCAACCTCTGCCTCCTGGGTTCAAGCTATTCTTCTGCATCAGCCTCCCAAGTAGCTGGGATTACAGGTTCCTACCACTGCGCTCAGCTAATTTTTGTATTTTTTAGTAGAGACAGGGTTTCACCATGTTGGCCAGACTGGTCTCGAACTCCTGACCTCAGGTGATCCACCCGCCTCAGCCTCCCAAAGTGCTGGGATTACAGGTGTGAGCCATCACGCCCAGCCTTGAGTGCATTTTCATGGTTAATACACATGTTATTAATTAAGGTAACATCAGCTTCTGCAGTACATACAGTTTCTTTCTCATTCCCTAAACAGTTCAATGTGTTTCCAGTAAGGCAGTCTCCTCGCCTCTGAGAATTAATTCAGGACTTCAGAATTCTTTTCTTCCATTTCGTAGCTCTACCATGTTCAATATATGGTTTCCAATATTACCCTGGGCATTGACATTCAGAGAGGAGAGTGTGGAGAAAGCAATGCCGTCTTTTTCACCATCTCAGCCAGGAAGTGACACATATCCTTTCTACTCAGATTCACTTAGTAGGCACATGTCACATGGCCCTACCTAGATGTGAGGGGTTGGGCAAAAGCTATTCCCTGGTTGGACGGCTGCTCCATTAACAGCTCTACACTATGGTCAAGTCCAACAGAAGATAAAGGTAAAAAATTTAAAAAGAAAGAAACAATACACTATAGAAAAGGAGCACCAATACTTGTTGGCTGCTTACTGTGTTTGCCACACATGCTTTTACATTTTTCTGTACCACTCCCTCAGAAACAATGTTCTTTTCAGAATCCCTAGCTTAACACAGTGATCAGTTGAAGGAGCTTAGAGGACTTGGCTGGAATCAGTATACATTGGACAAACATAATGGGCTGTTGAGACATAGCTCATAGGACAAATGTTTTATAAAAGGCTTTATACAGTAGGCCCCCATCTTTATGGTAACATATAATCCCTTTACTTTAGATAACTTTCTTGTAACCATAAACAATAGCCAAAAACAAGCAAGGAGAGAGAGTGAGATTTGCAGGAAAGTTGAGAGTTGAGGCTGCACAAGGACACATCCGTAGGTTATTTGTCCTCTGTGATCACCAGTATCTTGGCAGATCCTTGATAAGCACATGTTATTCACTGTTTGAAAGTCCTGATTGAATTTGGACCACCTGGAGGAAGCTCCAGGTCACTTGGCTCTCAGCCATGTCCAACGTCTAGGTAAGAAGCCTGAGACAAGAGTGCAAATCACATAAATGCAAGGTAACAAATAGGATAAAGGTGGGGGGCTCAGCATTAATTACTATTCTATGATTACAATAATTTTATTTTATAAGATAAAATAAAGTTTTATTTATATATAGTTTATTATTCAAGGCATATAGTTTATTATTCAAAGCATTAGCCCTTGTAAGGAAAGCAGTGAAAGCTCTATCCAAGGTACCAAAGAAGATGACGTCTGACTACCCTGTTTGGTGTATCTTCTAATCTCCCATCTCTCCATTCTATAACCAGAGTGACCTGTGTACATTACCTGCTGGCGTGGCTTCTTTTTTATCTGCTTCTTAAAAATGTGTCCATGTTTCTCAGTTATGTTAGAGGCTGTTTTCAGTTGAATAAGATTGAGGTTTTAGAAATGAAATGGGGCCAAGATTGCCAAATGCACTTAGGGCTGTACTTATAAGGGGTGGCATTTGATAGGGGCAGGATGGAGAACTCTCTGAAAATAGATAAAAGCTACATGCATTGAATCCTCACAATGTGCAGTTAGTACATGCTACACTTGTATCTGCACTATTCCCTTTAATCCTCACAAGGAAGAAGAGACTGAGGTTCAGAGAGGTAACCTGCTCATGGTCACTCAGCTAGTAAGAAAAGGAGCCACAGTGTAAACCGGCTCTGTCTGATTCCTAATCACAGTCTCCACAGCTGAGAGTGAAAAGGTCTTTCTAGAGAACGGTGCTAGAGAAATCTGAGAGTAGATAATGATAGAAATATCAAACTGTAAGCATATTAAAGATTTCTGGATCATCCTGTGTCACAGCCTTGACTGTAATTAAATCAGCAGCCCCTTTACCAATGAGGACTCACTGCCATTAATATCCGTCATGATGACCTTTCCTGGTGGTACTTAGAGCTGTTTGTAAAATAAATACAAGCTAAAAAGTAATCAGTTTTCTGGTGGTTTAATGTGTAAATATTCTTTTCATTGTCAGCTGATCCCTACATGCGACAGTATGCGAGACAGCAGTGAATGGCGGTGACCTTCAGGGAGCTACTCCAGTGTTGCTATTTATTTTGAAAGTGTGCAGGGCAGTCAGGTTTTGCAGAAGTATTGGGTTGTTACAATAAATACCAGTAAAAGGTATAACTGCTCTAGGGAACTGGTGGATTTTATAAAAATGTCCTTTATGTTGTATACTACATATCAGGTTGCCTCAAAGTGATAATTTACGTATCAGTGAGAAAGGCAAATTATTTCTCTAATAAAAGGGAATTTAATTTATAACACCATTAGAAGGAAAGATAGAAATCTCAAACTATAACTGTATTAAAGATTTCTGGTTTTTTTTTTTTTAGACAGAGTTTTGCTCTTGTTGCCCAGGCTGGAATGCAATGGCACAATCTCACTGCAACCTCCGCCTCCTGGGTTCAAGCAATTCTCCTGTCTCAGCCTCACAAGTAGCTGGGATTACAGGCATGCGCCATCATGCCCAGCTAATTTTGGTATTTTTAGTAGAGACAGGGTTTCACCATGTTGGTCAGGCTGGTCTTGAACTCCTGACCTCAGGTGATCTGCCCTCCTCGTCCTCCCAAAGTGTTGGGATTACAGGTGTGAGCCAACGCAGCAGGCCAAAAATTTCTGTTTGTTTGATATGCATTCTTTTGCTTCTGAAAGTATTGGCCAGTATTTGGCCTCTGCCAAACAGTTCTACCAATTTGGGGAACATTTACATTCTCCAATTCCTTCTCAACTGTTTTCAATCTCACCCCTAAATACTCTATTTGGTGAAATCCTTGCGAAATTTAAATTAATTAGGATTACTTTACTAGCGGTATTAAGTAGGTTAATTGTAAAACCAAATAGACTCTCTCCATACCCCCAAAACTTATAAAGGATATATAATAGGAGAGTGTTAGCTCTCCTCTAATGATGATCCAGGGACTTAGGCTTCCATTGTGCAGCCCCACCATCTATTCAGCTGCAGTGTCCAATACAGTAACTACATTTTTAAAAACTTATTTATTTATTTATTTATTTATTTGAGACGGAGTTTCGCTCTTGTCACCCAGGCTGGAGTGCAATGGCGTGATGTTGGCTCACTGCAACCTCTGCCTTCCGCGTTCAGGCGCTTCTCCTGCCTCAGCCTCCCGAGTAGCTGGGATTACAGGGGTGCACCACCACGTCTGGCTAATTTTGTATTTTTAGTAGAGGCGGGGTTTCACCATGTTGGCCGGACTTGTCTCGAACTCCTGAGCTCAGGTGATCCACCTCCTCGGCCTCCCAAAGTGCTGGGATTACAGGCGTGAGCCACTGCACCCGGCCAGTAACTACATTTTAATTGAAATTATATTAAGTTAAATAATATTAAAAACTCAATTCCTCAGTAGTACTTTCCATATTTCAACTGTTCATATGTGGCTAATGGATAACATGTGAGATAGGGCAAATATGTTCACAATCTCAGAAAGTCCACTGGACAGCCTTGTTTTCTTGCTGAACCTGGCCAAGGGGGAAAGAGAGAGTGGAGGGGTCAGGCCTTTCACCAGAAAGCCATGGCCTGGACATGGCATACAATTCTGCTCACATTTTGTTGGTGGAAATAATTGTTTTGAACTTCTATTCAAGGGGCCCTGGGTGGCAAAAATTCTATTCTGTTTACAACAGGGATTGAATTCATTTATAGGCATTTCTACCACATTAGATCAATTTAATAATCCAAATGTGGCCTAGAGAAAAGCCACTGGAAATAGACAGATTTAGATTCAAATTCTGCTTCTGCACCTTCCAAACTGACCTTGGGTAATTCAGATATCCTGACTTAACCTCCTTGTTTTTATTTATTTTTATTTTTTAAATTTATTTCTATTTATTTTATTTTATTATTATTTTTTTAGCGACAGGGTCTTGATCTTGCCCTATTACCCAGGCTGGAGTGCGGTGGCACGATCATAGCTCACTGTGGCCTTGAACTCCTGGGCTCAAGCAATCCTCCCGCCTCAGTCTCCTGAGTAGCTAGGACTACAGGCATGTGGCACAACACCCAGCTAATTTAAAAAAAGTTTCTTTGTAGAGGCAGGGTCTTGCTATGTTGCTCAGGCTGGTCTTGAACTCCTGGCCTCAAGTGATCCTCCTGCCTCAACCTCTCAAAGCACTGGGATTCAGATGTGAGCTACTGTGACTGTCCAACTTCCTCATTTTTAAAATACAACAGTGGTGATATCTAATTCCTAGGACCTTTGTGAGGTTGGTATGCATGTAAAAATGCAAATATGCTTTAAAGTTCAAATACACACACACACACACACACACACAAACACACATACAGTCATGTGTGGCATAATGACATTTCAGTCAACAAAGAAGCACATAGTGGTCCCAAAAGATATAATACAGCTGAAAAATTCCTGTCACCTAGTGACATCATAGCTGTCCTAACATCACAGCATAATGCATTACTCACATATCTGTGCTGATGCTGGTGTGAACAAACCAACTGATGGCCTGGCACAGTGGCTCACACCTATAATCCCAGGACTTTGAGAGGCCAAGGTGGGAGGATCACTCGAGCTCAGGAGTTTGAGACCAGCCTGGGCAGCATAGTGAGACCTCGTCTCTATTTATATAAGAATGTAAATATTTTTTAAAAAACCGACTTCACTGCCAGTCACATAAAAGTGCAGCACATACAATTATGTATAGTGCATAACACTTGATAATGATACTTGATAATGATACCAGTAACAACTATGTTACTGGTTTACGTATTTATAATGTCTTTTTTTTTTTTTTGAGATGGAGTCTTGCTCTGTGGCCCAGGCTGGAGTGCAGTGGCGCAACCTCGGCTCACTGCAAGCTCCGCCTCCCGGGTTCACGCTATTCTCCTGCCTCAGCTTCCTGAGTAGCTGGGACTACAAGCACCTGCCACCACGTCCAGCTAATTTTTTCTATTTTTAATAGAGATGGGTTTTCATTGTGCTAGCAAGGATGGTCTCAATCTCCTGACCTCGTGATCTGCCCGCCTCGGCCTCCCAAAGTGCTGGGATTACAGGTGTGAGCCACTGTGCCTGGCCTATATTTATAATATCTTATAGTTTTGTTGTTTTAGAGTATACTCCTTCTACTTATACAAGCCTGTAAAACAGCCTCAGGCAGTTCCTTCAGGAAGCATTCCAGAAGAAGGCATTCTGCTCACATTTTGTTGGTGGAAAGAATTCTTTTGAACTTCTATTCAAGGGCCCCTGGGTGACAAAAATTCTATTCTGTGTATAACAGGAATTGAATTTTAGCAGGAAGCTAGGTATTTCTACGATATTAGATAAACTTAATAATCCAAATGTGGCCTAGAGAAAAGCCTCTGGAAACAGCAGACTGGAATCAAGTTCTGCTTCTGCACCTTCCAAACTGTCTGCACCTACCCAACTGATGTTGGGTAATGTAGATACCCTGATTCAACCTCCTTGTTTTTATTTATTTTATTTTAGCTCCATGGGTGCTATTGATCCTGAAGACCTTCCAGTGGGACATAATGTGGAGGTGGAAGACAGTGATATTGATGATTCTGACCCTATGTAGGCCTTAGCTAATGTGTTTGTGTCTTTGTTTTTAACAAAAACATTTAAAAAGTAAAAAGACAATTTTAAAATTTTTAAATAAAAAAGCTTATAGAATGAGGATATAAAGAAAAAAATTTTTTGTGCAGCTATACAATATGTGTGTGTTTTAAGCTAAATGTCATTATGAAATAGTCAAAAGTTTAAAGAATAAAAAATTTTAAAAGTACAGTTTCAGTGTACTATGGTTAATTTATTACTAAAGAAAGAAAACTTTTTTTTTTTTTTTTTTTGAGACAGAGTCTCGCTCTTGTTGCCCAGGCTGGCGTGCAATGGTACGATCTCGGCTCACCGCAACCTCCACCTCCCGGCTTCAAGCGATTCTCCTGCCTCAGCCTCCCGAGTAGCTGGGATTACAGGCATGCACCACCTCGCCTGGCTAATTTTGTATTTTCAGTAGAGATGGGGTTTCTCCATGTTGGTCAGGCTGGTCTCAAACTCCCGATCTCAGGTGATCCGCCTGCCTCAGCCTCCCAAAGTGCTGGGATTACAGATGTGAGCTACTGTGCCCAGCCGAAAACGATTTTTAAAATTAAATTTAGTGTAGCCTAAGTGTAGAGTGTTTATAAAGTCTACAGTAGTGTGCAGTGATGTCCTAAGGCTTCCCATTTCTTCACCCCTCACTGACTCACGTAGAGCAACTTCTACTTCTGCAAACTCCATTTACGGTGACTGCCTGATACATGTGTACCATCTTTTATCTTTTTTTTTTTTTTTTTTTTTTGAGATGGAGTTTCGCTCTTTCTGCCCAGGCTAGAGTGCAATGGTGCACTCTTGGCTCACTGCAACCTCCGCCTCCTGGGTTCAAATGATTCTCCTGCTTCAGCCTCCTGAGTAGCTGGGATTACAGGTGCCCGCCACCATGCCTGGCTAATGTTTGTATTTTTAGTAGAGATGGGATTTCACCATGTTGGCCAGTCTGGTCTTGAACTCCTGACCTCAGGTGATCCACCTGCCTTGGATTCCCAAAGTGCTCAGATTACAGGAATGAGCCACCACGCCCGGCCCACATTTTATCTTTTATATTGTATTTTTACTGTGCCTTTTCCATGTTTAGATATATTTAGATGCAACTTAGCACTGTGTTATAACTGCCTATAGTATTCAGTATGGTAACATGTCGTACAGGTCTGTAGCCTAGGAGCAGTAGGCTATTCCACACAGCCTAGCTGTGTAGTGGGCTATATCATCTAGGTTTGTGTAAGGACATTATGATGTTCACGTAATGATGAAATTGACTAACAATGCATTTCTTAGAATATTTCTCCGTTGTTATTGTTAAGCCACACATAACTCTGTGTGTGTGTTTGTGTATATACACTGATGTGATAGATTGCATCATTTACCTCAACTCCTCTTCATCCCTCCCTGCAGCCTTGCCTTTTGCTATGACGCTTTGTGGTATAGTTTCCTGCCTCTTGAATCTAGGCTGACTTTGTGACTTGTTTTCGCCAACAGGACGAAAGAAATGTTATACCAGTTCTGAGCCTAGGCCTTAGGAAAGTTTGTGGGTTTCTGCCATCACAGTGAGAAAAACCCGCTTGGGCTAGCCTGCTGGTGCCAGAAGGAGGCTGATGGACCAGAGCTGTCCCAGTTGGCCCCTCTTAGATCAATCCTCAGTGGATGCGTAAGCTAAACAAATGCTTGTTATTGTATGGCGATGAGTATCGTAGTTGCTTGTTGTGGATCATAGTGATATTAAATCACCACAACTATTAAGTTGCAACTTGAACAAGCTTTAACATTTTAAGTAATATAATTTACCTAAAATATAATAGTAAAAGCCAGTAAAGAAAAAGTTTGGCTGGCTTTAAAACACACATACACTATATATGTATGTATACATACATGCACACACACAGAAGTGCATGCATGCACACACACGCAAGCACACACACACAAACACACACACACATATATATAATTTTTATTTACATTTCCTGGTACTTTTACTAATGTGACTTGAAAAGGAGGGCTCTTGATGTAGTCAGTAGCAACAACAAATGGGATGAAATAATAAAGGAATAATTATGTGATCAATGGTTTTAGGTAAGAGTAGACAAACTTTGTGTAAAGGGCCAGATAGTAAGTATTTTTGACTTTGCACCTACACAGCTTTGCTTTTGTAGTGTGAAAGCAGCCACAGACAGTATTGAAATAAGTGAGTGTAACTGTATTCCAATAAAACTTTATTTATAAAAATAAGCAGTGGGCCAAATCCACAAGCTATAGTTTGTAGACCCCTTTTCTTAGGTATACTAATTACTGGTATGGCGATAAATAAACTTAGATCCATGCCTCATTCCATATACTGTAAACAAAGAGGATGTGATGTTACAAAAAGGATACAAAGTCGTAAGACATGAAAAAGAATTTTTACACAGATTGTGAAGGGCAACAGGGCTAGAGCCTTTGTTGAATTGAATGAGACCCTCTAGTCTTTTGCCTAATACTTAGCACAGGGCATGCTTTAGGACTGTGACTTATTGTTAGAGCAATAGAAAAATATTATAAACAAGGCTGATGGGTTTAATTGTATTAAAAAGCCCTCAAATTTCTGCTCCATAAAAATCAATTCAACTAAGATAGAATGGAAAATAATGGAAAAGAACAGACACACTCTGTAAGTATATCTCAGTACTACTTCGCCAGCCTGGGGTACTTTTAAGTTCATATCACACTATCAAGAAATTCTTTACTATCTTTTGAAGTCTCTTCATCCATGGGTTTATTTAGTCCAGGATATCATTCTTTGATATGCTGGGTTGTTGGAGAAAAAAATGCAAAAATCTAACAAGTATCCAATAAGCCCTGATGTTGCTATCACAAGGGGTCGTGTGAGGCCTTGGGGAGTCTGCTATTTGGCTGCTCTTCTTGGCAAATGGTATCCAGCCCACCCAGTGTCTACTGTGTCAGGATGTTCCATTGTCGATGGTGCCATAGCTTGGAGAAGCTCCCTTTGTACTGGTCACAATCACCCTTGCCACAGAGCTGCTGCCTACGTGTTGTGAGAAAGGGAAACATCGAGGGGCTTCTGGGAGTAATGCCCTCCCCAGTCTGCCCCTCGGGGCCGTGTTATTTCCATTATTTCCTTATCATTCCTAAAGTCTGTCTGAAGATTTCCCACCTCCACTCACTCCCATAATTTTTCTGTTCCTATAGTCTCCTGTTTGCTACTCAAGGCTCCTTATGCATATTTTTTTTAGCAGTCTCATATACCTGGTTAAAGCATTACTAACATGTAAAATGAATAACAATATATACAGATAATATCTAGTATCTACTGAACAAATGATTAAAGAATATGAACAAATATTTACAAATGAAAAAATACAAACCTTTCCTGTCCCCTGCAGGAAAAAATACATTTTCTGGCCCTTCCTCTCTAGTTCAGCTTTCTAAGTAACCTCTCTGATTTGAGGAGCTTAGGAGAAAGAGGTGAGCTGGTATTCCTGCCAAAAGATGAAATTTGAAAACAGCAAAAGCCATAGGCTTCCAGCCAGAGATAAGCTAGTAGCTAACAATCTTTGACTAAAATATTCATTTTGTAGAAAGAAATTTAAGTACCAGTTCTAATAAAGGCCCAGAGAAATAAACTTTGGAGGTGGGACTTACCAAATGGACCATAAACAGATTGGGAAATATAACTTTGAAAATCTATACAAAATGGTAGTTGTGCTCAGTGGTTTTAAGAAATAGCCACTTTCTTCCAATACGGCACTAGCGACAAATTTTCTTTGTATTAAAGAGAAAATACTAATAAGTGGGGAGGTTAAGGGTCTGAGCTCTGAAGTCAGACAAGCTGTGTTGTTAAATCCCTGCCCTGCCACATAATAATGTGACCTTGGGTAAGTATTTTTAACATCTCTAACCTGAGGTTCCTCATTTGAAAAGAGGGAAAATAATCGCAGCTCTCTCAGGGGGTTTCTGTGACCATTGAATGAGGTCATGCTTATAAACCGCTTAACATTCATAGCAAACAATTAATATCACTTATTATTTTTGTTACCCATAATCCTACTACTCAGAGATCACTGCTGTTAACGTTTTGATGTATAGGAGGGGTCCTCATTAATTGAATATTTATTACCTATGTCACAGCAGTTACAAACTTGTTAGAATATAGCAGCATAAAAATATTAACTCATTAACTGAGTACTTATAAAATATCCACTCTTAGACATCCCTTCCTGCTTAATCCTTGTGTCCAGCCCGCCCAGCATATCAACATCTGATGTTTCAATGCAAACACAAGGCAAATTGAAATATGAAACTGCAAATCTTACACAAAATGCAGGATTTCATGTAAGCAATGCTGGGAGTCTTATCATTGAGAAATGAGGATCTGGCAGAGTTAGACCAGTTAACAAGAACAGAAAATCAGCTGTGATGGTGGCATGAGAGGCCCCTTGAAAGAGAATGATTTGAATATTAAAGGATAAAGAGAGGCTCTTGGGAAAACTGATGAAATTCTCAAATATTTCTGCGAAAGAGACTCTCTACTCTGGCTTTTTGGACAGGAGCTGATTTTGCCAGATGCTTTTCTTAGACAGACTCCACTTCTTTCCTGTAGTTGCATCTTGCTAGGCCCATGACCATCAAGGTGTAACCAGGTGGGCCTGATGGCTCATGCCTGTAATCCCAGCACTTTGGGAGGCTGAAGCAGGCAGATCACTTGAGCTTAGGAGTTTGGAACCAGCCTGGGCAACATGGCGAAACCACATCTCTACAAGAAACACAAAAATTAGCCAGGTGCAGTGGCACGTGCCTGTAGTTCCAGCTACTTGGGAGGCTGAGGTGGGAGAATTACCTGAGCCTTTGAGGCTGAGGCTTGGGGATCCATGTTCGTGCCAATGTACTACAGCCTGGGTGACAAAGTGAGACCCTGTTTAAAAAAAAAAAAGTGTAACCATTAGGGTGGATTCTCCAACATAAACAAATCCTGTAAATATTACTTCTGAAGAAATTGTGGTCTACACTGATGCCCTTTTGTCTTTCCCGACAGGGTCTTATATAACAAAGAGGATTGTTGAGTCTGCAGAAACATAATCTACTTACAGAAAAGATCAGATCTCTTGGCCTTTCTGCAGATGTTACAGGGTTTTTTGGTAGTAGGCCTCTCATTTCTGGTAGTAGATCCTATTGAGAAGCTGATGACGGTTAATTATCCCCCTTCCAGAAAAATGAACATTTGTACCCAGCATGAAAATTTTCATACAGCTTGAAGGGAATTCCAGTGAAATCCATTTACAGATCACAGGTTAATAATCCATGTTTTAATTATTACCTTTTAATATCTGAAAATATTTAGGTATGGCAGACACATCTGATAGCAATAACTGAAGTATAACCTGAGAATGACCCCTGTATGGCAGATGCACCTGACAGCAATAATTTAAGCAGCTGAGCATCACCTTGTGGTCAAAGAAGAACGTATATCTGGAGTTCTGAGCTAAGGAATCTGGGAGTGGCCAACCCAGAGATTCACTCCTTATCTGTAAGGAATATCTAAACCTCTGGTCCACCGAGAGGTTCAAAAAACAAAAAAGACTGAGAGGAACTGAGAGACAAGGCAAACATGCAATTAGAAGCCAATACAGATTAGCACATGACCAAGTGCTCAGCTATATCGTAAGTTAATATGTGTGGAATACAGACCGTACAGGGCATGGAGGCCCTTTGTTTTGGGTTAAATGAAGGTTGCCAGGTGGAGTTTGCTGGGGGCGGGTGCTAAGTGAAAATGCTATATAAACTGCGTGCTTTTTTATAAGCAATTGCAGTTCTCCTGTCCAGCCTACTGGCACTGAACTGCCCTGTGTGTAAGTCATTGTATAAACTCTACGTCTTGTTTGCTGGCTCCAGGTCCCTTCTCTGGCCTCTTGAACATGGTGCCATCCTTATTGTAATCGATAGGGGACCAGCATGACAATTATGCATTTATAAACTTAGAATTCAGTGAGCTTTAATGCAATAAATACATATTGAACATTTGCCCTTTGCTTATATCTGTAGGGGATAAAGAAGAAATACTGGACATAGCTCCTGGGTTTCAGCTAAACTAAGGGAACAGCCAGAGGATGCAGATAGGATATGGTGAAATAGAAAGCCACCGTCAGTCCATGTAGGCAGAGAGTTACCCAAAAATGTCATCTGCAAGAGGTATTAGGAACAGCCTATAACATAGGGAGGTAAGGGAGAGAGGACCTAAGAAAACTTCTGTGCTCCTCAAGGTCAGGATATGGGAAAAGTATGCAGATAAGAAACGTAGACTCAAAGAAGAAAGGAGCTTGAGTGAAAGCCCTCTTAGGTGTTCTCATTTGGGGCCATACTGATGTCGGTTTATGAATTGAACTCACCAGGCAGTCTATTCATCCATCAGCTCATTCTAGGCACCTGTATGGTGACTACCCTGTCCTGAGAACTTAACAAGGTAGATGCTTGTTAAGTGCACCTAAATAAGTTCTTATTTACTTAAGAACCGAGAATGAGTGAATCTACACAATGAAAAACGTGAAGTTATTTATTAAGCAACACCCCCATATCCATATCCATCTGTACAGGATTTAAAAAGTACTTACAGGTATGGCTCCTAGTTAGTGCTGGTGTTTTTCATGAATTTCTCTTCACTAGAATATTGTGGGAGCCATCAGCCAGGTGGAACTTTCTGCACAAGTTCTTGAAGGTGCGACTCTCCTTGCTATGAATTCAGTATGCAAAACACCTACTGTAAACGAAATTATCTTCTGTCCTGTGGCTGGCGGGGTCTGATAGGCTATTGTTGGTTTTAGCAGGAAATGGATTGACACCTAGAAGAATCTTCCATGTGGTTTCCTTTCTTTTACTATCTACTATTTAGTTCAATTCCTATAGTCCTAGAAATAAGAGGGTTTAAACCTCTTTGACTTTATCAAAGTAATTCTTTTGTCAGACATATTTCTTATATTTGGGGTGGGATGCTGGAGATCGTAATGGGTTTTTCTGCCTTCTTTTCACTGTAGTAGCAAGAATTAAAAGGATTCAGCTTGCTGCCTTGCCAACATTTTGCAGTTTAGCTATTTAATCTTCAGTACAAATGAATCCCTCCTGCAGATTCACACAGACACACCTGGGTTGGCTGAAATAAAAAAGACTGAGAGGAACTGAGGGACAAGACAAACATGCAATTAGAAGCCAATACAGATTAGTGCATGACCAAGTGCTCAGCTATATCGTAAGTTAACATGAGCAGAGTCATGCTGTAGAGAGACATGGGTGCTGTTAGAGGTCTGGATGGCAGTCACCTGAGTTTGATTGGATGGGCTGTGGGAAACAGAATACGGGAAGCCAGAGGGTGTACATCATTCAAAGTAGCAGAATTATGTATTTCCTACAAAGGCAGTGTAACTCAGAGCAAAGCACATAGGGCTTATAATCCATTCATTTGACAAATATTTATTGAGAGCCTACTGTGTGCCAGGCACTGTTCTAGGATCTAGACACAGATGAGTGAATCAAACAAAGTCCCTGCTCACATGCTAGGATAAGAAGATTTGTGTTTGAGCCTGGCTCTACAAATTATTATCTTGTTCATGTGGAGAAAACTACTCTACCTCTTTAAGCCTCAGATTCTTGTCTATATGGTTGAATTATTCTAATTCCCTCCCAGTTCTGGTAAGGGTAGAATATCCCAGATAATGTAATCAAGCCATTTAATAAGCTATACCATTCAGTGCCAATTTTAGCTCCTATTCCAATTGGTGAATGACAGGATGTATGATTTTTATCTTTTTTGGGTGGTCCTGACTTCTAAAATATGAATTTTTGGAAGAAGAGAAAGTTGTTATCTGGCTAGTAAAATCCAATAAAGTGCAGGTGCTGAGCTAACTGGCCTGTCCTCTGCCTGAAAGCTATGTCCAGGAATACAGCCTTGGCCCAGGGAAGAATTAAAGGAGAGTGGGCAAAATGAAAGTAGACCAGCTGAATTTGATGAATGAAACACCAAAGAAGAAATAGCTGTACTAGGTTATGAGGGAGATATGCAAAGTCAGGGCAAAGATGTCACTCAAATGCAAATTTAGGCACCTGATGTGCTGTGTGCTCATGGATGATGTTGAAGACAACGTGTTTTTAGAAAGTTCATTATGAATAGAGCAGTGTTTCCTGAAGTCCACGGGGCTTAAGATCAACCACAAATACTGTATTTCTTCCTAAGAGCTTACTTAAACTTGAAAGCTACGGATTTCTTTCCTTTATGTCTTTAAAACGTTTCTATATGGCTTGTTGGTTGTAGTGACTTAATACCTTCATCAAGCCGCAATTAAGTCCTTGGGACTGAGCCATGTGCCTCTGTGGGAGGTAATTATGAAAGCTGGATTAATTTGCCATTGAATTATTTATGTAAGCATAAATATTGCAGAGGCAGTTAAACCTCAGGTATTTCTTTAGGTGCAGATAAATCAATTTGCATTGTGTGCCACTAGTTCATTTCAGAGGAAAATGTTTGACAGGAAATAGAAATCTTCATCAAAAGACAAAAATACCCCAAGAACCCATCTCTCCATTAATTTTCTTTGCTCTCTAAACATACCCTGTAAAGTAATTTTGTGTGTTATTGTAATCCTTTCCAACTGCAAGAGATAATAAGTCAAAAGACATTGAGAGTTCTCTCTTGTCAATACCAGGAAGTCAATCTTCTGTCTATTCCAATATAATTTAGCACAGTGAGAATCAACTGATTTCACAGATATTAACTTTATTGAATATACAAACGAAAGTGTTATAGGAAAAATAATTTCTCAGTGAATAGCAGAGATAACTTAGCAATCAGGAAATGCAATCTCCTTTTGGTCTCAAAACTTACTCAAAGGCTGGAGCTCACCTGGAATCCACTCCCTTTATCCCCCCGCCAAAGCAGTGATTTACAGAAATGAAACCTGCCGGATACATATTATGCAAACGCTCTGGGGAAGTGAATCATAGCACATCCAAACCAAAATTGATGCAGTGAAAAGAAAGTTATTAAATTTGTGGTGAAGGGGAAAATACAGAAGGTAACACTTTTAACAGTATCTCCTATATAAAACCAATCAGCTATTTCTAAAGAAGTTGTTACTGGAAGCCATTGCATCTTCTGCCCTTCTAATCCCATTGTGTTCTTCCAGTCTCTATCTTAATTTTTGACTTTCTCTCATCAAACTAGTCAAGATTTTAGATCCTTTGCATTTACCCTGGCTCTAGATTCAGAGCTGCATTTTGTATTTTGTCTTTTTTTTAAACTTAATTTTAAAAATAATTTTAATTGACTAGTACAATTGCGTATGTTTATGGTGTACAACACGATGTTTTGATAGATCCATATACTATGGAATGGCTCAGTCAAGCTAATCCACATATGCATTACCTCATATCCTTATCATTTTTTTTGTATGTGGTGAGAACACTTGAAATCTACTCTCTCAGTGATTTTGAGTATATGATACATTGTTATTAACCATAGTCACCATGTTGTACCATAAATCTCTTGAATTTGTCCCTCCAGTCTAACTAAAATTTTATACGATTTGAACAACATCCCCCCAGTCACCACCCCTATTCTGCAGTCCCTGGTA